>NC_089173.1:3211476-3511476 GCF_009819655.1 Sylvia atricapilla | reverse complement strand
GAGTTGCTTTAAATCTGACCAGGGGTAGAGGAGGGTTCGTCCATCAGGGTTCCTGAGCATGCTCCTTCTCCCCCTTCCTCCCCCCACCATCACCTTCAGCCTTGAAGTTCCGTGAGTCTGCTGGAGAGGAGAAAAAGAGATTCTGGGCAAAGACATTAACCCTTTTCCCTCCTCCATGGAAGACAGAGGGATTTGAAATGTAGAGAGACAGCACTGAGACAAAGTCAGTGAAAGAACTGAGAAAGACTATTGGAAGATGGGATGGAGGAAGTGGACATTTCTGACCGGACTTCTCTGGATGTGAATTATGGGGAAATGGACTGTTTATGTAATATCTTAATGCTGCTTGGGGGAATGCAAGTTCTAGCCAAAGGGTTGTGTGTATTGATATACATGAGATTTAATTGAGAATTTTGAATAGAATATGCCCCTGTCTCCTGGGAAAGAATAAGGAGGTCCCTATTTCTTTTGGGATGGAGGCGATTTTAGCAATAGAATAAGAGAATCCTTGTTTTTGTACTAGAAAAGCATTCTTAAAATGATACCCCAAACACACGGAGGCCCATAAGCAGCTTGGGAAACTGTTCTATGGGTGGGACTGCACAGAATCTGCAAAATTCCAGGCAGTTGCAGATTTGTGACATCGAGAGTCACCAGACCTTTTCTTGTGGCGTGTTCTCCATAACCCTAGAGAGGCTTCTCTCCCAAGGTGATGTAGGATCGTGTTTAAATGGTGGCAACTGATTGAAAATCATAGTTTTCTCTCTGTGTTAAGTGGGAAAGTGAACAGTTTGAGGTAGGGAGTAGGAGGAGGAAGGTGTTTGAATGTCTCCTTTTTTCCCTCTGTTTTTCTTTAGCGTATTTTAATAAAATCTATCTGTTTTTACTTTTAAGTTGTGCCTGATTCGCCTATCCTATCTCCCAGTTGGTAAACCAAATTTGGCGAATGTGAAACCACAACACTATCACATAGGTGGTCATTCTTCTCAAGAACCTAAATTTATCTCAAAGAACCAGATTTCTTTTCAGGCATTTTTCTTATGCACAAAAGGCAGCCAGAGCTACCAAACAATGGAAGAACAGAAGAAAACCAGCTGTAGTTTCACACAGCTGTCTTCACTTCATCAAGAAAAGAATTTGGTGTGTTATGAGGAAATGAGTGCTGGCTAAGTGGTGTGTTTCTGTCCCGTCTTTGAAGCTTTATCAGAAGTCCAGGAAAACAAGAAAAACTCAAGGGGCTTTTTTTATGGTTTTGATGGCATTTTCTTCTAACATGTCCTTTTGTCTGCAGTTAGGAACTTCTCTCAACCTGTCCACTTAATGGAGCTTTTTATGACACGTCTGTAGCTGATGGTGGAGACAGGAATGCAACATACACATGCTGAAGTTTATGCAGCAACAGCCAATGTTTACTGATGGGCAGCCCCTTATATAGGGACTTCAAATTTCCCGCTCATACACATGTGATTGGTTGAGGTCTTAGTACCGCCCAGCTCACTTGACCAATTATATATGTGCATCCATGATTCATAGGGATTGGCTGGGGTCCCTTTGAGCTTGAATTAAACCAATCACTTTCATACCTGGGTGTTGCCTCAAGTTTGCCTGCTTTTCACTGTTTGCATTTTGTTCTCACGCAGCTTCAAGTAAACTATGTATGTTTTTAGAAAATTATCTTTGTTTACATTCTTCTCCTTTGGGAGGAGAAAGATGATTGATGGTGATGTTCACCAACGAGGTCAAAGAGGTGGCTACCTGTGTAGCCAATCTTGGCCTATCTATAAATTTGTATATATATGAAGTCAGAAAAATAAAGTAGAAGCTTTCCTGCTTGACCTCCTGCTGGCCTGCCTCATCCTTTCATACTCCTAACAGCAGTCGCACGTGTGACCCTCCGTCCCACCTGACTTGTTTACCTCTAACTTCTAACCAACTAGGCTGGTCAAGTTGGTATCTGTTAAGGCAAATTATCTGTGCAGCTATAAACCAGCTATAGTTGTCACACACATCCAGTGAAATATTTCTGACTGACTTACCTCAGTACTAACTGCTTCATCTGAGGGATTGATTAGGACTACAGTTTCTAAGACATCACTTCTGTGGTGAAGAATCTTCTGACCTGCAAGCACAGAGAAGAAAAAGAAGACATTAAATTCAACCACTGTGGTTTAAACCAGTGCTTTCCCAGAAGCTACTTATATGTTCCACGGTGGGACAGCCCTCAGGTTACCCAGGACAGTGCACACTGGCCACAGCAACTACTGTGCTGGCTTATGTCTTCAGGAATACCCAAGGCATGTGGTCTTACGGGCCAGAAACACCACTCTAGAAAACTCATAGAATCATAGAATGGTTTAGGTTGGAAGGGACCTTAAAGATTATCTCATTCCAACCCCCTGACAATGACAGGGGCACCTTCCACTAGACCAGTTGGCACAGGGCCCCATCCAACCTGGCCTTGAACAATTCCAAGAATGAGGCATCCAAAACTTCTCTGGGCAACCTGTTCCAGTGCCTCACCACCCTCACAATGAAAGTCTTCCTAATATCTAATCTAATCCTACTCTCTTTCCATTTGAAACCATTCCCACTTTGTCCTATCACTACTGATACCATGATGATTTTTTGACTTTTCTTTTTATATACTTTTTATGTATTCTCAGTATTCTTGGCATACATACTTTGTCAGATATGCTAATTTCCAAGGTCTATAAAATTGTATATGTAGTATACCAGGTGTGTGCATTTCGGTGTATTCCATCTTGACAAATTGTTGCACCATAAGGATCCTTATTAAATACCAGGGTAAAACCCCTTTTATCCCTAAACCATGTCTGGCTCATAATTCTAGGACCAGAGAAAAAGGCATCACTACATGCCCTTGCTAAAAGTCCTTCTCCAGCCCTCTTGTAGGCTCCCTTCAGGTACTGAAAGGCCACATGAAGGTTTCCCCAGAGCCTTCTCCAGACTTAACAGTCCCAATTCTATCAGCCTTTCCTCAAAGGAGACGTGGTCTGTCCTAATCATCTTTGTGGCCCTCCACTGGACTTGCTCCAATAGGTCAGTGTCCTTACTGTGCTGAGGACCTCAGAGCTGGATGCAGTACTCCAGATGGGGTGTCTCAAGCAGAGTAGAGGGGCAAAATCACCTCCCTTAACCTGCTGATCACACTTCTTTTGATGCAGCCCAGAACATAGTTGGCTTTCTGGGCTGCAAGTGCACACTGATGGGTCATGTCAAGCTCTCACCCGCCAACATCCCCAGAAGTCCATCTCCTCAGAGCTGCTCTCAATCCATTCTCCACCCAGGCTGTATTTGTGCTTGGAATTGCCCTGACCAAGGTGCAGGACGTTGCTCTTGGCCTTATTGAATTTCATGAGGTTTGCAGAGGCCCACATCTCAAGCCTGTCAAGGTCCCTCTGGAAGGCACCCCTTCCCTCAAGTGTGTTCACTGCACCACAGAGATTGGTGTCATCAGCAAACTTGCTGAAGATGCATTCCCTTCCACTGTCCATGTTACTGACAAAGATGTTAAAAAGCATCAGTTCCCATACCACCCCCTGAGGAATGCCACTCATCACTGGTCTGCACTTGGACATCAAACTGTTGACCACAACTCCTTGAGAGCGACCATCCTATCAATTCTTTATCCACTGCAAGAGTGGCTCATCTGTCAAATCCATGTCTCTCCAGTTTTGGCCCATCTGTCAAATCTATGTCTCTCCATATTAGAGACAAGGATGTCATGAATGACAGTGCCAAATGCTTTGCACAATTTCAGAGGTGAATGTAGTGGTCTTGACCATGTAAATGTACCTACTTAGAGCTTCATGTGTGACTGTCTCCCTTTTCCACTCCTTGGCATCAAACACTGATTATATTACAGGGTGGGGTGCTGGTAGTTTATTTCTATAAAAGGAACTCAGGCTTACTACTCAGGCTGATACTCAGATGCTCAGCTGGAATGAAGGAAAGTCTCCCTCAGAAAGACTTTTATCAAGCAGAAATGAAGTATCAGTGTGGGAGTAGAAAGCAGCAACAGCCTTTTACAAACTGGCAAGAGAGCGAGACTTATTAAACTACAGATGAAGTGGGAGAATCTGAGACATGCACAGAAGATCTGGGGTTGCTTTAAAGTAACTCTATCGAGTTTTTGCAGATTATCTCTACATACTGGTCAAAATATTTTTGTGACACGTCAAAAGAAGAAAGGAAGACGTTTCCAGGTTGCACAGAAGCGGTTGACTAGCTAGATTGTATACATCTCTAGTTTCTGTAAAGTAGGTTAAAATCCTATCTAAAGACTTCTGGAAAAAATATTTATCTGTTTGTAAGTATTTCCTCATCTGTGATTTTATTAAGTAAAGCTTCAAATTAAAACCAGATATAAATAGACTCAGCTGCTGCTTGATTCAGAATCAGTCCAATACAAAGAAGAAGTAAATATCACATGACATTTGCTTAAAAGGTGATTTCCATGTGCATCATCCTAGTTCCCACAGCTATGAAGTCCCATTGCTCACCTACGCAGCCAAATATTGATGACATTTATTGTAGAATCATTGAGATCAGGATGGTGTCTGTAACATTTTCTAGAGAAGTGACTGAAAAGGTTCCTAACTTACACATTCTATCTTTTCAGACTGATTAAGCATCATAATCATGGGGCCCACTTTTTATGGTGATTGTGTTGCAGCCAATTTTGTGCAAAACCAAAATGTAAATGAATAGCAAGGGAAAGAAAGCAAGTCCTACTTCAAGTCTTGTTTAACCAAGGATCACTACTGACACTTCTTACTGGCTATGCTGGTGCAACAGCAGCCCATGGGGATGTATGCTGTAGGCAACAAGCTACTCAAGAGAGGGCTTCCCATCAGTCCTTCCTGCCATCCCAGATGGACACCAGTGCTAACTTGCTCCCAATTAATGCCATTCCCACACAAATTAAATTCAGAATAATCTATTTGCAGAGGAAGCAGATGATGTGGTATGATGTGATGATTCTGGCAGAAAGGCCAAAGGGACAATATCTTCTCTCTGAAGACTGAAGACTGAAGGGGAAATTAAAGCAACCTGCATGGTTTTCTAATGGAAGACTAGCATTTGCTCTAATAACACAGCTGAGCTCTGGGGATGAATTTTCCACATAAACACGCAGTTTACACATTTCAGAAATCCTATCTGCTTCTGAGATCTCAATCCTTATTTGCCAATGGTCCAGTCTAGGTGACTTGTCTAGGTCTCTCTCTACCAGACTGCTCTTCTTCCTCTAGGCTGTATCTCAAGATGTGAGAGGAAAGAATACATGTCCCTTTAAGGCAGATTCAATCATAATTGTCTAATGTGAGGTGCTTTTTTGGTGGTGTTTGTTTTAGATCAGACTATTGTCTGAGGTAACCTGCTGAGGCAAATGAGAGCTCACATAAACAGCAGAGGGCTTCGTACATTTTTGAGTTCAATTCTTGTGTTTCAACATGATGCCATATTGAAGCCATAAAAATAAATCACAGAATCACAGATGCCTACAAATCACTGGTTGTTACAATCCCACTCAGGCCACAAAAGGATAGCATGCGTGACTTCAGTTCAGTTTTTATTACGTTGTAAACTTTTGACTGTTCTGATATGTGTTGTCATTGATGTGTCAATACTGGGCTCTGACAGCGTGTCTTACCTGACTGAGATCAACAATGCTCTGTTAAAGCTGGAAAAAAAGAAGTAAAATAACAATAGTTGATACAGACAGTAGAACAAACAGTATTTTACTCACTTGATAAGGATAGTAGAATAAAACAACATTTTACTCTTGTCAAGGACAGTAGAACAGAACAGCCTTGGAGAAATAAAGGATGTAACTTAGGCAAACAGAAGTCATGCAAAACGCAAGCAGGATGCCAGCTCAGCTCTGCAAGGCTGACAAAGTAGAAGTTATGCAAAACAATGATATCGCAGTTACTCAAAAGCAGGGGCAAGGAACAGCTACCTAAAAAGGACACTGGACTTGAAGACAGACATCAAAGAACAATATAAGGACTTCCAATAAGGGGTGCAACTATGTAAAATAAAGTCAAGTAAGCAGGGATAGCTAATGAATATGTTATCAGTGTGTATTATAAAAACTGTTCACCTGACACTCAGGGCACTCAATTAGAGGAAGGATCCTCCTGTAGCAGAGGCTCTAAATAATAGGAGGCCAGACAGAGAGCAAACGACACGTTGAACCAATGTGGCTATCATGGCGTTCTCCATTTATTCTCTCTGAGACAGCGGGTTATATAGATTCTTAGTATAGTTTACAATGACAGGCCATACAAAGAATGCAAACAAGCACTATTTATCTTATTCTTAAGGTAGCTGAACTGTTCATGCCACAACATTATATCTAGAAACCCACTATTCCCTGGGTATGCCTTAACATGATTTCTTGCTGCAACACAGCACAGGCCTGCAGGCCTGCACTGAGGCCCAGGCTGGATAGCTCACCCTCGATCCAAATACAAATCATGTCCTCACTCTCCAAGAAACTCTGCAACATCCTCCCAGTGACCAGCATGCTGTTATAAAGAATGCCTGCTTTCTAATACTCAAAACTGTGTTAGAAAGTTTCTATCTGGCTGATTTTGATATCACAGTATTATGGGACTTCATTTAATCAACCACAGTCAATAGCTGTGCCATATGGAAACAAAACACAAGGGTTGTGTTAGCATGTAGTAGTGGTCCAAGGCAAGATGAGTGGGTATGGGAACATATTGCCTAAGTGTCCTGTGATATATGAGCCATACACTGTGATGTTCCCTTTGTTGTTAGAGAAGCCTTTGTCCTGATGTACTTCTGGCTACTCAGCATTTCACTATTTTAGACTCAGAGAAATCATCAAAAGGCTTTGTTGAGTGTTAGGGATGTCCCATTGGTACTGTTTTAAAATCTTTTATAGGAGGATCAGTATGGTATGTCTTAGGACTAAACTTCTTTAACATTATCAATGGTAGTGATTAGCTTGTCCTGTTAGGTGAGAATTTGGTATTAAGTAACTGTGAGGGGTTTTTTCTCCACTTAAAAAACCCCCACCATTTTGTCCTGTAATAGCTAGAGGAGGTAACAATAATGGTGTTTTCACAGCCCTTTGTAATTTTTTAACAAAGAAAAAGAAGACCAATTAAGTCATACTGACCCAAAGCATGCTTCAAATTTCATTTACAGATCTTTAGGTATAGGATGCCCATTCATAAATGGAACGATGAAATCCCTTAGGATAATGTCACCATATCCTTTGAACAACATCTGAAAACAATGCTGTTCCCTAGTTATGTGTCAAAGTTCTGTCAAGTAAAATGAAATATTACAGTGCAGCTAACATCTGAACCAAATGAGCACATCTAGAAGATGCCTGTGCATGGAGAGTTACAGAGCCATTTTAATGTAGACATTTGAATCTGCAGGATGTAACCCAGCATGAATTTAAGAACTCATTTTCCTCTGAATATTTAAAGTCAAAGTATATATTTTCTGGAACCACCAAAGTATTCTAAAAGTTATGGTCTTTTTTTTAATAAGATAGCACTGACATAAAATAATTTTCACAGGTGTGGTGGTTTAGAATGGATTGTGATTGACAGGTTGGCTGACAAATGGGAGTGTTTCTACGCCTCTGGAAACATAGCCTTAAATCCGAACTTTTCAGGTGACTCAGCCTCTTTCCTTTTCCGGTCATCGAGAAGGTAACATCACCTTGTGGATGGGGTCGGGCTGGTCCCCCCGGGCCCTGCCTGTGGGACAGTGGTTGAGGCTGGCTGTGTCCCCTCAGTCCCCTCCCAGCTCCTCCGATGGGGAGAGGAGGAGGAGGACTGCAGATCAGCAGTAAGGCCCTGCACCAGGACCACAGTGGCCGTGCTCTGGGCCTTGGTTGCCAGAGCCGCTGGTCCGAAGGAGGAGAGACTTTTAAGAACTTTTCTCCAGAGCCCCAAGAAGCTGATCCGAGTTTGAGTCGCTTGGAGTCTGACCGGGGTGGAGGAGATTTCGCCAATCAATGTTCCTGAGCCTGCGCTTTCCCTTCCTCTCGCCTGACCATTATCTGTGGCCTTGAGTCTGCTGAAGAAGAAAAACTCTAAACAAAGACTTTAACCCTTTTCCCCCCTCCGTGGAAGACATTTGAAATGTAGAAATGTAGAGCATTAAGAAAAAGTCAGTGAAAGAACTGAGAAAGACTATTTTGAAGATGGGATAGAGGAAGTGGACATTTCTGACCAGACTTCTCTAGATGTGAATTATGGAGAAATAGACTGTTTTTGTAATATCCTAATGTTGCTTGGGGGAATGCAAGTTCTAGCCAAAGGGTTATGTGTATTGATATACATGAGATTTAATTGAGAATTTTGAATAGAATATGTCCCTGTCTCCTGGGAAAGAATAAGGAGGTCCCTATTTCTTTTGGGATGGAGGCAATTTTAGCAATAGAAGAAGAGAATCCTTGTTTTTGTACTAGAAAAGCATTCTTAAAACGATACCCCAAACACACGGAGGCCCATAAGCAGCTTGGGAAACTGTTCTATGGGTGGTATGGAGGACGGTGGTCTAAGTACAAGTATGGGGAGGCCTGGCAGATTGATTACATCACACTGCCTCAAACTCGCCAAGGCAAGCGTCATGTGCTGACCATGGTAGAAGCCACCACAGGATGGTTGGAAACCTATCCTGTGTCTCATGCTACAGCCCGCAACACCATCCTGGGCCTTGAAAAGCAGGTCCTTTGGAGGCACGGCACTCCCGAGAGAATTGAGTCAGACAATGGGACTCATTTCAAGAATAATCTTATTAAAACCTGGGCTAGGGAACATGGCATTGAATGGGCATATCATATCCCCTACCATGCACCAGCCGCGGGTAAAGTGGAGAGGTATAATGGGCTTTTAAAAACCACCCTGAAAGCATTGGGTGGGGGGTCCTTAAAAAACTGGGAGCAGCATTTAGCAAAAGCCACCTGGTTAGTTAACACTCAAGGTTCCACCAACCGAGCGGGTCCTGCTCAGTCCCAGCACCTTAATGTAGTAGATGGAGATAAAGCCCCAGTGGCCCATGTTAGAGGTTTGTTGGGAAAGACAGTATGGATCAACCCTGACTCGAGTACGGGCAAACCCATCCGTGGAGTTGTCTCTGCTCGAGGACCGGGTTGTACATGGTGGATAATGCAGAAAGATGGAACAATGCGATGTGTACCTCAGGGAGATCTGAATATGGGGTAAGATTGATATGTGCTGAATGTTACTACCATTGGCTGCACGTTAGATCAGTTAGACATGAAACAGAAGGAAATGTATAAGTGTCGAAGGTCTGAGCAAGTAAGACGGACAGAAATGTGTAAGTGTTAAAGGTCTGAGTAAGTGAGATGAAAGTTTTAATTGGATGGATATATGGGATAAGGGGTGGAATGTTCTGGGTTGAGCTGCCTCCTATCCCATATATCCATCCCATATCTTGGATATGTTGTTATGTCTCGCAGCTGAATCCCGCCCTCTTGGGCGGGAGCCTGCAGTTCCTTCCTTCTTTTTTTCCTTCTTGGCTGTTTCGGCTCTTGCTTTAGCTAGCTCGGCTGCTTTTGCCTTCTTCGCTTTGCTTTGCTTTGCTTTGCTGCCCCTGCCGCCGTTTTTCTTTCCCCCCGCTGCTTCTGTTTGGTTTTTTTCCCTCCTTCCTTCCCCCCCTCCCCCCAAGGTTTGAACCGGCTCCAGACCTGACCTGACCTGAGAAGTTGGAGAAGTCCCGGGCCAGAGGGAGACGCGTCAGCAGCCTCCTCATCATCACAGTAACCCGTCTTTTCCCACTATTCGGTGTTGGGGAGTGTATTTTTGTCAACAAACCGGTTTTTCCACTTTCCTACGAGGTATTTTCCTTCCTGAAACCAGGGCTTGGAGGGGGGGGAAGGAGTGGTGGAGGTTTGGTTTAGGGGACTCCTTCTGGAGGTTCTTCCCTAATTTACTCCAAAACAGGACAATATACATGGGTTTTAATTAAGAATTTGGATTAGAATATGTCCCCGGCTCCTGGGAAAGAATAAGGATGTTTCTATTTCTTTTGAGAGAGAAGTGAATTTAGAAATAGAAGAGAATCCCTGTTTTGTACTAGAAAAGCATTTTTAAAATAATACCCCAAACATGTGGAAGCCCATGAACAGCGTGGAAAACTGTTATATGGGTGAGACTGCACAGAATCTGCAAAAATTCCGGGCGATGGCAGATCTCTGAAAGCCACTTGATTTTTTTTTTTCTTGTGGCGTGTTCCCCATAACCCTAGAGAGGCTCCTCTCCCAAGGTGATGTAGAATCGTGTTTAAATAGTGGCAACTGACTGAAAATCATAGTTTTCTCTCTGTAGTGTGTGAAAAAGTAAACAATTGGGACGGGTGGGGGGGAAAGTGTTTGAATATCTCAGCAGGTCTCATTTTTTTTTCTTTCCTCTTTTTTTTTTTTTTTTCTTTAGTGTGTATTAATAAAATCTATCTGTTCATACTTTTAAGTTGTGCCTGTTTTGCCTTTTTCTCTCAAAAATCCTATCTCCCAGCTGATAAATGAAATTTGACAAGTGTCAAACCACGACAACAGGTTCTATGACTTCCATTAACCTGTGGCACCATTTAGAAGGAAACTTTCAGATATTATTTATCTTCCTGGGATCTACAAATCTTTGCAACTACTTAAAATTGAACCAGTATTTATAGCTCTCTTTTTGAATACAGACAAATAGCTCATTCTAATATATAGAAAGAAAAGCAATAATTCACATATTAAATATACTTGCAGATGCTTTTGATCCTGACATAATGCTCCCTGAAACAACTGAAGTGTCATGTGAACCAGTTATTTATGATTCTATAGACCTGAGAAGTTATAAAGTGTTGAGATGAAATTATTTCCTAACACCAGCTCTGTGTTTTGGTAAACAAAATGTGACAAACTCAAGTATACTTTAGCACTGTGGCATTATAGGCATAGGATTTCAGTGCCAAAAATTTCCAGTAGTGGCTGTTTAATAGACAGACAAAAATTTCCCGACCTCATCTAGAGAAACCTCTCCCAAAACCATATTTTTGATACGATGTAATACCCAGCATATTCTAAAACCATTCAAGTGAATGACCTACTGTTGGAGTCCAGGGCATCCCTCTGGGTGCCCTGGAAGGTCACAGACCTCGCCAGAGAGGTCTGGGACCTGAGCAAGAGGGTTTGAGATCTGTACAGGAGGGGTGTAGACCCTGGCACAGAGCCCAGGAAGACACAGTCTTTGACTTCAGCCCATGGAAACAACTTCCAGCATTGAGAGAGAAATTACAAGTCACAAAGGTGTGACAGACAGTAGTGTAGTTTATCACTGGGTGGAAAATTTTGTAGTTTTGGGGTTCTTAGAATGGAGGTGAATGGGTGTTGCCTCAAGTTTGCCTGCTTTTCACTGTTTGCATTTTGTTCTCACACAGCTTCAAGTAAACTATGTATGTTTTTAGAAATTATCAGTTTTTAGAAATTATCAATTTGTTTACATTCTTCTCCTCTGGGAGGAGAAAGATGATTGATGGTGATGTTCACCAACGAGGTTGAAGAGGTGGCTACCTGTGTAGCCAATCTTGGCCTGTTTGTAAAACTGTATATATATGGAGTCAGAAAAATAGAGAGCTTTCCTGCTTGACCTCCTGCTGCCTGCTTTGTTCTTTCGTGTACCTAACAGCAGTCGCAAATGGGGAACAAGATGGAGGATTTAGCGTGGTGCCCTGGCTTCTTCTTCTTCTTCCTTGGCCTCCATCTCCTGCTGTGACGGTGGCACAAAGTAGTTCAAGGAGATTAGGTCAGAGTAGAGGTGACCCTATTAGTATAGGTGATAAGTATTGGCACCTAACTGTAAATAATAGACATGTAATTATCTGTATAAGAGGGCAGGGACCTCCCATCAAGGGGAAAGTTGTCCTGTATCAGAGCAGCTGAACAGACCTTGGCTGGGCACAGAGAGAACTGTAAGATAAGAAATAATAAATAACACAAGAAATCTTGAAAAGCAAGACCTTGAAGACTCCATCTCATTCTTGCGTCTGGCTCAGGCCTCTCAGAGGCCAAAAGACTCTCAACCATCTGAATCTCGGGTGAGCAGAAAAAACCTGAGAACCTACCACTTAATTCTTTGGGTCACCACAGTCTAAAAAATCAAACACTTGAGAACTGTTCTTTAATATTTAGCCTGCATTTCCTTTAGTTAAATGTTCCTATTTCTACCTCTTTGTCCTTTACAATAGCATAGCTCCACATGCTTTGCTAATTACACTGCTTCAGTACTTGTATACTGGCAATGTAAAGTACCTTTGCCATAGATAATTAAGGACAATAGATTAAATAAAAATTAAAAATTCTGAAACAAGAAAAAATTGCATTGATAAGAAAAGGATGATGCTATAATTTTTGAATTGATTTACCATGGCCTCCTAATTTCTTCAGACAATTAGACAGTCAAAATGGATAAAAGTTCCCAGGCTAGAACTGATGCCAAGATGATTTTTTGCCTTTTCTTTTGTATACCTTTTATGTAACTTTTATGTATCTTCAGTATTCTTAGCATGCATACTTGTAATTCCTTAAGTCTGATAACTTAGCATAGCCCTAGTATTTTGTTAGGCCAGGAGACCAAACTTCCTATAGGCCTTGTAGTAAGAGGCTGGAAAACCCTACACTGTCTTGGCAAACCAAGGCCATCTTTAGAACATATCCTGTAAACTAGGGATTTGGCCCATCCATGGGGGAATTCCTAAAATGGGGGAATATCATGCCATTCATCCAGGCCTCCCATTAGGGCATCCTTGTTAGATATACTATTTTGTAAGGTCTATAAATTGTATACATGATCTATCTTGTGGGTGCATTGCAGCACATTCCACCTTGGCGAAGTGGTGCACCAATAAGGATCCTTATTAAAATACTGAGGTAAAAACCCCTTATCCCTTAACCATGTCTGGCTCTCAATTTTTTAAGACCAGGAAAAGGCATCAGAACTCAAGTAACAGAATAAATCAGCATGTAAGCTTTCCTCCAAATTAGGTAACAATAAAATCAGGCAGCTATCTAAACAATACAAAATTAATATTAATAAGCAAAAACCTGGCCTGCATGTGAAAAGATACAGAATTTTCTACTTCACAGGAAGCAGGACAGTGCATAGTGTGAGGTTAAATGGAACACAACCACCTCAATTTGTACTGCAACATTTGAATTTGTTTGCAGTTGGAGAATCACAAGATAGTTGAGGTTGGCAGGGTGGGTTAGACCAGATGACTCAGGACCATATCCAGTTGTATTTTAAATATCTTTGAGGATGGATACTCCACAACCTCTCTGGGAACCCTTTTTTAGTGCTTGGCCACCCTCACAGTAAAAAAATGTTTCTTTAGGTCCAAGTTGCATATCCCATACTTCAGTTTGTTCCTTCTCATCCTGTCAGTGAGCCCATTGAGAAGAGTCTGCCTCTGACTTCTTTACTCTCACCAATCAGGTATTTATGCACTGTAATAGGGGAATACTCCAGTATAGGAATCATGGTTACGTATGGTAGCCTTCCATGGTATCTCATATCAGATGGAGTTGCCTGAACAATGGTGTGAATAGTGTTCTAGTTCAATTTTCAGTTTTTTTCCTCTTCCTTCCATAGCATCCAGATTTTGTATATCTCTTATCAAGGGTATTGAATCAAGTAACACACACTCTCTCTCTCTCTATTACAGTTCTGTCTGCTTTACCTTGGCCGAAGTCAGGATGAAAGACACGGGAGACATAAAGTTGCATTCAGTCTTGGTTATTTATTATACCTTATCTATTTACAGTCTCATGAAGCGTGAGCTCCAACTTACAAGTTAGAGAAATGAAACGAAATGGAGCTAATGGAACGGTATGGGACCAGGTGAATGCAAAAAGCGGCTATAACGCAAATCTTGCAACTTTAACTGCATACTACCACAGTTACGCAAACAGCGCAAATATTGCTGCAAATAGCGCAAAGTTCCCAAGCCCCACAGCCTGTGGTGAACAGATTGTCTCTGCAGTGCAGGGCGGTAGGACCCATGCTGCTCGAACAAAGCAAAGTCTCCTCACCCTGCTGCTCCTCCGTCTCCCCATTGTATCTTAACTTTAATGAAAAGGTATTGCCCTGAGCCTCCAATAAACTCTGATAAGCATGAATTGCATGTTTTACAAGGATGTAAGCTTAACTCTCAGTTGTATGGACGACACATAAATGCCACTGTCAACTTCTTCACTGTGGTTGTTGATTATGTTTTGTTGGGGATGGGGGGGGCGGGGGGGGGCGGTCATGTTTTGACAATCATGTTCCAAACATACCTATCCCAGAATCTCAAAGCCCTCCAACTCCAAGCCTTCAGGTTCAGTAAAGATGCTGTTGTTTTTCTGACTGGTGCCAAAGCTGTTAGAACTTGTATGAGTTCTCAGTAGCTAGCAGGAGAGCATAAGCACCAGAGCTCAGTAGCCAGGTAAATAAGTCTGTTCCACTGACCTTACTGTTCTTTTTTTGTGTCTCAGCCCTTTGCCACTTTGAAGACTGTGGCCATTTCAGGGAAGCTGACATGGGTTTTCCATTCTGCCACACCCAGAGAAGCAAAGATATCCAGCAAAGGCCCCCCAATGCAAGCAACTGCACATGTACCTGTCACTGCATACTTCCAGAGCATTACCAGTGGGATGGAGGACAGCAGGCAGAAGACTGGCTTTACCTGTGGTTGCCCTCCACAGATTACTCAATCCAGTCTCGACTTCCACCTAAACTTCTGGGAAAATGCCTAGTCTCCTAAAAGGTGCTTTCAGGCAGGGCTTGCTTAGCTCCAAGTCTGGGCATGAAGAGACTTTTGTTGTGGGCATATCTGCAGCAACAGCATATATAGGCAAGCAGCCTCAGACCTGTCCCATCCCCATCTTGGCAAGCATACAAAACTCTTCCCCTTGTCAGGGGCACTGGTGCAGAGCTCACCCTGATCTGCTCTGAACACAACATGCATGCTGAATATGCATTTCTTAAACTGAGACAATCCTTTAAGTTGCTAGGAAACAATGCAGACATGGTAAGAACATGAGTGGTTAGGTTTTAGTGGAGTGTTGAAATAAAAGAAAAATGGATTTTTGTCTCTGTTTTGTAATGTGTGATGTCCCAGAGCTGCTGTCAGGTTCCCACTGCCAAACTATACCGAGTTCTGGAATTCACCCAGTGTTGGAAATGATGAAAGTTTACAGGAAAGTTTTACAGATATGAATGCTTAGCAGAAGGCTCTCTGAATGTAAAACCTTTAAGTGAAATAGAAATGAAAGCAAGTTTTGATACAGAAGAATAAAGGATGTCTGAAGCTAGCGTTGCTGAGCAAGTTGTTACTGGACAACTAGGAAGGCAGAGGTTATGTTGAGTTGGAAAGAGGTTTTATGGCTAGAGCAAAGGATATGCTGACCACAAACAAAGAAGATGTTTTTAGCAAGCAGAAAGAAGTCTCAAGAAAAGCAAAAGATACTATAGGCAAACAAAGACATATTTTTACCAAGTAGAAAAAAGGTCTAAGAATTTTCCACTGCAAGAAAACAGACAAACAACTTTAAGCTTAAAATGTAACATACTAACTCGATGTGATTGGATAGTACTAACCATAATATGGTAATGATAGTAGTTGTGATAGGCTATAGGTAAATGTAAAGGTATTGTGTATAATGCTGATTGGTTTTTAAGATGCTCAGTAAAGAAAACTATATAATGCATTGTAATCAGAACTAAAGTGGCTTCAGGTTTCGCCTATAAGCTGATGCTGACAGCTTTAGGTGTGGCTCTGTTACCCATGACCCATGACTGCTGTGACTTCAATTTATGAAATAAACAGCACCTTTAAAGAGCCACCTGGAGCCCCATATCTCTCATGCAAGCTCTTACAACCCAGTCCCCTTTTGCCTTCTGAAACACTGTGCAGGCACCTAGGATCCATTAAGAAGAACTGTGAGTTGCATGAGCAGTAAAGGTATGAAGAAAAGGATAGAAATGCTTTTTAAATACTGAAAAGTCAATAATGAAATGCATTAAAGAAGCTTCAAAATGTCCATTCCTGACAGGCCTTTGTTTTTATTTTGGGGAGGGCTCGAAATGTTCTTGGCCTTCCTAAGGAAAGTTGGAGTCCTGCAGAAAAAATTTCTAATCTCAGGCAGTTTATGGTTTTCCATCATTGTTTTCCTGATACTGCTGCAGTAGATTGCAAAGCATTTCACAGATGCCAAGTCCCTGTAATTTAACCATTTTGCCTGACAGTCTGCAAGCAAATGGGTTAATTTTCAATAAAGGTCATAAGTTAAGACAAGCAAAAGAGCTATAAAATAAAAACATATGCTATCTGAAACACTGTGAAAGAAACAATATAGAGCAAATATTGGTAATGCAATGCAAACATTGGATTCAAGTCCAGTAACAAAGCTAAAAAAGCAGCATTTCAGTTAGCACAGGTCTGGAAATGGGCTTTCAGGCCACTCTGTGCAGAGCCAACCTGCTTTTCTTATTCAGCTTTCCCAGGAGTAGCCCACAGATGACAGCTGAAAGACCCTGGTGGACATCATGGTTAACAGCCCAAATTTTGATTGGGGATGCTCACTTGCAAAGTTATTTAATGTTTGTCCTAGAAATTCTTTGCTGCTTATTAGGAGTTGGGCACTATGATGTGAGTATTTGGACTCAGTTGCAAAAGTTCAGTGTAGAATTATTAACTGTCCTTGGTTTGTAGAAAAATATAGGTACATTTTAAGTTTTATCTCTCAAAATGAATGGTATTCATGTCTGCTGTGTTTCACTTGGGATTAGTGACACTTTGTGCTTTCTGAAATCACTTCAGTCCCTGGGTGCTTAAGCAAATGCCCAGTTTCAGTACTATCACTTTTTGTTCATATTTTGGATGAAAACAGAGCCTCCCCCTTGGAAAGGAAATTCAAATTGGAACTTCTTGGCAGTGGTAGTTTGTGACCAAGAAATGATCTGGCAGGAATGGAAGGCAACTGAGTTATTGCTGTCTTTAAAAATCAAAAAGTTGCAAAAACAATTACAGGAAGAAAAGTAAAAAGCACAAAAGTTGTGAGAACAGGTCAAAATTATGCTTTTACAGGTTACTCATTCCCCTAAGATCCTATAGATTAGGAAACTAGTGGTGTCCCCTGAAGATGGGGATGCAGATATCTGGGGTTATTCTGATGACAGGAAACCAGAACTGGCACTCAACCTGGCATTCTATGCATGCTGAACTGAACTTTGCTTGAAATAGAGTGGCGGGAACCTCCCCAAAAGACTACCAGAGACCCCCAAAGAGGCCTGTGGTACACTGAGGTACAGTGACATGTAATACATAAGGTTGCGCAAGCTAAACAATTATGCACTAGTAGGTGGTGACTATTTATTAGATAGGCAGGTTTATGTAGATTTCAATGCATTAATTTTCTCCATGCTTGTTTGAATTCTGGAAAACTTCCACATTACACCCTGTGCAGAATAAACATGTCTCCTTTCTAAACTTAACTCTTGTCCATGTTAAGAGTTCCAAAAATTCAGTAACAATGGGAAACCTTGAATTGGAAGTGAAGAGATCCTCAGTTTGGAGAAGCAAAGACTGGCAATCATTGCTATATAAAGCCAGGAAAACACCTTTCAGGATGGGATGGGCTAAAGTTCATGCAAAGGATAATCAACCAGCTACATAGTGAAATCAAAAGGCAGATGAGCTAACTAAAATTAGGAAAATCATCTTAAGTCCTGAGTGGTATTGATTGGGAGAATGGTTACATCAAAATCTAGGCCACACACATAAAGAAGCACTTTAATTTTCTCCACAGAGTAAAGAAATAGAAACAAAATATAGAAATATAAAAAGAAATATAAACAGAAAGAACAGGTGAAACTATTCTTACTGAATGTCTCCAGCGTAGATTGAAATTAAGTGCAGATATCCCTGCTAAAGCACCATCTCTACGTACCAACAAAGGGGAAAAATCATGGTCTACATGGCAAATTGATTATTAAATCCTCTGTGGGATATCAATACATCCTCCAATGAGTGGAAGTAGTGGCTTGTTCATGGTGACTAAGTGTCAGAAAGAAAAACAGTGAAACATAATGCAAGGGCTATAATTTTTGTTCACAAATTAATTACTCCTGATGTTATCTGTAGAGGAATGGCTAGCTGAGAGAGGTCACGTAGACACGCTGCAGCTGGATAGCAGCAAGATGCTAGTCAGCCCTTGGTATCTATATAGGCAAGGGCACCGTGTCCTTGAGTGCAGCTGCTAAACAATATCAAGATGTGCAACAGGATGGGTAAGCAGAAGTTTGGAGGATAACTAACCACAGGAATGCAGAGGTAAGGAGAGTTAACACTTTATCATGTAACCAATGGTGAGCTCACTTTAGCACTATGCATGAGCTTCATTAAGGACGCTATAAATTGTATAAACTCATCTAAATAAACTGAGTCTTGCTGATCAGTCATATCGATTGCTGCATTTCTCCCGCCGATCACGACAAATGGTGACCTCGACGAGATAAAAATGAATGGACCACCGCCGGTCGGCGGATGGGGACGGGTCCTTTAGCAGCAAGGATGGAGAAAAGCATCAAGGTGCCGTGCCCCGGACGACCTCAGCGGAGGGTCGGGCCGTTACGTGCTGCCGAAAACCTTGCAAGGCTGCAACAGCGCTGACGAAAAGGATGGAAACGCAAGCAGCACATAATTTATTCTCTTGCTTTTTAGAAAAGCGTCAGATTAAGGACATAGATCTCTGTAAGGAGCTCCCAGGGCTGCTAACCTACAGAGATACACAGGGGTTCTTTCTTAATCCCCATACAATCCAGGAGCTAACTGAGTGGTGCAGGTTCGGTGATAAGTTACGGGAAGCCCAGCGCATCCAGCCACCGCGCGCCGACACAAGGACAGCAGGGAGTTTGGAGGCTGGAGGCAGGACCGCCTGGTTTGAAAAGGGGAGCCACAGCGGTTTGCATTGAGTGGAGAGGACGGCTGCGGTAAGCTGAACTTGTGAAACAAAGAAACAGAAGGGAAAAGATATGGAGAGAAAGTTTCAGGCAGCTACATGGCTCCTCTCAAATATTCTCTCTAAGAGAGGTGAAACAAATAAGGACAATGACTAGCCCTATGGGCTAACAAAACAAAAGAGGAAAAGTAGCCAAACCATTGCTCATGTTTAGTGAGACAGAGTGGAGAAAATAGAAGAAATACTGTGGGACTATATAATTTGGAGGTGGAAAAAACAGAAAAACGGCTCGAGAGTTCGGTGTGACACGTGGAAAGACTCTAAAACTCAGAGACAAAGTGAGTTTTAGAGTAGGTATGTAATTTATTCAGCGCTGGGGCGATGCGGGATAGCTCCCAAAGGCATCCGCGCCCCTCACTCACTTCCATTCTTTTTTAACCTCTAGAATGTTACATATGCATCAAATTTCGCAATACACCTATGCATATTCATTCCTTGGCTCCTCCTCTCTCCGCTTCGTATGTTAATTGTCTTATCAGTTCTTTGCGCTTGCACAGGTGTCTCTGGTGGTCGTCCTGGGGGTCTCAGAGATGAAGAAGGATAGTCTTCCTCGGAGATGAACTTCTGACCTTGCTGTCTTGCGCATGCCCACTGATCCTCTGGTCATAGTTCAAGCTCTGAAGCCAGGCTTATCTGGTCTTGGGGGCTCAAGGCGCCTCCCTGTCTCAGTGTCCTTGGTAATCCTGCATTCTTGTCTTTTGTTCTGCCCCTTATCAGGCACCCCTGCATTCCTCCCCTGCTGTTCCTGTACGCAGCCCTTTCTCGTAGAGCAGCAATACACACCATCTGAATGCCTATCCTTTAATTAGTATTCTTCTAATTTTTTATGATTAATATCCTCTAGTTTCTAACCCCATATTTCAGGTGTGGTGTGGGAAAAAAGTTTAATTACCTTGCGGACTTTCCCGGCCGAAAACAAAGGCTGCCAAGACTGCCTGACTACTGAGATCGCCATTCAGGCTTTTAACGAGATGAGGAATGACGCAGAGAAATGCAAAAGTCCTCCAAAACTGCAAACTTTTTCAGTGTTTGTAACCTTTGTCCCGAGAAAGGCACAATAGCCCCTGCCTGCTGCTCTGCTGTATTGAATAGACCGTGTGGCTTCAGGAGCGAAAGTTCTCTCGCCAGCTCCAGAAAGAGACTGAGCATGATCAGGAAGTGGCACAGCCGCCAGACCCTAAAGGCGTGGTGAAAGACGAGAGGTCAGGCAGAGCTGAGAGTGACAAGGGGGGCTGGCAGCGGGGACGACACAGGAGGCGGAGTGCGAGGTGGAGACCAGAGCGAGGGGACGGCAAAAGAGGCAGCGCGGCCCCCTCCCCTCTCCTGACAACAGGGAAGTGGCAAAGCACGGGAGGGGGGAGGCGGCGGTGAGAGAGGCGGCGGCGCGACCACCTCGATCACAGCACAGCACGGCGGCAGCGGACGGTGTCCCTCCCCCACCACGATCAGCGGAGAATGGAAGAATTCCAGCTTTCCAGTTTCAGTCTCCAGAGCAAACAGCAGTCCCAGAGAGAAAGACAAAAACACATGTGCCCCACAAGAGTTCTAAGCCCCCAGTCCTCATGCAGGAGAGGGAGAAATGTGAAAATCACTGAATGCCTGCAAAGCAGGTGCCATGATCACAAGCAAAGTACACAAAAGAAAATGCAATAATAATTTATTTTTATTGAAATAAAAGTGAATTTTTAATTGTAATAATTTGATGTACTTGGTTCCAAGTTAGATTGTGTTTTAGTATTTTATTGGTATTAAAAAATGATTTTTATGTGGTTTTTTTGAAGTTTAAAGCTTGTTAAGTATAAGTTACATTTAAAACTTATGAATTTTAAGTAATAATATTTACTTTAAGTTTAGGCTTTGATAAGTATAAATTAAACTTAAAATTAAAGTTTTTAAAGTTTAAGTAATAAATTTATAGTTATTTGTAAAGTTTTTGTGTTTAAAGATAAGAAGTAAGTTAAAATAAGTACGTTAAGTTTAAGATAATTATTTAAAAGACATAACTTGTTAATTAATTGAGTATTTTGTTGTTGCTATTGTTAAAAGCTTTGTTTTAAAAATGTTTTAAGAGATATCACTCTAAAATAAAGCCAAGGTCCTGGCCACACTTTAACTAAAGAAGATGTTTTCATCAGCAAATCCAGATGTTTTCTGCACAACAAAAACTAAATACAAGTCACTTTGACTTGACAATTTGACCTTATATATATAACAGCTGAACAGACTTTTGAGGTAAACCTGGAGAGCCTTACTCGAGGAGGCTACCTAAGCCCTCCCTGAAAAGGAGTTTTTCAGCTGTTGCAGAATCTGGGACAATGAAATAATATTTTGGTAATTGACAGTCACCCAACTTTATATGTGTTATTATAACAATTCCTTTAATAGATAACCCAATCGGAATCCATTCACCGGAAGCTGCAGGACCTACAACAACATGTACAGCTTTTAAAATAAAATGATGGGGTTTTTTTAATAAAATTTGGTCAATGGGAAATAACCAGTTGGCTGAAGAGAATATTACAGATGGGGTTGGTCATTTAGCTTATAATCTGCCTTATATTGCTTGTGCTGCCTTGCTTGATGTCATGTTTGCAAAATATGTTTATGAAAATTGCCAGCCAATCATTTTACCATGCCATGCTTGCCCAACAGAAAAACAGGGGACATGTAGAGGAATGGCTAGCTGAGAGAGGTCACGTAGACACGCTGCAGCTGGATAGCAGCAAGATGCTAGTCAGCCCTTGGTATCTATATAGGCAAGGGCACCGTGTCCTTGAGTGCAGCTGCTAAACAATATCAAGATGTGTAACAGGATGGGTAAGCAGAAGTTTGGAGGATAATTAACCACAGGAATGCAGAGGTAAGGAGAGTTAACACTTTATCATGTAACCAAGGGTGAGCTCACTTTAGCACTATGCATGAGCTTCATTAAGGACACTATAAATTGTATAAACTCATCTAAATAAACTGAGTCTTGCTGATCAGTCATATCGATTGCTGCATTTCTCCCGCCGACCGCGACAGTTATCCAAAGTGATAATGGCTCACATTCTTTGTGTAAGGATGTGAAAGACTGGGCAAAACAAAAGGAAAATAAATGGGAATGCCATACCCCATACTACCCTCAATCAAATGGGATGGTAGAAAGCTCTAAACCAGGACACGGCTTATTGAAAAGGAATCTCAAACCACACAAAGGTCAATGAGATATGAGACTTCTCAGAGTGCTCCATCAACTAAATAATCAATACAAGCCTATTGGAAGCCCTGTAAGCAGAGTATTTTTTGTAAACAATGAGCGTAGTCCTCCACTTACTGGGAAAAGATAATATACAATGACATTACAGATAGGACAGCCTGAGATGTTCAATCTATTATGCATCAGTACTGTGCCTATGACTTTAACTAAACCTTGTGGCCCGGTTGCCAGGGAAGCTACAGATCACACTGATGAAAAACACAAAATTAGTGCATGATGGATTTTTCCTTTTTTTAATGGGTTAATTTGTTTGGACTCATGAGACCCCACCTGGAGTACTGCATCCAGCTCTGGGGTCCTCAGTGAAACATGGAGTTAGAAACTAGAGGATATTAATCACAGAAATTAGAAGGTATTGAATAAGAATAGGCATTTAGATTATGTGTATTGCTTAATATTTGCTGTGTCTTTTACGGTATTAGTTGCTTGAGAAGGAAAAGGACAGGACTATGTGCAAGAACAGCAAGAAGGAATGCAAGGATGCCTGATAAGGGGAAGGATGCTTACCAAGAATAGGACACAAGTATGCAAAACTGCCAAGAATGCTGAATAAACAAGGGTCCTGGGGCCCCTGGAACCAGATGAAACTGGCCTCGTGGCTTGGACCATGGCCAAAGGATCAGTAAGCATGTGCAAGGGAGTGGAGTGAGAAGGTCAGCTCTGAGGAAGACCACTTTACTTCACCCTTTGGGACCCCTGAGACCCCCGAGATGACCACCAGAGACAACTGCACAGGAGCAGAACTGATAAAGACTGATAAAACAATTAGCATTTGAAGCAGGGAGGGGTGGAGTCAGGGAATGAATATGTATAGGTGTATTGCAAAACTTGATGCATATGTAACATTCTAGAGGATAAAACAAGATGTGAGTGGGCAAGTGGGTGCGCATGCCTTTGGAGGAAATATCCCCCATGCACCCGGCTGATGAATAAACTACATACTTACTTTAAAATTCATTTTGTCTTTGAGTTCTAAAGTCTTCCGCATATCATCAGCAAAGGAAAGTTGTTCCTTGAGTTGGAGTTGTTATCAAACAAGTTATATTTCTTTAAGAAGGCTATGCAGCAGTGGAGGAAGATATTGGAAAATTCTTTTAACTTTAGACAAGTGTGTGTTCCCTATATTCATGGTTAATGCTTAGTTTTGTACCATCCAGTGCTTAGTACAAATGCCAGAGACTATTGCAGCCTTGTGTTAACTCCCTATCTCTACAATTAAAAAGTCTTGTGCCTGTTAATGCTTCCTTGTTTACTTCTATTAGTGATTAATATGTAGTAGCTGATATCTTACTTGTGAGAATGGGATTGCGTGTCAGAGAAAAGAATGATAATAGAAGTACATTATGATCTGACCACATATTTGAGATAGTCTCAAGGAGAAAAGATTCATCAGATCTGAAATCATATCCAAATAAGTCCACACAAATAATTAGCATATATGCATGTATTCAGGAAATGTGATGAATATGTATTAGTTTCAGGAATATAACCTGGTCTGTTAGGTTACTCGGCATATATGCTTTGAGGACCAATCCCTACGCCTCCAGCACTGCTAATTAATGATGCCTTTCTAACCTAGCCAGTTGGTTGGAGAGTTTATTTCATGGTTTTCAGTAAGAGTAAGTTCAGAGGAGGGCCATGAATATGATTAGAGGGATGGAACACTTCTCCTATTAGGAAAGGCTGAAAGAATTTGGTTTGTTCAGCCTCCAGAACAGAAGACTCAGAGGAGATCTTATTGCAGCCTTTCAGTATCTGAAGGGGGTTGTTGGGGGTCAGGATTTTTCCTTTTCTTTCTTTCCCTCGTGGAATTTTGTCCCATATGTTACTAGGAAACGATAACTACCAATACTTAAGAAAACAAAGATGTAGCTGAGTGTCACAACATTCTGTTGAAATGGCCCTGGCTGAGGGTGGGTTGCAAGTGATAACACAGGAGAAAAGGTGGGAGGGGCTACCCTGGAAGTTTTGGAGCTGGGTTTTTGGTCAGTCTGGTTTCCAGGTTCTGAGGACAAAGGAGCTGTTTGCCTTCTTCCCTGTCGCCTGGCTGCTCGGAGCTCAGAACCAGTGCATGTGGTTGTTGGAGGTTAGGTTTGTTCCTTTTTACTCTAAAGAATTTTTTCCCCATAAGTTACCAAGGAAACTAAGTGTCAGATACTTAAGACTATTTAAAAAAAAAAAACAAAGGAGTGGTCAAAGCTCGGGAGGAGAGATTACGCAAGTTTTGGGGGCAAATAAAGAACAGAGCTTGAGGCAGCTTGTCATTCTGTTTTTTCGGCATTCGGAGAGAGAAAACGTCTGGGTTGCTGCTCGCTGCTAAAAGAGTTCACTCTCTCTCTGGAGGGGTCCAGTCCTGGGAAATCTACCATCATCTTCTTGCCCTGGAATTCTGAGCTTCTCTGATGCTTTGCGGGAGCTGGGCCAGCCCTGCCCTGCTGTCGCAGTTTCGTAGGCACTGCTCCTCTTGCTACAGTGTGACTCCACACCCCCCTGCCCTGCCAGGACACCCTGCCCCTGCCTGCCGGGACACCCCGCCACTCCAGCTACCAGCCCGGGACTTTTCCACTGTTTCCCACTTGGTGCTCTGAGGATCCTACAAAGGCACCAAGACCAAACTGCCCTGGGTTTTTGTGAAGCAAAGCCCTCGAGGTTCTTGATACTGTTTTTGTTATTAATGCTGTAGTTGTTGTTTTTGTTTACTTTGTTATACATACTAGTAAAGAACTACTATTTCTATTTCCAAAATCTTATGCCTAAAGAATTTTAACTGCAAATTTATAATTGGAAAAAAAAGGGGGAGGATGGTGGTTTACATTCTCTATCCCAAGAGAAACTCCAGCTTTCCCTGGCAGATACCTGTCTTCCCAAACCAAGACAGTGGTGCCGAAATATTGGGATCAGTTCCCTCCGCCCGCAGCGTGTTGCCATGGCCACTTCTGTGTGTTGGACTGAGAGATCCTAGTCTGCTGTGGTTTTCCTGCACTGCAAATCTGCTTAATTTTTTTTTTGTTTCCCAGCTGTTTGGGGCAGGGTCCAGAGCAGATGTGTGGGGTGCCCACATACGGGCCACCTCTGCATGGTAGCTCAGCAACCGTGACCAGCTGACAGCCATGTCTTCCCGTCTCAGCCAAGCTGCCATTAACCATGTGGTCCCTGAGCTCAAACTGTAGCACTCCCTGCAGCTGCAAGGGAATCATCGCACCTGCCCTTCCCACTGGGAGCCTGCCAGCACCCGTGCCAGCTGTGACCCTAACTATACCAAAGGGGAAATTATATAAAGAGCAAGAAAGAGACTCTTTATTGGGTTTTCTGTTTGTTTGTCATTGCTGCCATATTTGTAATTTGTTTACCTTGTTATACACATACATACTAATAAAGACCTGTTATTCCTTTTCCCATATCTTTGCCTGAAAATCCGTCTTAGGTTGCAATGTAAGATGCAACCAAAAGTATGTATTCTATTACCAGCTGTTAATACCAGGTGGGGCAGTGTTCTTTATCTCTTCCATGACCCATCCTCCCTCCGGGGGATATCTTCTGTTAATTGGCCATTGAGTCTCACTGCATGACTGGTAAAATTACATCATCCCACTGTGAGATGTTCCACCGAGGGGGAGGAACCAAGCATTCCTACCTAGATATAACCTAAGATTTGAAACACCATAGTCAGCCTTTTCCCCCTGGATTCCCAGAGGAAGACCAGACCCTTCTGCACCACCACTGGACCTTCAGAGGAAAACTACTCCCTTCTACAGGATCACTGCTTCAACAGAATCACATTTATCACTCCAAGAAGACTGCAGCCACCATTTAATTGGACTGCTACCAACACCCTGACTGACAGGGTGTCAGGTTGTATTCTGACTCTGACAGTGTTTTGTACTATCGCATTTATTTTAATTTTCCTATTAAATTGTATTTCTGACTTGGGATCTCCCACTGGTTTGCTTTCAAACTAGTACAACCCCTAATTTCAAAGTTGCAATAATTCAGAGGGAAGGGGGGCATATTCTCAATTCCAAGACACCTTCCTTGTCAGATACCTGTCTTTGAAACTAAGATCTTAGCAACCAACATGGGACTCGAGGGCATCAAGAAGAAAGGGTGAAAAAGGAATAACAGTTCCTAGGTAAATTAATTTTATGTGTGCTGAATATAGAAACCTTGTTGGGCAGCACCATGTGGTCTAGCTTACCCTGGTTCAAGTGGCACATGGTTGTGGCTATATTTTTCCCATTTGCAACTCATTATCTAAACATAGGTCCTATGACTAAGGCTACTGTGACTGTTATCCAGTTTTCACTAGGGGTCAATAAGGTGATGAATTCATGGATTTTTAACTTCCTCTGGAAAGTGGGCACATGGATACATGACTATCACACACTACGTGTATGTTTATGGGGTTACGTTAATATTGGTATTTATTGTGAGAAAGTAACACTGGGGGAAGGTTTTTCCCAACCCTTCACCCATTTCTTTGGGCCTACCCCACCAGCTTTTGAAGGGTTCAGATCTTCTCTAAATGCTAACAATATTGTACAGTGGCTGGCACTACTGATAGGTTGTGGGAATACACAAGTCTGAGAGTAAGACAGACTTAATTAGCATAACTAGTCTGGTGACTAGGATGCCGTGGCAAGGACAAACAGAAATGTGAGCTTATGAGAAGATGGGATTAAAACCTGCTTAAGGGAAAAGATTCAATCAACCCCCTACGATAAAGATGTTGTAAAATGCATGAGTTGCTTGTATGATCTTCTAACCTAATTATTGTAGTAGAAATTATTAACCTCACTGAAATGGTATATAAGACTTGGAAAACCTGAGTAAAATCGAATTCTGATCATGAATCAGTCTTCCCGTCTCTCCATCAATTGCCGATAATAGGTCTATTCTATTTAGCATACAGAGGTAAAGTGAGATTGCTGTGGGTAATGACTCTAACATCTACCCCAAAGACTAGGGATGCTGCCCCTGACCCGGACACTGCCCAACAGCCTTACCCTGCCCCACAGCCTGACCCTGCCCAAGTCTGACCCTGCCTAAAAGCCCACCTTGGAAATGAACCACCCAGTAATGGATGTAATGGAGGAGAAGATATGTGAGGTGCTGAAGGAACGCACTTCCCCAGCTGGTGAGAAACGCTTTCCCTGCCTCAAAAAGGGAGAGTCTGATGGTGCAGAAGTGGAACCCACAGATGTTACAACCTTCCAGGTCCCAGCTGAACCACAAGAGCAGTCACAGCCAGTAGCAGTTGCCCTTGTGCAATGGAGGTAGTATAAAACCAAATCAGTGCACCCAGTTAATGATGATGGGGAATCAGGGCCCTCATGACCAGCAGGGGAGCCAGAGCCTGAAATCATCACTGAGTCCCTGTCGTACAACAGTCTCTGTAATATGTGAAAAGACATTGTACGATGGGGGCACAAGGCTTACTTGACCTAGTTACTTTGGATTTGGGCCCTTACGGGTACAGGTGTTCAACTGGATAGTGGCGAGGCAAGGTATTTGGGATCCTTAACCCAGGACATGGATGTGGATCAGGTATTTGTGAGGGAGCCAGGGCCCCTTTCTCTCTGAGACCAGCTTTTAATGAGTGTAAGAGAAAGTCTTGTTCACAGAGACAGAATGCAGGAGTACCATCACAGAATGCACTGGAAGACCCTTGAGGAATGGATCCAACAGCTGAGAGAAGTGGCAGTATTAGAGGTGTTCTTTGGAAGGGATGGACAGCATGATAATGGCGCTGACAAGGTTAGATGCACAGGGCAAATGTTGTGGAACCTGACAAATCTAGGGCTATCCAAATACACCACCATCATTGCAATGATTCATACAGGGACAACTGAGGAACACTGGGTTCTGGTGCCAACAGGTTCAGGTATTATGAGAGTATGGTCAACGGTCCAATGCAAGCCCATGTCTCTGCTGTGGTTAAGGACCTCAAAGAGGAGTTTAAAGAGGAGATTAGGGAAGTGAGGGAGGAAGTGAGGAAGAACAGTGTGGCAGCAGCACGAGTCACAAGCCCCAAAGTCAGAGCATGACATCTCCCAGCTAGGGAGAGGGGGAACAACCCACTAACTCACCTATGGTTCTTCCTGTGCGACCATGGGGAAGACATGAGAAGGTGGGATGGGAAACTCACTTCTGTCCTGGCAGCATGGGTGTGTCAACTCAAGGAGGAAAACACTAACTGAGGGAGTTCTACTAAAGTGGAGGTAGCCTCAGCCTCCCATGACCAAGCTGCCAGGTATAACAGAAGAGAAGATGATATGTCTGATCCTCTTGAAGGAACCTCTAAAATGTATGCCCAGGGAGGGAGGATCCTGCCTCTAGCCAGGTAGAGGCACGGGAAAATCAGATCTTTTGGACTGTGTGGATCCTATGGCCTGGTACATCAAAGCCACAGAAATAAGAAGCGTTGATTGATACTGGTGGCAGTGTACCCCAATGCCATAGGGACATGTGGAGGCAGAATCCATTGCTGTTGCTGGGGTGACAGAGGAAGACAGCAGTTGACCCTGTTGGAAGCCAGGGTGATCCTGACTGGGAAGGAGTGGGGCAGAAAAATTCCACTGTGACTGGCCCAGAGGCCCCGTGTATTCTGGGCATAGACTTCCTCCAGAACGGCTATTACAAAGACCTAAAAGGACTCTGGTGGGCTTTTGGAATAGCTGCTGTGGAGGCAGAGGGAATTAGGGAATTGAACATCTTGCCTGCACTATCAGAAAATCCTTCCAGTTAGCCTCCTGAAGGTGGAAGAGCAATATGTCCCAACTGCCAGCTTGATGGTGCACTCCCGGCAGTATCAGATGAATCAAGATGCTGTGATCCACATCCACAAGACGATATGTGAACTTGAGAGCCCAGGGGTGATCAGCAAGGCCCCTTCCACTTCAGCAGTCCCATTTGGCTTATATGCAAGTCTGACAGATAATGGAAAGTGACTGTGAGCTACTGTGGCTTGAATAAAGTGACTCCATCGCTGAGCACTGCTGTGCCAGACATGCTGGAGCTCCAGTACGAGCTGGAGTCCAAGGCAGAGAAGTGGTACACCAATATTGACATTGTTAATACAATTTTTTCCATCCCTCTGGCAGCAGAGTGCAGGCTTTAGATTGCGTTCACCTGGAGGGGTGTGCAGTACACTTGAAACCAACTGCCCCAGAGGTGGAAGCACAGTCCCACTGTCTGCCATGGACTGATCCAGATTGCACTGGAAAAAGGTGAGGCTCCAGAACATCTGCAGTACAATGATGACATAATTATGTGGGAAAACACGGCAATGGAAGTATTTGAGAAAGGAGAGAAAATCATCCAGATTCTCCTGGAAGCTGGCTTTGCCATCAAAAAGAGCAAAGTCATGGGACCTGTTCAAGAGATCCAATTCCTGGGAGTGAAGTGGCAAGATGGATGGCATCAGAGTCCCATCAATATAATCAATAAGATCACCTCAGTGTCTTCACTGACCAACAAAAATGAAACACAAGCTTTCCTAGGCACCATAGGTTTTTGGAAAATGCACATCACCAAGTACAGCCAGATTGTGAGCCCTCTCTACCTGGTTACTCTTAAAAAGAATAATTTCCACTGAGGCCCTGAACAACAACAAGCCTTTTCCCACATCAAGCAGGAAATCGCTCATGAGGTAGCCCTTGATCCAGTCAAGATGGGACCTGAGGTGAAGAACATGCTCAACTCTGCAACCGGGAGCAATGGTCTGTCCTGGAGCCTTCAGCAGAAGGTGCCTGGGGAGACTCAAGGCCAGCCACTAGGATTCTGGAGACAAAGTTACAGAGGGTCTGAAGCCAACTATACCTAAACAGAGAAGGAAATCTTGGCCACCTATGAAGGAGTTCAAGCTGCCTCAGAGATGATCGGCATGGAAACACGACTCCTTCTGGCTGTGGTGGTGCATTCCCTCTTAACTCCTTTCCAGGCTGCAGTGTGATCTAAGAAAATGCTTGTTAGGCCTCATCCTTGAAAATGCCACCTGGGCTCAGCTCTTTCTGAGCTTATCAAAAAACACTGTCCACTCTAAGGAACTCCTAACGAGCTTCAGTTTTTCTCATGACCAGCCTTGGAAAACATTTCTCTGGCCTGAATTGTTGTGGTGCATTTTGGGTTTTGCCAAACTTCTGCATGCTTTTGTTCTTTGCTTTAAAATGGTTTGTCCTATGTACCCGATGTTAAACTCCTTTTGGTCCTTCCCAAGTTATGAGTCCTGTCCATCACTCTGCAACCCTGCCCTGAAGCCTGGAAGATTCTAGTGGGAATGCTGTGTGATTTAGCAGGGTCTTATTTCTTCCATCCCCTTTTTATGTATAGAATTGTTTTGCTAATTGTCTTTTGTCCTGGGTCACTCCCCCCTCCTTTGGGATTGTTTCCAGACCTGTACCCTTCCCCTGTCCCCATCCTGGTACTTAAGGGGAGAGCAGAGTAGGAAACTTGCTTTTGGTGGGTTCCCGCTCTGGTGAATAAACCTGAGTTGAACCCCACAAGAGTCTGGTCTTCATTCCTTGCCATCGCCACGCTTCTGCCCAAGGCAAAGACCCACTGGATCAGAAAAGGTATCTCAATATACTGAACTGTACCTTTTAATGGGAGCTCAGTGCGAGAGCTAGCTGGAAAACGGGACGTGAGTTCCCTGAAGGCAGCACCGAACCCCTGCACTGAATGGCATAACATTCGTATTCTCACACTTTAAAAAAAAGTGCCAACCCAAACTGCAGCCAGGATGAAACATGGCTATGACTAAAGTGCACTCTCTTGTGACCCTATAAATAGCAGTCCAAAATGGGGCCCGTTGAGCTCTCCTGGACTGCAGTGGGCCTGTGACCAGCAATCTCCCTCTGAGTGGGATGCCTCTCAGAGCCAGCAAACCCTCAGGTTTGCTATACCTGGAGGATCGCCAAACCATGATGTGTCCTGGGCTGATACTCTCACTTCTCAAGGCCCAATCCTTCACCCGTCAGGAGATGCAAAAGCATCTGAAGTGAGTATTTTCACTGACCTCTGAGGGAGATTTTTTCCACAGGTACCTTATCTGGCACTATGTCTGCGTGCATACCCTTTGCACATATGCTATAGGAAATCTGGAAGTTGGTTTAAGTTATAGTTATAATTCAGGATAAATGCTGTTTGTTGGAACCCTGGAGACTGAAAATTTCAGGCTTTCTGGGCTGGGGGGTGCTGACCCTCGGGCAGGCACCACATTTGACTTGAGGCCTTGGAACAGGCTTCCAAGATTGTGTAATAGCACAGGGGTTGTGAGTGTGTAGTTAGAGTGGTGTTGTGTGATCTCACATAGTAAAAACTTAGGTTTGGTGTGGTGGTGTGTGTAGTCAGGGACCCTAAAATAGTGGGAAGCCTGGAATCAGAGCAACGTAGGTCAGGCCAGTATGGTTAGCATAACGTTCTTCGTTTATTCTATCTCAAATGGTGGGTTATATACACTCCAGTCCTGTTTACAATTACAGGTCATAAAAAGAATGCAAACAAACATTGTTTAGCTTATTCTTAAGGTGGCTAAAATGTTCACACTACAAAACTATACTTATCAACACCTAGAAACCCACTATCCCATGTGCACACCTTAACATAATTTCTAGCTGCGCCACAGGCCTCAACTTAGGGGCCCAGGCTGTGGTTGCTCAACCCTCAATCCAAATATAAATCATGTCCTTGCTCTCTAAGAAATTCTGCAACAGGTGTGTTTTTAGGTTTACCAGTTTTCTGTATGCAGGTGTTCTTTGTTTTATACTGTTTTTATATAAGTTATAATGGTTTGTCCCATGTACACCCTGTAAGAGACAGTCTGAAGATCCCTTATCCGCCTGATGACCATCGTCAAGGACTGAGACTGAAAGCCCTAAAAGGACTCTAAAACCCCATGACAGGAGTGCTGGCCTGGCTGAGGTGGGACAGTTGCCAACTGTTGCCTGCAGGTGTGTTTGATGGAAAAACCTAGCACGCATTTCCATCGGAACATTAGAACCTGAGCCGAAACAATGGGCAAGTCACGGTGAATTGACTGCACTTGATGACGGCTGTACTGTTCTGAGTTAACACTGTACCTGCTGATGGCTGTACCTGTTCCGAGTTCCTGAAACGAACACACCGTAATGGTTTCCCCACCTTTTGGCCAACTGCCTGTTGCTTTGGAAAGGACTATAAGGACCCCTAAGTTAACCAAAGACTTTGTGATCACCCCATGGAAGAAGATGGATCTATTGGCTGGACCATGAAGATTTCGTCTCTCTGTTGGTAGCTATACCCACCCTCTCTTTCTCTTTTCTCGCTATCCTTTATTTCCCTTCAAATCCTTCTATCGCATTTGATGTTGGCACTAATAAAAGTGCATTTGTTTTGATAAATACTGAAATCCCCTCTGTGTTGTTTTTTGCACTCTGAGATCAGTTAACTAACCATCACAATTCCCGCTTGCATTAGCGGATAGTGACGCGTCCATGCTGACCCCTTCTTGATTTACCCCAAGTGATTGTCAGGTGTCAATCACAATTATGGGTCCTGTCCATCATTTCACAGCCTTGCCCTGATGTCTAGAAGGTTCTAGTGAGAAGGTTGAGTGATTGGCAGGGTCCCCGGTTCTCCCCTCCCTTGATTTATTGATTTGTTCTATTGACTGTCATTTATGATCAGGGTTACTCCCTTCACCTTTAGGATTGGTTCCATGCTGTCTCTTTCCCATTTCTCCACTCCCATACTTAAGCTGCTGTACAGAAAGGAAACTCGGCTTTGGCGGGCTGACTTTCTGGGTGGGAAGAGGTCTTGTGTGGACTTAATAAAACCCAGCTAAAGTTCCCCACAAGAGTCCCTCCTTTATTTCTCTCCACTGTTCACGCTTCTGCAAAGGCAAAAACCCACAAGATTGGGGACGTATTCTAGAATATGGAACCATACCTTCATGGCAGCATGCCAGAGCTAGCCAGGGAGTGTGGGCAAAAGTCCCAAGAAATACATCGGACCGCAGCAGTTTGGGGTTTTGGTATATAGTAATGTGTGTGGCCCAAGATGGAGGATTCAGGGTGTTGTCTGAGTTCTTCTTCACCTTCTTCCGCCTTCTTCACAGGTTTGGATGGCTTTCTCTAACTGAGTGAAGCATGTCTGCATTGCGAACTTTGAATGGTCACTATGGGTCAGAAGCATAAATAATATGTCACTTTGGTGTTGGGTAATTATCTCTTAAATAGCCTTGGTAAAAGTTAGAAGCTCTCCATTTTGCCTCGTTTCTCTAGCTGGCATGTTGGAGCTTATGCTGTAAATACTGTAAATAGATAAGATATAATAAACAACCAAGACCGAACTTGACTCTACGTTTCCTTTGTCTTTCATCCTGACCTCAGCTGAGATAAAGCAGGCAGAACTGTAACAGCTGTTAAGTGTTATTTCTCTCTTAGATTGCTAAGGTTAAGATATAAATTAAGGTATAAGATAAAGTATTAAGTGTTGTTAAGCTTTAAGCCACATTCCTTTTCATCCTTGTTTACACTGTCTTTACACAGAGGCACACATACACCTAGGTAGTTTCAATTCATTTCTGCTTTAATTACCTGAATTTTGTTTGGTTTTGTTGTTGCTGTCTTTCCCTGTTGTGTCTTAGTTGCCCTTCGTAAGTAGAGTGAATCTTGCCGATGAATCTGTTGTGCTTTGTAGTTTAATATTAAATCAGAATTTTGCTCATAGCATTGCTGGTGATTTTTTGAGTGATCTCAAGCACACCCGTTCTGGATATTGGCACCCTGACTACCAGTGCTGCTGTGGATGTTTAAAGGAAAGGTTCCCTCTACTCATCACACCACCAGTGCCACATGGAGTAAATGGATTGCCCTCATCACACAGCGCACCCATACTGGAAAATTGAATTGCCCTGGGATCTTGGAAGCAATTACAAATTGGCCTGAAGGTGAGAACTTTGGTGTGACAGATGAAGAGGAGCAGGAACAGGTTACACATGCTGAGGAAGCCCACTCTAAAACACACTGCCAGTAAAAACATGCTACACTCTTCTCACTGACCTTTTCTGTTGCATTGTGTCCTGGTTTGGAATAAATTAGGGGAGAACCTCTAAAAGGAGTCCCCTAAAAACGAACCTCCACCACCCCTTCCCCCCCCAGCCCCGGGTTTGGGAAGGAAAATGCCTTGGAGGAAAAGTGGAAAAAACCGGTTTATTGACAAATGAAAAAAACACTCCCCAACACCGAGGAAAAGGGCATGTTACTGTGAGGGGGAGGGTGTAGAGCTTCTTTCGCGGGCCCCGGAGATTCTCCGACTTCTCAGGTCAGGTCAGGTCCGGAGCCGGTCCAAAATCTTCGGGGGGGGGGGGGAGGGGGGAAGGGAAAAGAAAGGGAAGGAGAGGAAAAAAACAAACAGAAGGAGCGAAAACCAGCAGGCAGGAGCAGGCAACAGACAGGCAGAGAGAGAGAAGCAGTGGCCAAGCAGCAGCAGCAAGCAAGCAGCCGAGCCCGAGAGTGAGCAGTAAAGTGGCAGGCCCCGCCAAAGAGGGAGGGGGTGTTCTGGGTTGACTATGATGCCTCTGTATCACCAATCGTCTGTTCTGTGTGTTCTGTACCTTTAAGAGTGGTTCTGAGGGTGAGCAGGGAAGAAGATGTGCGCAGTTTCTTTTTGAAAAGTGTTCACTCCTCCACATTCCTTTTTTTTTTTTTTTTTTTCTTCCTCAGGACAGTGTGTTTGTCAGATACTTCAGAGAAGTTTTTTTTTCTTTTTTAGTTAGTTTAGCTAGCTGAGGCAAAGAAGCTTCCTGGACTGTTTTTCTCTCTTTTTCTTGAGACTGTTCAAGTCTGCTCTAAACTGAAAACTCAGAAAAGTCTCTGGGATCCGGCATCCGTGGCCCACCGGGGCCTGGACCTTGGCATTTTCCAACACCAAAAAGATTAAAACTAACTTCTGGTGAAAACCTCCTCAGTTTGCCATCCCTCTTCAAAACAGCGAGAGGTTTTGTTGTTTAATTTTCCCATCCCTCATACCCGTATACCCGTGGGCACTTTGTTTGTTAAATAAATAGTTTTTTCCACTTTTCCCTGAAGAATTTTTTTTTTTTTTCCTGGACCTGCTGGGGGTGGGTCCGTTTAGGTTTGCTCCCCAGAGGAACCCCATTCAGAATTTTCCACCCAAATTTGACCTGAACTTGGACGGGGGGGAGCTGTTAGACATAACAATGTAGTCGAAGATATGGGATAGGAGACAGCATCAACCCAGAACAATCCACCCCTTATCCCATATCGTGGACACACAATAAAAAACTTCCATCTCACTTAGACCTTTGACACTCAGACATTTCCTTCTGTTTCATGTCGGACTGATCTAACACACAGACAATGGAAGTAACATTCAGCACATATCAATCTTACCCCATATTCAGATCTCCCTGAGGTACACATTGTATTGTTCCATCTTTCTGCATTATCCACCATGTACAACCCGGTCCTTGAGCAGACACAATTCCATGGATCCGTTTGCCTGTACTCGAGGCAGGGTTGATCTATACTGTCTTTCCCAACAAACCTCTAACATGGGCCACTGGGGCTTTATCTCCATCTACTATATTAAGGAGATGGGACTGAGCAGGACCCGCTCGGTTGGTGGAACCTTGAGTGTTAACTAACCAGGTGGCCTCTGCTAAATGCTGCTCCCAGATTTTTAAGGACCCTCCACCCAATGCCTTCAGGGTGGATTTTAACAGCCCATTGTACCTCTCCACTTTACCTGCAGCTTGTGCATGGTAGGGGATATGATATACCCATTCAACACCATGCTCCCTAGCCCAGGTTTTAATAAGATTATTTTTAAAATGAGTCCCATTGTCTGACTCAATTCTCTCGGGAGTGCCGTGCCTCCAAAGGACCTGCTTTTCAAGGCCCAGGATGGTGTTGCGGGCTGTAGCATGAGACACAGGATAGGTTTCCAACCATCCTGTGGTGGCGTCTACCATGGTCAGCACATGACGCTTGCCTTGGCGGGTTTAAGGCAGTGTGATGTAATCAGTCTGCCAGGGCTCCCCATACTTGTACTTAGACCACCGCCCTCCATACCAGAGAGGCTTCATCTGCTTGGCTTGCTTAATGGCAACGCATGTCTCACAGTCACTGATAACTTGAGAAATGCTCTCCATGGTTAAATCCACCCCTCGGTCTCGTGCCCACATATAGGTGGCATCTCTACCTTGGTGACCTGAGGCATCATGGGCCCATCGTGCTAGAAATAACTCTCCCTTGTGCTCCCAGTCAAGATCTATCTTCAACTCTCCAATCTTTGCAGCCTGATCTACCTGCTGATTGTTTTGCTGCTCCTCATTAGCTCTACTCTTGGGGACATGGGCATCTACATGGCGAATCTTCACAGGTAGGGTTTCTAACCGGGCAGCGATATCTTTCCACTCTTCAGCAGCCCAAATTGGTTTACCTCTACGCTGTGTGGTTAGATAGGGACAGGCGGCGCGGAAGATTTCGGGCTGTAACGGTGAGGGAAAGAGCAAAGTCCCATCCCCCTCTCGAGATGAGCTACCCCTGAAAGGAATGTAGACCCCCTACTAACATGTGCCAGTACTTTTCCACTCCAACTACTAACCCGGAAAGTAGGGCTATATCCTGTTTGACGTAGTAGTAGATCCGAGGGTATATAACCTGAAAACTTTACTTAATAAACGTCTTTTGTAACCGTCTGCCATATTGGTACAATGCGTCTGTTACAAGACCCGACCCACTCATGAAAGCAAAGTGGAAGTCGTGCTGTATGTCTGGATACCAGAGCCTCCACTGTGGCAGAAACAGCGGACTGCTACAAGTGGTGCCGAAACCCGGGAACGATTACCTCGGAGGACGGGAGCCACGCTTTGGAAAAGGCACAGCGGGTAGGAGTCGGCCGGTCCGAACTTCTGCGGAGGAGAAGGAAAAGGGGGACGCCCCAGGACCCCGCGGACAACATGGAATCCGTGACGTTGGTCATGAGTAGAATAGCAACCCACTCGGGAATTGCGTGGGACAAAAAAGATTTATTTCTTGCTATTGCAAGATTATCGGATTTAGGTGTTATAAAACGCCCAATAGACATATTAAATTCAGAGGGGTGGGAGAAATATACAGTTGCCCTGGCGGAAGATACAAAAGCCACCGGCAGCGGAAAAGTTTTAAAAGCATGGGGAAAAGTTGAAAAAGTGTTGCGAAAAGCAATGGAAGAACAGGAGGCTTGGAACGCTGCAAAAACGTGTTTATTCACGGCTAAGCAGCCGGGGAGAGGGGACCGAGGGGGCGCAGGACCCTCCGGAGAAGCCCTAGAAGAGACGGGGGGGGGGGGGGGGGGCGCAGTGCGGCAGAAACCCCAGGGGAAAAGCGGGAATCAGACGCGTTATCCCCCTCCACAAATGCATGCATAAAAGCCGCGGAGCACGCGGAAAAACCCCGGGTCCCCCCGCGAGAGCCCCCAGATCCGAACACCCCCGAAAAAACCGCGGCTTCCCCGACCGCTTTGCCTTGCCGCGTCCAGGGTCCGAGCGGCGACATTGCGCTAGGACTGGCGGCGGCGCCGTCCGCGCGGAGCGGCGGCGGTCCGGCGCGGTCCGAAACGGCAGTCTCTCCTGGCGCTGAGATGCGGCGCGGGCGGGCGGAGGAGCGTACGCGGTTCGTCTGGGAAGAACTCGCGCGGCAAGCGCGAGACGCCGAGAGATTGGCTACCGCGGAGGGAATACACCCCCCGCCATATGGCCAATATGGTGCCGACGGTCCGGCGCGGGGGCGGGGCGACCAATCGCTGCTACCCCCCCCCGCCATGTGGCCAAGATGGCGCCGGCCACGTGGAGCGCGCGCGGGGGAGGGCGCCACGTGGCGATGCGAACCCGGAAGTGCAAAACCCCGCGACCGAGCATGCGTGGGGGGTCGGAGGAAATCCGGAACCACCGACCTACATGGCGCATGCGCGGGAGAGCGGGGGGGGGGGCGAACACGCGGACAAGGACCTTTACCAATGTCATCTACCAAGCGCGGGGGCGAGCAAAACGGGGGAACGTGGGACTACCCCCGCGAAAGGCGCCGGCGTCACCCCCGGTCGGAAGGGGGGGGCCGGGCGCGGGAGGCGGAATGGAGTCAAAGTAGAGGGGACATCCGAGCCCACCCGCGAAAGGCGGAACGGGGGCGGAGTCCGGGGAAAAAGCGTGGCAAACCGGAAGCTTACCACCAGTTCACTTCCGATACGGAAGGGAGTTACAGCTCCACGGCGAGCTCTACAGAGAGCTCCGAGTCCGATTCGGAAACGGAGATAACAGATTTTATAAAGTTTTCAGCGAAACCGAGCAAAGCTTTTAACAATGTAAAGGAACAAACTCAGTGCAAACTAACCGATTTAAGTTTGTTACCAGAGGAACGAGACACACCACCAAGCCGTCAGAAAGCACCAGAGAAACCCGCGCGGGCGAGATCCAAGCACCAACGATATGCCTGTGTGATTTTGTTGCTGGGGTTTGTCGCCAGAGGACAAGCCAGCCCAGATTTCTACCCACACCAGCCATTCAGGTGGGTCATGAGACATCTTACCAGTGGTAAGGTGCTCAGAGACATCACCACACCAAACAGTCCATCCTTCGTGCTTCGTATTATCGATTTGTTTCCAGGACAACCAAAGGTAGACCCTCATTCTCCATTTTCATCACACACATACCTATCCTATTGGTGCCCAGCTTCAAACGCAGGAAAAAGCTATTGTAATAACCCCGGCTGGGGATATTGCGGACATTGGGGATGTGAGACCATTGTAACAGACGCCAGGCCGTCAGGGCCTGGGTGGGACCCACAAGAACCTGACAAATTCCTGCAGTTCACCTGGGCACCTGCAGGTTGTAAAACACCTCTCTCTGTACACGGGAATTCCTATCGATATAGCTATAAAATCCCAAAAATCCAAAAATGCATATACTATAACATGACAGTTTTGCAACCCACTCATCCTAGCTGGACGGTGGGCAAAACCTGGACAGTGGTCCTTCAAGGGTCAAAAAAGTGGGTGAACGTGCAAATTACCAAGTCTCAACCCTCAGAACCCAGAGCTGTGGGGCCCAACAAGATAATTAAAAGCACACAGACAAAGAGAAATATGACCTACCCTAGGGCTGCACCTACAGGTGTCAGCAGAACCCCAACTAGTGATGCAAAAGCCTTTCAGATGGACAAATTAGCTAGGTCAGATCCCGATCCAATCTTTCGTATGTTAGAAGCTACCTTCCTATCCCTGAATGAATCTAACCCTAACCTAACTAATTCCTGTTGGCTTTGTTATGATGTCCAACCACCTTTTTATGAAGGAGTTGCTTTAAACACCCCATTCAGTTACTCCGCCGCTGATGCACCCCAGCAGTGCCGATGGGACACACCTCGCAGAGGCATCACCCTAAGCCAGGTCTCAGGCCGAGGCAAATGCTTTGGTAATGCAACCCTGGCTGAGCGAAAAGGGAATGTCTGCACTAGAGTTGTAAAGCCTAACAGAAAGAATAACAAGTGGGTGATCCCTGCTACGTCGGCAATGTGGGTTTGTCAGAGGTCTGGAGTAAGTCCGTGTGTATTTCTTCCCAAGTTTGATGATTCTAACGATTTCTGTGTCCAAGTTCTGATTGTTCCTAGAGTCCTGTACCACTCAGAGGAAGAAATGTACAGCCTTCTCGAAGAATCCAACAGGCTCCACAAAAGAGAGATATTGACAGGTGTTACCATCGCAATGCTACTCGCCTTAGGAGCAGCCGGCACAGCGACAGGTGTCTCAGCCCTGGCAACACAACACCAGGGTCTGTCTCAGCTACAAATAACTATAGATGAGGACCTGCAGAGGATCGAGAAGTCCATTTCCTACTTGGAGAAGTCAGTCTCTTTGCTTTCAGAAGTGGTTCTACAGAACCGGCGTGGACTGGATCTCCTGTTCATGCAGCAGGGAGGTCTGTGTGCAGCCTTGAAAGAGGAATGCTGCTTCTATGCAGACCACACCGGAGTCGTCAGGGACTCCATGGCCGAACTCCGAAACAGACTGGCTCAGAGACAGAAAGATAGGGAAGCTCAGCAAGGCTGGTTCGAATCCTGGTTTAACCAATCCCCATGGTTAACCACTTTAATTTCCACCTTGGTAGGCCCATTGGCAATGCTACTTCTAGCTGTTACCTTCGGACCATGCCTGCTGAACAAGATAGTTTCATTTGTCAAAGCTCGCCTAGATCAGACTAACATTCTGTTCATAGGCCAACATGAGATGCTGTGAATTTAAAATTGCCAGTCACAAGATTCCAAACTTGCCTGGCAGAAATTTACTCAGGTTTCCAAACTCCTTTTTCCCTTATTAAGTCCTAACCTTCTACCTCATTTAGTGCCTATATCTATATATATATATATACGTATAACTACCTCGTTCTTTTGTGAGAGGGGGGGGGGGGAGATGTGGTTAGATAGGGACAGGCGGCGCGGAAGATTTCGGGCTGTAACGGTGAGGGAAAGAGCAAAGTCCCATCCCCCTCTCGAGATGAGCTACCCCTGAAAGGAATGTAGACCCCCTACTAACATGTGCCAGTACTTTTCCACTCCAACTACTAACCCGGAAAGTAGGGCTATATCCTGTTTGACGTAGTAGTAGATCCGAGGGTATATAACCTGAAAACTTTACTTAATAAACGTCTTTTGTAACCGTCTGCCATATTGGTACAATGCGTCTGTTACAAGACCCGACCCACTCATGAAAGCAAAGTGGAAGTCGTGCTGTATGTCTGGATACCAGAGCCTCCACTGTGGCAGAAACAGCGGACTGCTACAACGCTGCCAGTTTGCCTCTTTCCATTTCTTCAGCCATCCCCACAGAGCATTGGCTACCATCCAAGAATCAGTGTATAGATAGAGCCTTGGCCACTTCTCTCTCTTTGCAATATCTACGGCCAGTTGAATGGCTTTGAGTTCAGCAAATTGACTGGATCCACCCTCTCCTTCAGTGACCCCTACGACCTGTCGTGTGGGGCTCCATACAGCTGCTTTCCACCTCTGACTCATCCCTATGACACAGCAGGAACCGTCGATTAACAAAGTGTAACATATTTCCTCTGCTGGCAGCTGGTCGTATGGCGGAGCTTCCTCAACCTGGGTCACTGGTTCTTGTTCTTCATCTGCAACACTGAAACTTTCACCTTCGGGCCAGTTTGTAATCACTTCCAAAATTCCAGGGTGATTCAGTTTCCCAACTTGAGCGCATTGTACAATGAGGGCAATCCACTTGCTCCAGGTAGCACTGGTGGCGTGGTGGGTGGAGGGAACCTTTCCTCTAAACATCCACCCTAGCACTGGTAGTCGGGGTACCAGGAGGAGTTGTGCTTCCATACCTATAACCTCTGAGGCGGCCCGAACCCCTTCATAGGCTGCTAGAATTTCCTTTTCTGTTGGAGTATAGCTGGCTTCCGACCCTCGGTAACTTCGACTCCAAAATCCCAGTGGTCGGCCTCGAGTCACCGCAGGCACCTTCTACCAAAGGCTCCAGGACAGACCATGGGTCCCGGCTGCAGAGTAGAGCACATTCTTCACGTCTGGTCCCGTCCTGACTGGGCCAAGGGCTACCGTGTGAGCAATCTCCTGTTTAATCTGAGTAAAAGCATGTTGCTGCTCAGGGCCCCACTGGAAAGTGTTTTTCTTGCGAGTTACCAGGTGGAGAGGGCTTACAATCTGACTATATTCTGGAATATGCATTCTCCAAAAGCCTATGGCGCTTAGGAAAGCTTGTGTCCCTTTCTCGTTGGTTGGTGGAGACATTGTTGTGATCTTGTTGATGACATCAGTGGGAATCTGACGCCATCCATCTTCCCACTTAATTCCCAGGAACTGGATTTCTCTAGCAGGTCCATTAACTTTGCTCTTCTTGATAGCAAAACCAGCTTTCAGGAGAATCTGGATGATCTTCTCTCCTTTTTCAAACACTTCAACTGCAGTGTTCCCCCACACAATGATGTCATTGATGTACTGCAGATGTTCTGGAGCCTCACTCTTTTTCAATACGGTTTGAATCAGTCCATGGCAAATGGTAGGACTGTGCTTCTACCCCTGTGGCATTCGGTTTTAGGTGTATTACACACCCCTCTAGGTGAAAGCAAACTGAGGCTTGCATTCTGCAACCAGAGGAATGGAGAAAAATGCATTAGCAACGTCAATAGTGGCATACCACCTTGTTGCTTTGGACTCCAGCTCGTACTGGAGTTCCAGCATGTCCGGCACAGCAGCCCTCAGGGGTGGAGTCACTTCATTCAAGTCACAGCAGTCCACAGTCCATCTCCATTCTCTGTCTGACTTGCGCACAGGCCAGATGGGGCTGTTGAAGGGTGAGTGAGTTTTGCAGACCACCCCTTGGCTCTCCAGCTCATGGATCATCTTGTGGATGGGGATCACTGCATTTCGAGTTGTTCTGTACTGTTGGCGATGCACTGTGGGAGTTGCAATTGGCACTTGTTGGTCTTTCACCTTCAGAAGTCCTACAGCATATGGGTTATCTGATAGTCCAGACAAGGTGTTCAATTGCTTAACATTCTCTGTCTCTACAGCCGCTATTCCAAATGCCCATATCAATCCCTTTGGGTCTTTGAAATACTCATTTCGGAGGAAGTCTGCCCAAAATACGTGGTGCCTCTGGGCCAGTCACAATAGGGTTCCTCTTCCACTCATTTCCAGTCAGACTAACATCAGCTTCCACCAAAGTAAAATCCTGTGATCCCCCTGTCACACCAGCAATAGAAACAGATTCTTCTCCCACGTGTCGTGATGGGAACAGTGTGCACTGTGAGCCAGTGTCTATCAAGGCCTCATATTGTTGTGGTTCTAATGTGCCAGGCCAACGAATCTACATAATCCAAAAAACATGATTTTCCCTAAGCTCTACCAGGAAAGAGGCAGGGCCCCTCTAAGCAAGATTATCCTTCTTTCCTTGGGTATGTGTCTTTGAGGTTCCTTCAAGGGGATCGGACATGTCATCATCATCAGTATACTTAATGTCCTGGCTGCAAACAACTGGAGCTGCTCTCTTTTTAGTGAGACTTCCTCTTTGAATCCTACCTTCCTTCAAATTACGTACCCGTTGCACCAGAGCAGCAGTGGGTTTTCCATCCCATCTTCTCACGTCTTCTCCAGATTCACGCAGGAAGAACCACAACTCAGCTCGCGGGGTGTGCCTTCTCTCCCCAACAGAGGTACGCCCGCGTTGAAGACCAGGGCCTTTAATTTGAATGGCCGAAATTTGGAGGAAGTCTTCCTTAATCTCTTCCCTGAGTTTCTTATGATTCTCGTCTAATTTGTCTTCTAATTTCTGCAGTCGTGTTTCCATGGCTGCAATTCTGGCATGAGTAGGACCATGTACAGCATCGGCATACGCTCGAAGCTTTTTCGCCATATCAAGCACAGTCTCATGTGTCTCCTCCCGCTTCATTATTGCTAGAGCAGAAGCGTATTCAGATGGCCCAAGTCGTACAAGTTTTCGCCACATCACGGGTGTACATGGTACCAAGTCTGGGTTCTTAGTGTTTAGGTCATCTGAGAAGATAATCTCTGCCACTGCCATTTTTCTCAAGCGATGAATCCCTTGTTCTATGGTCTTCCACTGGGTCTGCTGCATGTAGAGATCGTCTGCACACAGGTATCTTTGTGCCACACTTCACAGGACTCGTTCCCAGAGACTGCTAGGGGTAACCTCCCTCATCATTCGTTGGTGTTCTGGGTTGAGCTGCCTCCTATCCCATATATCCATCCCATATCTTGGATATGTTGTTATGTCTTGCAGCTGAACCCCGCCCTCTTGGGCGGGAGCCTGCAGTTCTCTCTCTCTTTTTTGCTTGCTTGGCTGTTTCAGCTCTTGCTTCAGCTAGCTCGGCTGCTTTTGTGTTCTTTGCTTCCCTTGGCTTCGCTCTGCTCTCCGGCTGCCCCTGCCGCCGTTTTTCTTCCCCCCCCCACCCCGCTGCTTCTGTTTGGTTTTTTTCCCTCCTTCCTTCCCCCCTCCCCCCCCCCCCCCCCCCCCCCCCCCCCCAAGGTTTGAACCGGCTCCGGACCTGACCTGACCTGAGAAGTTGGAGAAGTCCCGGGGCTTGCAAGAGATGCGTCAGAACCCTCCTCATCACAGTAACCCGTCTTTTCCCACTATTCAGTGTTGGGGAGTGTATTTTTGTCAATAAACCGGTTTTTCCACTTTCCTCCGAGGTATTTTCCTTCCTGAACCCAGGGCTGGGGGGGAAGGGGTGGTGGAGGTTTGTTTTTAGGGGACTCCGTTTAGAGGTACTCCCCTAATTTATTCATAACCAGGATATTTCTTGGTGCATTGGCTGGGAAAGGGCCAGAAAAAGTGGAAAAACCTTAACAATAATAATGGTGGTTCTAATTGTTTTGTGGGTGTATTGGGATGGTTTTTTCTGGACTCATAATGTCATTCGGGGTGAAAGCCTGCCAATATTTCTGGTCCCCAGGGTTTTTCGAGGTCTTAATACCTCTGTGGTACCTAGGGTTATTTCCTTATCCAGAAATAGCTCTGATATTGCTCCTAATATGTAGTTCTTGTAGCCATGGGGCACTAACCAGAATATTCATTGGGCTGGGCTTGTTTGTGATGTTTTATAGAAGGGCTGTTAAGATGCTTGAATCTATTCCAGGAGTGTATGGTTCGTTGTTGTGGTTGTGCATTCAGTTTGTTAGGGGAGAAGCAGGGGAAGAGTTTTTTCAGCCTCTGTTTTCCCTCTTCTCCTTTGAATTTTTTACATCTCTATTAGAGAATGTTCAGTTTCCCCTGAGTGTTAAAGAGACCATCTTTCTGACATTTAATTTAGTAAGTCTTTTCTATACTGTCTGCAGTTTATATAAAATGAAAGCTGAGATTTCCAAAGGGGCTAATGAGACTTCTGATTTAGGGGCAAAGCCAACTAAGAGAAATCTTGACTTGAGTGGGAAATGGGAAGATATGGGCCAAATTTTAAAGGAATTTTCTGATCCTATAGTCTGGGACTTCCCATCTGAACAAATTCAGAACCCAGCTGAGGTGGCAAAGTATTTGAAAGAGAAGTGCTGTGGTAATACTAAGGAGAAAAGGATTGGTGCAGTGAGCTGGGCCCTGGCATATGTTTACCGTACTCTGCTAGATACTGAAGGACAGCAGATAAAAGAAAGGGAACAGGGAGATAAGCTAGTTACCACCCCAGTCACTCAGGCTGCAGCTAATATCCTGGGCTCCGAGCCAACAGCTAAACCAGACAGGGAGTCTAAGACACTGCCAGTCGCAGGGGCAAAGAGAGCACGAAAGACTGATCGACCAGTAGAGGATGATGATGATGAAGGTGAAGGGCCCTCAAGGCCTCCCGAGGACACCCAATCAGAAGCTGGACAAACTGACGTAAAATCAGAAGCCGAACTAACTGACACCCAATTGGGAGCCAGATCAACTGGCCTAAGATCAAATGTCCAACCAGCTGGCACAAGATCAGGACCCACTATTGATGCTTTTTCCCTGAAGGACCTCCGAGGTTTGAGAAAGGATTACACCCGACGACCAGATGAGTCTATAATTAGTTGGTTAGTCCGTCTCTGGGATGCTGCAGGCGAAGCTACAATTCTGGATGGCACTGAAGCAAGGCATTTGGGCTCCCTGTCACATGATCCAGTTATTGACCAAGGAATGATGAGGGTAGCTACCCCTTGCAGTCTCTGGGAACGAGTCCTGGGAAGTGTGGCACAAAGATACCTGTGCGCAGACGATCTCTACATGCAGCAGACCCAGTGGAAGACCATAGAACAAGGGATTCAACGCTTGAGAGAAATGGCAGTGGCAGAGATTATCTTCTCAGATGACCTAAACACTAAGAACCCAGATTTGGTACCATGTACACCCGTGATGTGGCGAAAACTTGTACGACTCGGACCATCTGAATACGCTTCTGCTCTAGCAATAATGAAGCGGGAGGAGACACACGAAATCGTGCTCGATATGGCAAGGAAGCTTCGAGCATATGCTGATGCAGTACATGGCCCAACTCACGCCAGGATTGCAGGTGTGGAAACACGACTGCAGAAATTGGAAGATAAATTAGAGGAAAATCACAAAAAACTCAGGGAAGAGATTAGGGAGGACTTCCTCCAAATTTCGGCCATTCAAATTAGAGACCCTGGTGTTCAACGCGGGCGTACCTCTGTTGGGGAGAGAAGGCGCACTCCGAGAACCGAGTTGTGGGTCTTCTTGTGTGAAGCTGGGGAGGACATGAGGAGGTGGGACGGAAAACCCACTGCTGCTCTGGCGCAACGGGTGCGTAAATTGAAAGAAGGTAGGATTCAAAGAGGAAGTCCTACTAAACAGAGAGCAGCACCAGTTGTCTGCAGCCGGGACAATGATGATATGTCTGATCCCCTGGAGGGAACCTCTAGGACATATGTCCAAAGAAAGAAAGATAATCAGGCTTAGAGGGGCCCTGCCTCTAGCCAGGTAGAGGTTGGGGAGAATCGTGTGTTTTGGACTGTGTGGATTCGATGGCCTGGCACATCGGCGCCACAGAGACATGAGGCTTTGGTGGACACTGGATCGCAATGTACTTTGGTGCCATCGGAACATGTGGGGGCAGAACCAATTTCCATTGCCAGGGTGACAGGGGGAGTACAAGAGTTGACTTTGTTGGAGGCTGAGGTGAGCCTGACTGGAAAGGACTGGCAGAGACACCTGATTGTGACCGTCCAGAGGCCCCGTGTATTCTGGGCATACACTTCCTTCGGAATGGGTATTTCAAAGACCCAAAGGGATTCAGATGGGCATTTGGAATAGCATCTGTAGAAACAGAGGGTGTTAAGCAACTAAACACCCTGTCTGGACTATCGGATGACCCATCTGCTGTGGGATTGTTGAAGGTGGAAGATCAGCAGGTGCCAGTCGCCACTTCTATAGTGCATCGGCGGCAGTATAGAACAGTTTGAGATGCAGTGATTCCCATCCACAAAATGATTCGTGAGTTGGAGAGCCAAGGGGTGGTCTGTAAAACCCACTCACCCTTTAACAGCCCCATCTGGCCTGTGCGCAAGTCGGATGGAGAATGGAGGTTGACTGTGGACTACAGGGCATTGAATGAAGTGACTCCACCGCTGAGTGCTGCCGTGCCGGACATGCTGGAACTCCAGTATGAGCTGGAGTCCAAGGCAGCAAGGTGGTATGCCACTATTGACATCGCCAATGCCTTTTTCTCCATTCCTCTGGTTGCAGAATGCAGGCCTCAGTTTGCTTTCACCTGGAGGGGTGTGCAGTATACTTGGAATCGGCTGCCACTGGGGTGGAAGCACAGTCCTACCATTTGTCATGGATTGATCCAAACTGTATTGGAAGAGGGTGAGGCTCCAGAATATCTGCAGTACATCGATGACATCATTGTGTGGGGGAACACTGCAGCTGAAGTGTTTGAAAAAGGAGAGAAGATTTTCCAGATTCTCCTGGAAGCTGGTTTTGCCATCAAGAAGAGCAAAGTTAAAGGACCTGCTAGAGAAATTCAGTTCCTGGGAATTAAGTGGGAAGATGGACGGCGTCAGATTCCCACTGATGTCATCAATAAGATCACAGCGATGTCTCCACCAACTAACAAGAAGGAGACACAAGCTTTCCTAGGTGTCATAGGTTTTTGGAGGATGCATATTCCAGAATATAGTCAGATTGTAAGCCCTCTCCACCTGGTAACTCGCAAGAAAAACACTTTCCAGTGGGGCCCTGAGCAGCAACATGCTTTTACTCAGATTAAACAGGAGATTGCTCACGCGGTAGCCCTTGGCCCAGTCAGGACGGGACCGGACGTGAAGAACGTGCTCTATTCTGCAGCTGGGAGCCACGGTCTGTCCTGGAGCCTTTGGCAGAAGGTGCCTGGGGAGACTCGAGGCCGACCACTGGGATTTTGGAGTCGAAGTTACCGAGGGTCGGAAGCCAGCTATACTCCAACAGAAAAGGAAATTCTAGCAGCCTATGAAGGGGTTCGGGCCGCCTCAGAGGTTATAGGTATGGAAGCACAACTCCTCCTGGTACCCCGACTACCAGTGCTAGGGTGGATGTTTAGAGGAAAGGTTCCCTCCACCCACCACGCCACCAGTGCTACCTGGAGCAAGTGGATTGCCCTCATTGTACAACGCGCTCAAGTTGGGAAATTAAATCGCCCCGGAATTTTGGAAGTAATTAAAAACTGGCCCTAGATATTGCAAAGAGAGAGAAGTGGCCAAGGCTCTATCTATACACTGATTCTTGGATGGTAGCCAATGCTCTGTGGGGATGGCTGAAGAAATGGAAAGAGGCGAACTGGCAGCGTAGAGGTAAACCAATTTGGTCTGCTGAAGAGTGGAAGGATATCGCTGCCCGGTTAGAAACCCTACCTGTGAAGATTCGCCATGTAGATGCCCATGTCCCCAAGAGTAGAGCTAATGAGGAGCAGCAAAATAATCAGCGGGTAGATCAAGCTACAAAGATAGGGGAGTTGAAGGTAGATCTTGACTGGGAGCAGCATTTAGCAAAAGCCACCTGGTTAGTTAACACTCGAGGTTCCACCAACCGAGCGGGTCCTGCTCAGTCCCAGCACCTTAATGTAGTAGATGGAGATAAAGTCCCAGTGGCCCATGTTAGAGGTTTGTTGGGAAAGACAGTATGGATCAACCCTGACTCGAGTACGGGCAAACCCATCCGTGGAGTTGTCTCTGCTCGAGGACCGGGTTGTACATGGTGGATAATGCAGAAAGATGGAACAATGCGATGTGTACCTCAGGGAGATCTGAATATGGGGTAAGATTGATATGTGCTGAATGTTACTACCATTGTCTGCGTGTTAGATCAGTTAGACATGAAACAGAAGGAAATGTGTAAGTGTCGAAGGTCTGAGCAAGTAAGACGGACGGAAATGTGTAAGTGCTAAAGGTCTGAGTAAGTGAGATGAAAGTTTTAATTGGATGGATATATGGGATAAGGGGTGGAATGTTCTGGGTTGAGCTGCCTCCTATCCCATATATCCATCCCATATCTTGGATATGTTGTTATGTCTCGCAGCTGAACTCCGCCCTCTTGGGCGGGAGCCTGCAGTTCTCTCTCTCTTTTTTGCTTGCTTGGCTGTTTCAGCTCTTGCTTCAGCTAGCTCGGCTGCTTTTGTGTTCTTTGCTTCACTTTGCTTCGCTCTGCTCTCCGGCTGCCCCTGCCGCCGTTTCCCCCCCCTGCTGCTTCTGTTTGTTTTTTTTTTCCCTCCTTCCTTCTTTCCTCCCTCCCCCTCCGCCGAAGGTTTGAACCGGCTCCGGACCTGACCTGACCTGAGAAGTTGGAGAAGTCCTGGGGCTTGCAACAGACGCGTCAGAACCCTCCTCATCACAGTAACCCGTCTTTTCCCACTATTCGGTGTTGGGGAGTGTATTTTTGTCAATAAACCGATTTTTCCACTTTTCCGCCGAGGTATTTTCCTTCCCAAACCCAGGGCTGGGGGGAGGAAGGGGTGGTGGAGGTTTGGCTTAGGGGACTCCTTCTGGAGGTTCTTCCCTAATTTACTCCAAACCAGGACACTTGGTCAATAACTGGATCATGTGACAGGGAGCCCAAATGCCTTGCTTCAGTGCCATCCAGAACTGTGGCCTCACCTGCAGCATCCCAAAGACGGACTAACCAACTAATTAAAGACTCATCTGGTCGTTGAGTGTAATCCTTTCTTAGGCTTTGGAGGTCCTTCAGGGAAAAGGACTCAATAGTGGCTCCTGATCTTGTGCCAGCTGGTTGGGCATTTGATCTTGGTGCCAGTTGGTCCTGCTTCCAATTACGTGTCAGTTGGTTCGACTTCTGATTTTGTGTCAGTTTGTCCGGTTTCTGATTGGGTGTCCTCGGGAGGCCTCGAGGGTCCTTCACTTGCATCATCCTCCACAGGTCAATCAGTCTTTTGTGCTCTCTTTGCCCCTGCGACTGCCAATGTCTTAGACTCCCTGTCTGGTTTAGCTGTTGGCCTGGAGCCCGGGATATTAGCTGCAGCCTGAGTGACTGGGATGGTAACTAGTTTATCTCTCTGTTCCCTTTCTTCTATCTACTGCCCTTCAGTATCTAGCAGAGTACGATAAACATATGCCAGGGCCCAGCTCACTGCACCAATCCTTTTCTCCTTAGTATTACCACAGCACTTCTCTTTCAAATACTTTGCCACCTCAGCTGGGTTCTGAATTTGTTCAGATGGGAAGTCCCAGACTATAGGATCAGAAAATTCCTTTAAAATTTGGCCCATATCTTCCCATTTCCCACTCAAGTCAAGATTTCTCTTAGTTGGCTTTGCCCCTAAATCAGAAGTCTCATTAGCCCCTTTGGAAATCTCAGCTTTCATTTTATATAAACAGCAGACAGTAAAGAGAAAACTTACTAAATTAAATGTCAGAAAGATGGTCTCTTTAACACTCAGGGGAAACTGAACATTCTCTAATAGAGATGTAAAAAATTCAAAGGAGAAGAGGGAAAACAGAGGCTGAAAAAACTCTTCCCCTGCTTCTCCCCTAACAAACTGAATGCACAACCACAACAACGAACCATACACTCCTGGAATAGATTCAAGCATCTTAACAGCCCTTCTATAAAACATCACAAACAAGCCCAGCCCAATGAATATTCTGGTTAGTGCCCCATGGCTACAAGAACTACATATTAGGAGCAATATCAGAGCTATTTCTGGATAAGGAAATAACCCTAGGTACCACAGAGGTATTAAGACCTCGAAAAACCCTGGGGACCAGAAATATTGGCAGGCTTTCACCCCGAATGACATTATGAGTCCAGAAAAAACCATCCCAATACACCCACAAAACAATTAGAACCACCATTATTATTGTTAAGGTTTTTCCACTTTTTCTGGCCCTTTCCCAGCCAATGCACCAAGAAATATCCTGGTTATGAATAAATTAGGGGAGTACCTCTAAACGGAGTCCCCTAAAAACAAACCTCCACCACCCCTTCCCCCCCAGCCCTGGGTTCAGGAAGGAAAATGCCTTGGAGGAAAAGTGGAAAAACCGGTTTATTGACAAATGAAAAAACCCACTCTCCAACATAAAGGAAAAGGGAAAAACAATTAGTGTGAGGGGGAGGGTGCCGAGCTTCTTTCGCGGGCCCCAGAGATTCTCAGATTTCTCAGGTCAGGTCAGGTCCGGAGCCGGTCCAAAATCTTCGGGGTGGGGGGGGGGGGGGGGGGGGGAAGGGAAAAGAATGGGAAGGAAAGAAAGAAAACAAACAGAAGCGGCGAAAACCAGCAGGCAGGTGCAGGCAACAGGCAGGCAGAGAGAGAAGCAGTGGTCAAGCAGCAGCAGCAGCAAGCAAGCAGATGAGCCCGAGAGCAAGCAGCAAAGCGGCGAGCAGCAAAGCGGCAGGCCCTGCCAAAGAGGGAGGGGGGCAGTTTTTAGACATAACAGTGTAGTCCAAGATATGGGATAGGAGACAGCGTCAACCCAGAACACATTGTAAGGATGAACAGAAAATGGAAGGCAGCTGTATGGACCCCCACACGACAAGTTGCAGAAGCTACTGAAGGAGAAGCAAGATCAAGCCAACTTGCTGAACTGAAAGTTATCCAGTTGGCGTTGGACATTGCTGAGAGAAGTGGCCAAAGCTCTGCCTTTACAATGATTCGTGGATGGTAGCCAATGGTCTGAAGGGTGGCTGGAAAAGTGGAAAAAGGCCAATCGGTAGCATAGGGGAAAGCCAATCTGGACTGCTGAAAAATGGCAAGATATTGTCACTCAGGTACAGAAGCTACCTGTGAAAGTCCATCATGTGGATGCCCATGTCCCCAAGAGTCGAGCTAATGAGGAGCACCGCAACAACGAACAGGTAGATTAGGCTGCAAAAACAGAGGTGTCAGATAGATTTGGATTGGCAATACAAGGGAGAGTTGTTCCGAGCTCAATGAGTCCATGATGCCTCAGGCTATCAGGGCAGAGATGCCACCTGTAAGTGGGCACACGACCGAGGGGTGGATTTAACCATGGACAGTATTTCCAAGGTTATCCATTATTGTGAGATGTGCACTGCAATCAGGCAGGTCAAGCAGGTGATGCCCCTGTGCTATGCTGGGCAGTGGTCCAAATATAAGTACTGGGAGACCTGGCAGATTGATTACATCACACTGCCTCAAACCTGCCAAGGTAAGTGCTATGTGCTCACATGATAGTGATGCTGAAGCAACCACTGGATGGCTGGACATGTACCCTATGACTCATGCTACTGTCCATTTGTCATTTCAAGAACAGCCTTATAAACACTTGGGCCTGAGAACATGGTATTGAGTGGGTGCATCACTTTCCTTACCACCACCTACCAAGAAAGTTGAGCCAGCAGTGGACTCTTAACACAACACTGAAGGCAATGGGAGGGTAGGGCCTTCCAAGCAGTGGGATCTGCATTTAGGAAAGGCTACATAGTTAGTTAACACCAGAGGTTCCATCAACCAAGCTGGCCCTGCCCAATCCAAACCCCTGTGTACAACCAACGGAGATATGGTTCTGGTGGTGCATATGAGAGGCATGTTAGGAAAGACTAGATTTTTTCTGCCTTGAGCAAAGACAAATGCATCCATGGGCTGTTTCTGAACTCTGCCATTTCTTTCAATGATCTGAGTCATTCACAATCCACATGTGGTGGATAAAGCTCAAATCCCATAAGCCTTGTCTAGCACTATTTGGCAGCACTATAAATTCATTGAGAGCATGGCTAGCAAAGGATGTAAATCTGGACTGGCACAGATGAAATTACACTTTTCAAAGAGGTAAGTGAGGCTTTATAACCCTACTCCAAAAAGTGATCTCCTGTAATTATAAGAAGAAAAAAAAAAAAAAAGTTTTTAGGAAGCAGAGTGTCTTGGGTTACAATGGAAGATGTAACCCAAAGTATGTATTCTCTTATGATCTACATAAGCTATTAATATAGATAGGCAGTGTTCTTTATCTTCTCCTTGACTCAGCCTTGATAACACCCTCTGGGGAAACAGCTGCCACCCTGAGGGGGCCATCTCTGCTAATGGGCCATCAAGGTTTCCCAGCATGACTCAGAATAGCATCATCCCATTTTGAAATTCCCTGCCCAAGGGGGAGGAACTGAACATTCCTACCTGTATATAATCTGAGGCTTGGAACACTGGGAGGGCACTACCACTGGATTCCCAGAGGACAGGAGCTAAATAACTACCACTGGACCTCCAGAGAAAGACTAGATCTTTCTACAGGATCACTGCTTCGACAAAACCACATCTATTACTCCAAAAGGCCTGTAGTCACCATTAAATAGGACTGCTACCACCATCCTGACCAACAGGGTCTCAGGTCGTATTCTGACTCTGTCCATCTAAACCAGTGTCTCTGTACTATTGCCTTTATTTTAATTTTCCTATTAAATTGCAGTTCTGACTTGGAATATCCCACTGGTTTGCTTTCAAAGTAGTACAGAGGGCAATTTCATGTGTGGACAGAGAGGGAAGAATGATGGCTGTGTACCAAAGGGCCATGCAATGTCTGTAGTCATGAGAACTGTCTTGTTCAATAGCATAGCTGTAGTCAGAATAGCTTTGGGAAGCCAACATCCATCACAAGTGTCTGACATGGGCTTTCACTAACAATTCATTTACCTCAAGGCACCACCATCCTCAGGAATCACCCTTCCAACCTTGAAATGAAAGGTTTCACAGAAAGCTAGAAGGCTGCAGCACCCACCAACTAGGAAATCTCCATATCCATCTTTATGTCTTTTTTCCCAATTGTTTTGCTCTTAAAGCCTTTTTATATAAATTGCAGTCTTTTCCTTTATTTTCAAGACAATAGGTAGCACTTTTTAATGCATCATATAAACAAAATTTAGGATCTTCTTCCAAAATATTCACAGTTTAGATTGGTTTCCTGAAATGCATATTTTAATCTTGTTCAATATTTGCACATATTGGTTTTGTAGATTAGAATTCTATAGACACTGATCTCTGAACAACTACTTTCACAACAAATATTATCTTTAGAACACATCTGATAGGCATGAAAGAACTTAAATCCCATAAAATAGAAATAATTTAACAATTTTTAGGGTTGTGCAGAAACAAAGCCCTGAATCTTTAGAAGCCAGAGTGCTTTAGCTACACAGCCCTTTTGGTTCTGCTAGGCACACCACTATGTTGTGTGTTAGAAAATAGTGAATGCTTGAAAAACTATGCATAATGGATTCTTTTTTTATGGAAGGACTCCCTAAGTCACCTTTACTTTCCATGTGTCCTGGTTTAAAAGACAGGTGTTTGCCAAGGAAGGTGGGAACCTTCCTGGAATGGAAGAGATTACCCCCTCCCTCCAAATTATTATAGATTTGAAATTACAGGGCTTTCTGGCAAAGATATGGAAAAAAGAATAACAGTTCTTTACTAGAATATATATACACATAGCCAAACAACAACAGAAACAACAAAAAAACCCAGAAAACCCGATAACAGGCTTTTCCCTGCACATCAAGCAGTTTTTCCCTTTGGCATAGTTACAACCTCAACTGTCAAGGGATGCTGATGGCTCGTGTTGTGGCAGAAAGGCTGCAGTGACTCACTCATGGTTCCAGAGAGCGCTGTTGGCTCAATCAGCTTCAGAGGGCTGACGAAGAAAGATCTGAGCCTCCTCAAGGGGTAATGGTGGCCCCTGGGAGAGAGAGAAGGTGAAGGGAGATGGTATTTTGGTTTTCCTCAGGCTCTCACATGTCCCGTGCCATGTCCTAGCAATGGCAGCAGAAGCCAAGGCTCCAGTAAGCAGCTAGGAGGTGCTCCCTCCAGAGAGAGGGAGGAGATGGGGGCCCAGTTTTCCCCTGAGGCACTCATGCAGATGGTGAGGGTCTCTCCCAGTGAGGGTCGGGTGCTGAAAAGTCCCAGTCCAATGGCTGCTCTTGTGAGCAGTCACTTACTAATGGTAAGAAGAAGTAGTAAGGAATGTTGTCCTAGGGTGACTTTATGATGCTTGTATCCCCAATTGTCTGTTCTTTTTGTGCTATATATTGAGTTCTGTTCCTTTAAGACTCGTTCTGAGACTGAAGCAGGGAAAGAAGCAGCGCCCAGTTTGTTTTGAGAAAACAGCGTTCACTCCTTTGCATTCCTTCTCCGGTGCATTTGGCTGAGGCACGGACAGCAGTGGGACAGAAATCTTTCTTGCTTTTAGTTAGTCTAGCTAGCTGAGACAGAAAAGCTTTCTGAACTGGATTTTTTTTCCTTTTTCTTGGGACTGTTTAAACCTGCTCTGGACTGAAAGACCCATAAGAGTACCGAGAGCTTGCACCTGGGCCCACAGGGGCCTGGACCTCCAGAGGGACTGATAAGAGACTGAGAAAGCCGAGCTATACTCACGGCAAGGACTTTCTCAATTTGCCATCTCACACCAGAAGGAGACGTTTTATTGTTTCATATTATTCATTCTTTATGCTTGTGGGCACTTTGTTGAATAAATAGTTTTTTCTACTTTTATCTGAGGAGTTTTTTTCCCGGACCAGTTGGGCAGAGGGGACATTTGGGTTTGCTTCCCAGAGGCACCCTATACGGGGGGTTTTCTCCCAAATTTACCCTAAACCAGGACAAGGCCAGAGTGGGATTTAGCTTGTTTGAATCACTATTTTTAGGTAGACAACACTGAAATGCTTTGTCAGACTATATGCTACTGTATTCCTATATTCCCAACAGACAGTCATACCACAGACTGAGGCAGGAGAAAAGCTGATATATACTAAACTTGACAAGTGAGTCAGAGTCTACTTTCTTAGGTGTCAGGTCTTTTACTTCATGCTGTGCTTTAAATTCATCAAGGGAGAGTGTTCTGGGTTGATGGTGTCTCCTATCCCATATCTTGGACTACATTGTTATGTTTAACAGCTGCGACCCCCCCACCCCCCCTTTTTGGTGGGGACTACCGCTTTGCTGCTCTCTCTCTCGGCTGCTTCGAGCACTGCTGGCTGCTGCTGCTTGGCTGCTGTTTCTCTCTCTCTCTCTCTCTGCATTTCTGCTGCCGCTTCTGCCTGCTGAGTTTCACCGCTTCTGTTTGGTTTTTTTTCTCTTTTTTTAACTCCCTTTTCTTTTCCGTTGACCCCCTCCCCCCTTTCCGAAGATTTTGGACCGGCTCCGGACCTGACCTGACCTGAGAAATCTGAGAATCTCTGGGGCCTGGGAGATTAAGGAAGACTTCCTCCAAATTTCGGCCATTCAAATTAAAGGCCCTGGTCTTCAACGCGGGCGTACCTCTGTTGGGGAGAGAAGGCACACCCCGCGAGCTGAGTTGTGGTTCTTCCTGCGTGAATCTGGAGAAGACGTGAGGAGATGGGATGGAAAACCCACTGCTGCTCTGGTGCAACGGGTACGTAATTTGAAGGAAGGTAGGATTCAAAGAGGAAGTCTCACTAAACAGAGAGCAGCTCCAGTTGTTTGCAGCCAGGACATTAAGTATACTGATGATGATGACATGTCCAATCCCCTTGAAGGAACCTCAAAGACATATACCCAAGGAAAGAAGGATAATCATGCTTAGAGGGGCCCTGCCTCTAGCCAGGTAGAGGTTAGGGAAAATCATGTTTTTTGGACTGTGTGGGTTCATTGGCCTGGCACATTGAAGCCACAAGACTATAAGGTTTTGGTTGACACTGGCTCACAGTGTACATTGATCCCATCAAGATATGTAGGGGCAGAATCGGTTTCTATTGCTGGTGTGACTGGGGGATCACAGGACTATACGTTGGTGGAGACAGATGTGAGCCTGACTAGGAATGAGCGGAAGAAGTACCCTATTCTGACTGGCCCAGAGGCCCCATGCATCTCGGGCATAGATTACCTCCAGAGTGGGTATTTTAAAGACCTGAAAGGGTCAGGTGGGCCTTCGGAATAGCAACTGTCATGGCAGAAAGCATTCGGCAATTGAACACCTTGCCTGCACTGTCCAAGTAGGACTTTTGAAGGGAGAAGAACAAATGGTACCAGTTGCTACTTCAGTAGTGCCTCATCGACAATATAGAACAACTCGAGATGCCGTGATCCCCATCCACAAGATGATTCAAGAGCTGGAGAGCAAAGGGGTGGTCAGCAAAACCCACTCACCCTTCAACAGCCCCATCTGGCCTGTGCGAAAATCTGACGGAGAATGGAGGCTGACTGTGGATTATCGTGCCTTGAATGAAGTGACGCCACCTCTGAGCACGGCCATACCAGACATGCTGGAACTGCAGTACGAGCTGGAGTCCAAGGCAGCAAAGTGGTACGCCACTATTGACATCACCAACGCATTTTTCTCTATTCCTCTGGCAGTAGAATGCCGGCCTCAGTTTGCCTTTACATGGAGGGGAGTGCAGTACACCTGGAACAGACTGGCCCAGGGGTGGAAGCACAGTCCTACCATATGTCATGGACTCATTCAAGCCACACTAGAAAAGGATAAGGCTCCAGAACATTTACAATATATTGATGATATTGTGTGGGGAAACACAGAAGTGGAAGTGTTCGAGAAAGGAGAGAAAATCATCCAAATTCTCCTGGAAGCCGGCTTTGCGGTTAAGAAAAGTAAAGTTAAGGGACCTGCTCGGGAGATCCAGTTCCTGGGAATTAAGTGGGAAGATGGATGGCGTCAGATTCCTAAGGCTGTCATCAATAAAATCACAGCTATGTCCCCCCCAACTGATAAAAGGGAAACACAAGCTTTCTTAAGTGCCATAGGTTTCTGGAGGATGCACATTCCTGAGTACAGTGAGATTGTGAGCCCCCTTTATCTGGTTACCCGCAAGAAAAATGATTTATTGGGGCCCTGAGCAGCAACAAGCTTTCACCCAGATCAAACAGAGATTGCTCATGCTGTAGCCCGCGGCCCAGTCAGGAGGGGACCAGATGTGAAGAATGTGCTCTACTCTGCAGCCGGGAGCCATGGTCTGTCCTGGAGCCTTTGGCAGAAGGTGCCTGGTGAGACCTGAGGCTGACCACTGGGATTCTGGAGTCAGAGCTACAGGGGGTCTGAAGATAATTACACCCCAACGGAGAAGGAAATCTTGGCTGCCTACGAGGGAATCCAAGCTGCTTCAGAGGTGATTTGTACAGAAGCACAACTCCTCCTGGCACCCCGACTACCGGTGCTAGGTTGGATGTTTAGAAGAAAGGTTTCCTCCACCCACCATGCCACCAGTGCTACCTGGAGCAAGTGGATTGCCCTCATTACACAACGCGCTCAAGTTGGGAAACTGAATCACCCTGGAATTTTGGAAGTGATTACAAACTGGCCCGAAGGTGAAAGTTTCAGTGTTACAGATGAAGAACAAGAACCAGTGACCCGGGTTGAGGAAGCTCCGCCATACGACCAGCTGCCAGCAGAGGAAGCATTTTACGCTTTATTAATCGACGGTTCCTCCTGCGTCATAGGGATGAGTCGGAGATGGAAAGCAGCTGTATGGAGCCCCACACGACAGGTCGTAGGGGTCACTGAAGGAGAGGGTGGATCCAGTCAATTTGCTGAACTCAAAGCCAATCAACTGGCCCTAGATATTGCAAAGAGAGAGAAGTGGCCAAGGCTCTATCTGTATACTGATTCTTGGATGGTAGCCAATGCTCTGTGGGGATGGCTGAAGAAATGGAAAGAGGCGAACTGGCAGCGTAGAGGAGAACAAATTTGGGCTGCTGAAGAGTGGAAAGATATTGCTGCCCGATTGGAAAAACCTACCTGTGAAGATTCGCCATGTAGATGCCCATGTCCCCAAGAGTAGAGCTAATGAAGAGCAGCAAAACAATCAGCAGGTAGATCAAGCTGCAAAGATCGGGGAGTTGAAGATAGATCTTGACTGGGAGCACAAGGGAGAGTTATTTCTAGCACAATGGGCCCATGATGCCTCAGGTCACCAAGGTAGAGATGCCACCTATAATTTGGCACGAGACCAAGGGGTGGATTTAACCATGGACAGCATTTCTCAAGTTATCAGTGACTGTGAGACATGCGTTGCCATTAAGCAAGCCAAGCGGATGAAGCCTCTCTGGTATGGAGGGCGGTGGTCTAAGTACAAGTATGGGGAGCCCTGGCAGACTGATTACATCACACTGCCTCAAACCCGCCAAGGCAAGCGTCATGTGCTGACCATGGTAGAAGCCACCACAGGATGGTTGGAAACCTACCCTGTGTCTCATGCTACAGCCCACAACACCATCCTGGGCCGTGAAAAGCAGGTCCTTTGGAGGCACGGCACTCCCGAGAGAATTGAGTCAGACAATGGGACTCATTTTAAAAATAATCTTATTAAAACCTGGGCTAGGGAACATAGTATTGAATGGGTATATCATATCCCCTACCATGCACCAGCTGCAGGTAAAGTGGAGAGGTACAATGGGTTGTTAAAATCCACCCTGAAAGCATTGGGTGGGGGGCCCTTAAAAAACTGGGAGCAGCATTTAGCAAAGGCCACCTGGTTAGTTAACACCCGGGGTTCCACTAACCGAGCAGGTCTTGCTCAGTCCCATCTCCTTATTATAGTAGATGGAGATAAAGCCCCAGTGGCCCATGTTAGAGGTTTGTTGGGAAAGGCAGTATGGATCAACCCTGCCTCGAGTACAGGCAAACCCATCCGTGGAATTGTGTCTGCTCAAGGACCGGGTTGTACATGTTGGATAATGCAGAAAGATGGAACAATACAATGTGTACCTCAGGGAGATCTGAATATGGGGTAAGATTGATATGTGCTGAATGTTACTACCATTGGCTGTGCGTTAGATAAGTCAGACATGAAACAGAAGGAAATGTATAAGTGTCAAAGGTCTGAGCAAGTAAGACGGACGGAAATGCATAAGTGTCGAAGGTCTGAGTAAGTGAGATGAAAGTTTTTATTGTGTGTCCACGATATGGGATAAGGGGTGGAATGTTCTGGGTTGACAGTGCCTCCTATCCCATATCTTGGACTACATTGTTATGTTTAACAGCTGCCCCCCTCCCTCTTGCGGGGGGGCTATCGCTTTGCTGGTCTCTCTCGGCTGCTACGCTCGCTGCTGGCTGCTGCTGCTTGGCCGCTGTTTCTCTCTCTCTCTCTCTGCATTTCTGCTGCCGCTCCTGCCTGCTGGCTTTTGCCGCTTCTGTTTGGTTTTTTTTCTTTTTTTTCTCCTCCCTTTTCTTTTCCCTTTATCCCCTCCCACCTTCCCGAAGATTTTGGACCGGCTCTGGACCTGACCTGACCTGAGAAGTCGGAGAATCTCTGGGGCCCACAAAAGAAGCTCTGCACCCTCCTCATCACAGTAACCTGAGCATTGTGGTTTTTTTTTTTTTTTTTTTACCTTTTTCCTCGGTGTTGGGGAGGTTTTTTTTCATTTGTCAATAAACTGGTTTTTTCCACTTTTCCTCCAAGGCATTTTCCTTCCCAAACCCAGGGCTGGGGGAAGGGGGTGGTGGAGGTTTGTTTTTAGGGGACTCCTTTTAGGGGTTCTCCCCTAATTTATTCCTAACCAGGACAGAGAGAAGGCACTACTATATGTCTTGGTGTGGATATATTGCAACATCAAAACAGGGAAAGCTCATGTCTGTTAGAGGCATTCTGACAACACAGAACACATGATCTGTAAGGCTGATTTAACAAGTATTTCGTCAGATGGATATGCAGCATGCATTCATTTATGCACAAATATAGCCATATATATAATGCTCTTGCTTTTTTCCCCCACTGCATAATTATTATAGAATCATAGAACGGCTTGGGTTGGAAGGGACCTCATCCAGCCAAACTCCACTACAATGAGCAGACACCTTCCAGTAGAAGAGGTGTTCCAGCCCTCTGATCCTCGTTGTGGCCCTCCTCTAGACTCACTCCAACAGATGCACATCCTTCTTAGGTTGGAGGTCCCAGAGCTGGATCCCAGGTGGGATCTCACGAGAGAGGAGTAGAGGGGAAGAATCACCTCCCTCGACCTGCTGGTCATGCTTCTTTTGATGCAACCCTGTGTTTTGGTTTGGAATAAATTAGGTAAGAACTTTCAAAAGGAGTTTTTTAAACTAAAACCTCCACCACCCCTTCCCCTCCAGCCCTGGGTTCAGGAAGGAAAATATCTTGGAGGAAAAGTGGAAAAACCGGATTATTGACAAAAAAACATTCCCCAACACCGAATAGTGGGAAAACGGGTTAGTGTGATGAGGAGGGTGCGACGCGTCTGTTGTAAGCCCCGGGACTTCTTTAACTTCTCAGGTAAGGTCAGGTCCGGAGCCGGTTTAAACCTTGAGGGGGGGGGGGGGGGAAGGGGAAAGAAGGAAGGAGGGAAAAAAACTAAACAGAAGCAGTGGGGGGGGGAAAAATGGCGGCAGGGGCAGCCGGAGAGCAAAGCAAAGCGAAGCGAAGCCAAGGCAAAGGCAGCTAAGCTAGCAGAAGCAAGAGCCGAAACAGGAAAGAAAGAAAGAAAGAAAGAAAAAAAAACCCTGCAGGCACCGCCCAAGAGGGAGGGGGCAGCTGCGAGACATAACAATGTATCCAAGATATGGGATGGATATATGGGATAGGAGGCAGGTTAACCCAGAACATTCCACCACTTATCCCATATATCCATCCAATTAAAACTTTCATCTCACTTACTCAGACCTTTAACACTTACACATTTTCGTCTGTCTTACTTGCTCAGACCTTAAACACTTATAAGTTTTTTTTCTGTTTTATGTTTAACTGATCTAACGTGCAGATCATGGTAGTAACATTCAGCACATATCAATTTTACCCCATATTCACATCTTTTTTGAGGTACACATCGTATTGTTTTATCTTTTTGCATTATCTACTATGTACAACTCGGTCCTTGAGCAGAGACAACTCCACGGATGGGTTTGCTTGTACTCGAGTTAGGGTTGATCTATACTGCCTTTCCCAACAAACCTCTAACATGGGCCACTGGGGCTTTATCTACTATATTAAGGTGCTGGGACCGAGCAGGACCCGCTTGGTTGGTGGAACTTCGAGTGTTAACTAACCAGGTGTCTTTTGCTAAATGCTGCTCCCAGTTTTTTAAGGACCCTCCACCCAATGCTTTCAGGGTGGTTTTTAAAAGCCCATTGTACCTTTCTACTTTATTCGTGGCTGGTGCATGGTAGGGGATATGATATACCCATTCAATACTATGTTCCCTAGCCTAGGTTTTAATAAGATAATTTTTGAAATGAGTCTTATTGTCTGACTCAATTCTCTAGGGACTGCCGTGCTTTTAAAGGACCTGCTTTTTAAGGCTCAAGATGGTGTTGTGGGCTGTAGCATGAGACACAGGGTAGGTTTCCAACCATCCTGTGGTGGCTTCTACCATGGTCAGCACATGACGCTTGCCTTGGCGGGTTTGAGGCAGTGTGATGTAATCAGTCTGCCAGGGCTCCCCATACTTGTACTTAGACTACCACCCTTTATACCAGAGAGGCTTCATCCGCTTGGCTTGCTTAATGGCAGCGCATGTCTCACAGTCACTGATAACTTGAGAAATGCTGTCCATGGTTAAATTCACCTCTCGGTCTCGTGCCCACTTATAGGTGGCATCTCTACTTTGGTGACCGGAGGCATCATGGGCCCATTGTGCTAGAAATAACTCTCCCTTGTGCTCCCAGTCAAGATCTATCTTCAACTCCCTTATATTTGTAGTTTGATTTACTCGCTGATTATTTTGCTGCTCTTCATTAGCTCTACTCTTGGGGACATGGGCATCTACATGGCGAATCTTCACAGGTAGGTTTTCTAACCGGGCAGCAATATCTTTTTACTCTTCAGCAGCCCAAATTGGTTTTCTCTATGCTGCCAGTTCGCCTTTTTCCATTTTTTTAGCTATCTTCACAGAGCATTGGCTACCATCCAAGAATCAGTATACAGATAGAGCCTTGGCCACTTCTCTCTCTTTGCAATATCTAGGGCCAGTTGAATGGTTTTAAGTTCAGCAAATTGACTGGATCCACTTTCTTCTTCAACGACCCCTACGACATGTCGTGTGGGGTTCCATACAGCTGCCTTCCACCTCCAACCTATCGACGGCAGGAACCGTCGGTGAACAAAGCGTAACATATTTCCTCTGCTGGCAGCTGGTCCTATGGCGGAGCTTCCTCAACCCGGGTCACTGGTTCTTGTTCTTCATCTGTAACACTGAAACTTTCACCTTCGAGCCAGTTTGTAATTACTTCCAAGATTCTAGGGCGATTCAATTTTCCAACTCGAGCGTGTTGTACAATGATGGCAATCAAATTGCTCCAGGTAGCACTGGTGGCATGGTGGGTGGAGGGAACCTTTCATCTAAACATTCACCCTAGCACTGGTAGTCGGGGTGCTAGGAGGAGTTGTGCTTCTATACATATAACCTGTGAGGCAGCCCGAACCCCTTCATAGGCTGCTAGAATTTCCTTTTCTGTTGGAGTATAGCTGGCTTCTGACCCTCGGTAACTTCGACTCCAAAATCCCAGTGGTCGGCCTCGAGTCTCCCCAGGCACCTTCTGCCAAAGGCTCCAGGACAGACCGTGGGTCCCGGCTGCAGAATAGAGCACGTTCTTCACGTCCGGTCTCATCCTGACTGGGCCAAGGGCCACTGCATGAGCAATCTCCTGTTTGATTTGAGTAAAAGCATGTTGCTGCTCAGGGCCCCACTGCAAAGTGTTTTTCTTGCGAGTTACCGGGTGGACAGGGCTTACAATCTGGCTATACTCTGGAATATGCATCCTCCAAAAATGTATGACACTTAGGAAAGCTTGTGTCTCTTTCTCGTTGGTTGGTGGAGACATCGCTGTGATCTTATTGATGACATCAGTGGAAATCTGACGCCGTCTATTTTCTCACTTAATTCCCAGGAACTGAATTTCTCTAGCAGGTCCCTTGACTTTGCTCTTCTTGATGGCAAAACCAGCTTTCAGGAGAATCTGGATAATCTTTTTTTCTTTTTCAAACACTTCAGCTGCAGTGCTTCCTTACACAATGATGTCATCGATGTACTGCAGATGTTCTGGAGCCTCACCTTCTTCCAATACAGTTTGAATCAATCCATGACAAATGGTAGGACTGTGCTTCCACCCCTGGGGCAGTCGATTCCAAGTGTATTGCACACACCTCCAGGTGAAAGCAAACTGAGGCTTGCATTCTGCAACCAGAGGAATGGAGAAAAAGGCATTGGCTATGTCAATACTGGCATACCACCTTGCTGCCTTGGACTCTAGTTCATACTGGAGTTCTAGCATGTCCGGCACAGCAGCACTCAGCGGTGGAGTCACTTCATTCAATGCCCTGTAGTCCACAGTCAACCTCCATTCTTTATCTGACTTGCTCACAGGCCAGATGGGGCTGATAAAGGGTGAGTGGGTTTTACAGACCACCCCTTGGCTCTCCAACTCATGAATCATTTTGTGGATGGGAATCACTGCATCTCAAACTGTTTTATGCTGCTGCCGATGCACTATAGAAGTGGTGACTGGTACCTGCTGATCTTCCACTTTCAACAATCTCACAACAGATGGGTCATCTGATAGTCTAGACAGGGTGTTCAGTTGCTTAACACTCTCTGTTTCTACAGATGCTATTCCAAATGCCCATCTGAATCCCTATGGGTTTTTGAAATACCTATTCCGAAGAAAATCTATGCCCAGAATACACGGGCCCTCTGGGCTGGTCACAATCTGGTGTCTCTGCCAGTTCTTTCTAGTCAGGCTCACCTCAGCCTCCAACAAAGTCAACTCTTGTACTCCCCCTGTCACCCCGGCAATGGAAATTGGTTCTGCTTTCACATGTTCTGATGGCACCAAAGTACATTGTTATCCAGTGTCAACCAAAGCCTCATGTCTCTGTGGCGCCGATGTGCCAGGCCATCTAATTTACACAGTTCAAAACACACAATTCTCCCCAACTTCTACCTGGCTAGAGGCAGGGCCCTTTAAGCCTGATTATCTTTCTTTCCTTGGGCGTATGTCCTAGAGGTTCCCTCCAGGGGATCAGACATATCATTATCGTCTCGGCTGCAGACAACTGGTGCTGCTTTCTGTTTAGTAGGACTTCCTTTTTTAATCCTACCTTGTTTCAATTTACACACCCATTGTGCCGGAGCAGCAGTGGGTTTTCTGTCTCACCTCCTCATGTCCTCCCCAGCTTCACGCAAGAAGACCCACAACTCGGTTCGCGGAGTGCGCCTTCTCTCCCCAACAGAGGTATGCCCGCGTTGAACACCAGGGCCTTTAATTTGAATGTCCAAAATTTGGAGGAAATCCTCCCTAATCTCTTCTTTGAGTTTTTTGTGATTTTCTTCTAATTTATCTTCCAATTTCTGCAGTCGTGTTTTCACAGCTGCAATCCTGGCGTGAGTTGGGCCATGTACTGCATTAGCATATGCTCGAAGCTTCCTTGCCATATCGAGCACGATTTCATAGGTCTCCTCCCGCTTCATTATTGCTAGAGCAGAAGCATATTCAGATGGTCCAAGTCGTACAAGTTTTCGCCACATCACGGGTGTACATGGTATCACGTCTGGGTTCTTAGTGTTTAGGTCATCTGAGAAGATGATTTCTGCCACTGCCATTTTCTCAGGCATTGAATCCCTTGTTCTATGGTCTTCCACTGGGTCTGCTGCATGTAGAGATCGTCTGCACACAGGTAACTTTGTGCCACACTTCCCAGGACTCGTTCCCAGAGACTACAAGGGGTAACCTCCCTCATCATTCCTTGGTCAATAACTGGATCATGTGACAGGGAGCCCAAATGCCTTGCTTCAGTGCCATCCAGAATTGTAGCTTCGCCTGCAGCATCCCAAAGACGGACTAACCAACTAATTAAAGACTCATCTGGTCGTTGAGTGTAATCCTTTCTCAAACCTCGGAGGTCCTTCAGGGAAAAATAATCAATAGTGGGTCCTGATCTTGTGCCAGCTGGTTGGGCATTTGATCTTAGGCCAGTTGGTCCGGCTCCAATCGGGTGTCAGTTGGTTCAGCTTCTGACTTTGTCAGTTTGTCCAGCTTCTGATTGGGTGTCCTCGGGAGGCCTTGAGGGCCCTTCACTTTCATCAGCATTATCTTCTACTGGCCGATCAGTCTTTCGTGCTCTCTTTGCCCCTGCGACTGCCAATGTCTTAGACTCCCTGTCTGGTTTAGCTGTTGGCCTGGAGCCCGGGATATTAGCTGCAGCCTGTGTAACTGGGATGGTAACTAGTTTATCTCCCTGTTCCCTTTCTTTTATCTGCTGTCCTTCAGTGTCTAGCAGAGTACGATAAACATATGCCAGGGCCCAGCTCACTGCAAGAATCCTTTTCTCCTTAGTATTACCACAGCACTTCTCTTTCAAATACTTTGCCACCTCAGCTGGGTTCTGAATTTGTTCAGATGGGAAGTCCCAGACTATAGGATCAGAAAATTCCTTTAAAATTTGGCCTATATCTTCTCATTTCTCACTCTACTCAAGATTTCTCTTTGTGGGCTTTACCCCTAAATCAGGAGTCTTATTAGCTCTTTTAGAAATTTTAGTTTTCATTTTATATAAACTGCAGACAGTATAGAGAAAACTTACTAGATTAAATGCCAGAAAGATGGTTTCTTTAACATTCAGGGGAAACTGAACATTTTCTAATAGAGACATAAACAATTCAAAGGAAAAGAGGGAAGACAGAGGCTGAAAAAACTCTTCCCCTGCTTCTCCCCTAACAAACTGAATGCACCACCATAACAACGAACTATACACTCCTGGAACAGATTTAAGCATCTTAACAGCCCTCTTATAAAGCATCACAAGCAAGCCCAGCCCAATGAATATTCTGGTTAGTGCCTCACGGCCCCAAAAACTATGTATTAGTAGCAATACCAGAGCTTTTTCTAAGTAAGGAAATAACCCTAGGTACCACAGAGGTATTAAAACTTAAAAAACCCCTGGAGACTAGAAATATTGGCAGGCTTTCACCCCGAATGACATTATGAATCCAGAAAAAAACATCCCAATACACCCACAAAACAATTAGAACCACCAATATTATTATTAAGGTTTTTTCCACTTTCTCTGGCCTGTTTCCCGGCCAATGCACCAAGAAATGTCCTGGTTTGGAATAAATTAGGCAAGAACCTTCAAAAGGAGTCCCTTAAACCAAAACCTCCACCACCCCTTCCCCCCCAGCCCTGGGTTCGGGGAGGAAAATACCTTGGAGGAAAAGTGGAAAAACCGGTTTATTGACAAAAAAAATTCCCCAACACCGAATAATGGGAAAATGGATTACTGTGATGAGGAGGGTGTGACGCGTCTGTTGCAAGCCCCGGGACTACTCTAACTTCTCAGGTCAGGTCAGGTCCAGAGCCGGTTCAAACCTTGAGGGGGGGGGGGCAGGGGGAAAGAAGGAAGGAGGGAAAAAAACTAAACAGAAGCAGCGGGGGGGGGGGGGGGGGGGGGGGTGGGGGGCGGGGAACGGCGGCAGGGGCAGCCGGAGAGCAAAGCAAAGCGAAGCGAAGCCAAGGCAAAGGCAGCCAAGCTAGCAGAAGCAAGAGCTGAAAACAGGAAAGAAAGAAAGAAAAAAAATAAACTGCAGGCACCGCCCAAGAGGGAGGGGGCAGCTGCGAGACATAACAATGTATCCAAGATATGGGATGGATATATGGGATAGGAGGCAGGTCAACCCAGAACACCCTGGATACATTTGGCCTTTAGGCCTGCAAGCACACAAACAGTATGGCCAGCAGGGCTAGGGAACTGACTGTACCTCTTTACTTGGCACAGAGTAGTGTCCAGTTCCAAGCCCCTAACTTCAGCAAAGACGTTGAGGTGCTGGAGTGTGTGCAGAGAAGGGCAACTAAGCTGGTGGGTCTAGAGGGTAAGACCTATGAGAAGTGGCTGAGGGAACTGGGGTTGTTTAGCCTGGAGAAGAGAAGGCTCAGGGGAGACCTTATTGGTCTCTATAACTACCTGAAAGGAGGTTGTGGCAAGGTGGAGATCAGCCTCTTCTCACAGGCAACTAGTGATAGAAGAAGAGGATAGCCTCAAGCTGTGCCAGGGGACGTTCAGATTTGACATCAGAAAGATGTTTTCACTGAAAGGGTAGTTAAGCATTGGACCAGGCTGCCCAGGGAGGTGGTGAAGTCACCATCCCTGGAAGTGTTCAAGAAATGACTGGACATGGCACTTAGTGCTATGATATAGTTGGCATGGTAGTGTTCAGTCAAAGGTTGGACTCGATCTTGGAGGTCTTTCCCAGCCTTAATGATTCTATGATTTATGGGTCATGTCAAGCTTCTCATCCACTGGTACCCCCCCCAAGTCTTTCTCCTCAGGGCTGCTCTCAATCCATTCTCTCTCCAGATTAAATTTGTGCTTGGGATTGCCCTGACCCAGGTGCAAGACCTTGCACTTCTTGTTGAACCTCATGAGGTTCCCATGGACCCAATCCTCAAGCTTTTCCAGATCCCTCTGGATGGCATCCCATCCTTCACGCATGTCAATTGCACCACAATAGCTTGGTGTCATCAACATAATGTTAAGTATTTTCATAAATGATCACTATCTGTGGTCTTCAAACTGAGAGCTCTCGCTCTGGCTGAGCTACATTTTGCTTCTATGATAGATCTTAAGTTTGCTGAGCTCATTTCACATTGAGGGATTTTCACTTTAAAGTTAACAGATCTGAGTTGTCTGAAATTTAAACTCCAAGCAAGATCAGAGCAAAACAGAAACATATGTATCACATTAAGTACCATGACCTAAAAACAGTACAGAAGTATTCATACTGATTTTAATATGTACTCATTTACTGCACAGGAATGAATATAGGCATTGACAATGCCATCTACTGGCAAAAGAAGCACAAATTAGCCTAATTCCATGGCAGGCTATTTCCATAAAAAGGGAAAGGGTAAGAAAATTGTGGGTTGATGTGGATTGTTAGTTTGTTGGATTTTGTTGTTTGCTTTTTTTCTAAGTTACTCATCTCACTCTTTCTTTTTAAAATAAGCAGTTCTAACTCCATTATATGATGTTGAATTTTATGTGGAAACTTTGCTGGGAATGAGTTCTGAAAATTATAATTTTTTTTGCAAATTAATTTTGTACCAGAAAAGGTTAATGGTTGAAAATAGTAGCAATTTAAAAGACAGCAGAGATAATGAGAAAATATTAATAGACCTGCAAGACTGAGATTCCTTTTACTTTCCTATGATGTCTCTTATTTCACAGAACCTTGAAAAATAACTCTTTAAACTTCTTTAAATATTTGGCGAGGATATTCAGTATCTAAGCCTTTCACACTGTCCTGGTTACAGGAGTAGGATGCCAGTTTAGCACTATGTGAATGTAACCAAACTGTATTCTTACACCTGTCTACATAATTTCTGATAAACTGTTAATGATGAATCATTTGCAGTAGCTGCCCAGTGCACACCCAACACCTCAGGCTACAAACTGAGTGTTAAATGAGATAAGGAAAAAGAGGCAAACCCTTGGAGGCAGGGTAGTGTTTCTATTTCTTCACACAAATGACTCAGCTGTGATAACTCCCCTCCAGGGAAGCACCAGCACAGTCACACCCAGCCTGAGGGGTCATGTCTGCTAATGGGCCATAATGGACTTAATGGCACAAGCAGAATAGGCAGCTGCAACGACTTAGACCATCAAAAGTCCCAAAATAACCCATTACTTACAGTACTACATCATTCCATTGTGAAATTGTGCCATCAGCTATAGCAACCCTGATTCCAAACTTTACACAGCCAATTCATGATTTTGTCACAAATAGTCACCTTGGTGGAGAATATATGTCCTATTAACTCTGTTTGCAAAGTAATAACTCTTGTCTTAGCACTATGGCAAGGAAGAAAGGCAGACATTTTATATATTTTTTTGCAATTACTAATGAGATTTTTTACTGTGTCTAGTCTGTGCTTAGTCAACAAACAGGTTACTTAGACTATCTAATGAAAACAAATTGGTCATATATTGAGCCAATATTCTCTGAGAGCATCCTATCTTTGCAAGTAAAATATATGAAGTAATATTTGTTGGAGAGTACATTACTAATATTTGGTGGGAGAATATTACAGGGAGTAATATTTGGTGAGTTTCAGAAAGAACTTTGGTCTAAATCTAAAGCAATCACTAAAAGAGAGACAGCAATTTATTCAAAGAGAGGACAAAAAATTAAAAAAAGATGGAAGTATCAGAAGTAGCCTCCAATGTATTTAATAGCCGAGGGAAGCCAGGAGTAGTAGTAGACTACAAAGCATGACTTGTCAGCAAAGATATCCCTGATCACAGCTTTTTCTAAACTCATTAAAGTTAAAATTCCTTGTTTGATAGTTGCAGCATGGTTTCATGAAGGGAAGAAAGCCTGGAAGTGCCAGTACTGACAAGGTTATCATTCACATTATACTACTAAATCATGTTGGCTTACTGGGATATATAGGAAGACTGCAGGAGGAACAGCAACAGGGAAAGGAAGAAGTGTCATCTAGGATGAACACAAGCTTCTCTAAGTCTTGAAAACAGCTGCTAATATCAGAATTCAGCATTTCCCACACTTTAGGAAAGTAGAAGGAAAGAGAATACAACTTCTAAAATAAGCTGAAGAAATAACAAATCAGGAAAATGGGAAAAATAGTTTCAGATGTTGTATTTGTTTTGGTTTAGGACAAATTTGGGAGAAAATCTCTGAATGGGATCCTTCTGGAAAGCAAACACAAATGGCTCTTTTCCTAACTGGTCCGGGAAAGAATTTCTATGGAGAAAAGTGAAAACATCTATTCATTTAATAAAGAAAGTGCTTACAAGCACAAAAAATGAACAATATGAAACAACAGAACTTTTTGCTGTTTTGAAGAGAGATGGTAAAACTGGGAAAGTCTTTGCTGTGGATGTAGTTTAGTTCTCTTGGGTTTTTTTTAGTCCCTCCAGTGCTGGAAAATGCTGAGGTCCAGACTCCAGTGGGCCGCAGGTGTGAGATCTGGGTGTCTCTCCGGGCTTTTTAGTTTAGGACAGGTTTAAAAAGTTTTAAGAAAAAGGGAAAAAAAAATCTAGGGAACTTTTCTGCTTTAGCTAGTTATAAACTAACTAAAAGCAAAGGAGATCTCTATCTTGTCTGTTTGTGCTGCAGATGACATGGTCCAGGAGCAGAATGTGGAGGAGTGAGTGCAGTTTCTGAAACAAACTTGATGCTTCTCTTTTTTTCTTCTTCGTTTTCAGAAGCAGTCACCAGTACAGAACACAATATTTAACATAAACAGAACAGACGACTGGGGATATAAGGATTATCAAGTTACCCTAGGACATTCTACCTTTTATTCCCATATTGTCAACTTACTACTAAAACAAATATATTTTCTAACTTTACACACACATACATTATATATACATATATATACATTATACAGCTATATATAGACAATGGTAGTGACATTTAGTAAATAATGATATTTACACATAATTTTTACCTAATAATTAGATTTTTCTGAGGTACACATGTTGTTTTCTCTTTCTGTAGTATCTACTATGTGTAACTTGGTTCTTGAGCAAAGACAACCCCACGGACAGGTTTGTCTGTATTCAAGGGAGAATTGTTTTAAACTTTTTCTTAATACACTTTTCATAGGCATTACCGGGACTTTATTTCTGTTTACTGTATGTAGGGGGTCAGACTGGGCAGGGCTTGCTTGGCTGGTGGAACCTCGAGTGTTAACTAACTAGGTGGCTTTTGTTAAATGCTGCTCTTAATTTTTGAAAGATCTCTCACAGTGTTTTTAAGGTGGTTTTTCAGAGTCTGTTGTACTTTTTTACTTTGCCTGCAGCTGGTGCATGATAGGGGATATGGTACACTTACTTAATGCCATGTTCCCTAGCCTAGGTGTTAATAAGGTTGTTCTTGAAATGAGTTCTATTGTCTGACTTAATTTTTTTAGAAGTACTATGCTTCTAAAGAACTTGCTTTTTAAGGCTTAGAATGGTGTTATGGGCCATAGCATGATGTACAGGGTAGGTCTCTAGTTATCTTGTGGTGGTTTCTACCACTGTGAGCACGTAGCACTTACTTTGGCGTGTCTGGGGCAGTGTAATATAATCAATCTGCCAGGTCTCCCCATACTTATATCTGGACTACTGCTTATTATACTATAGGGGTTTTACTTGCTTGGTCTGCTTGATTGCAGCATACATCTTACAGTTATGGATAACTTGAGAAATACTGTCTATGGTTAGATCTACTTTTCGTTCTCATGCCCACTTATAGGTGGCATCTTTACTTTGATGACCTGAGGTATTATGAGCTTATTGAGTTAGGAACAACTCTTTTTTGTGTTTCTAATTTAAGTTTACCTTTGACACCTTTATCTTTGCAGCCTGATCTACTTGCTTGTTGTTTTGGTGCTCTTTATTAGTTCTATTCTTGGGGATATGGGTAGTTACATGGTGGACTTTTCCAGGTAGTTTCTCTACCCTGGTAGTGATGTCTTTTTACTTTTTAGTAGCCTAAATTGGTTTTTTTTATGCTGCTAATTATCCTGTTTTTACTTCTTTAGTTATCTCTACAGAGCATTGGTTACTACTTATGAATTAGTATAGAGATAGAGCTTTGGCTACTTTTTTCTTTTAGCACTGCCTAAGGCCAATTGAATTGCTTTGAGTTTAGTGAGTTGGCTTGACCCACTTTTTCTTTTAGTAGCTTGAACAATCTGTCATGTGGGGCTCCACAAGGCTGCTTTTTACTTTTATTTTATTCTTACAATGCAATAAGAACTATCTGTAAAAAGAGTGTAATGTGGGTTTTTTTGCTGGTAGTTGGATAGTGAAACTGGCTTTTAGGAGAATCTGGATGACTTTTTTTCTTTTTTCCAAACACTGCTGTTGCAGTGTTCTTTTACACAGTGATGTCATTGATGCACTGTGTAGATGTTCTGGAGCCTCATCCTTTTTTAGTGCAGTCTAAATTAGTCCATGGGAGATGGTAGGACTGTGCTTCCACCCCTGGGGCAATCAGTTCTAGGTGTACTTCACATCCATCTACGTGAAGGCAAACTGAGGTCTGCATTTTGCTGCCAAAGGAGTGGAGAAAAATGCATTGGTAATTGATACAGTTTAACACGTGGCCAGAGTGTTATGAGCCCCAGGTAAATGTATCAAACTTCTGGGGGTTCAGCCCTTGCAGATTGGCTTAAAATAATTAGTGAGACTGCATGATTGAGTGTGTCTTGAAAAAGCAAAAAGGTTTTAATAATGAAAGAAAATAATACAAAAACAAAGAGAAAAGCCGAGCACAGTATAGGGACAGGTCCCATACACCTGCTACAACACCCCGAAAATGCATGGAGCACTTTTGATCTCTCCTTTATCTACTTAATGATCGAGGATGGTTCTATTGGCAAACTGTCAATAGAAATAGGTACAAACTTTGATGGACAGTGACGAGGTCCAACAGGTGCTACTCTCTTGGCACTGAGCCAAATACTGTCAGGACAGCAACGACATTTCTGGATACTTTATAAGAAATGCAAGGAATGAGTCTTAAACCTTTCTCTATATGGAAACACCTGCTGGGGGTGTGGGGTACATGCCAACAGGTAATGTTAATAGTGGTGTATTACTTTGCTGCTTTGGACCCCAGCTCATACTGGAGCTTTAATATGTCTGGCACAGCAGCGCTCAATGGTGGAGTCACTTTATTCAAGGCATGATAGTTAACAATTAATCTTTATTCTTCTTTAGATTTGCATATAGGTCAAATGCGGCTGTTGAAGGGTGAGTGTGCTTTGCTGACTACCCCTTGGCTCTCTAGTTCATGGATTATCTTGTGGATGGGAATCATAGCATATCAAGTTGTTCTGTACTGTCAGTGGTGCACTGTTGAAATGGCAACTGGTACTCGTCACTCTTCCACTTTCAGGAGTCCTACTGCAAATGGGTTTTCTGATCGTCTAGGCAAGGTGTTCAATTGTTAAACACCCTTTGTCTCTGTTGTGGTTTGAAAACAAACCAAGTAAGAGGCTCTAAGTCAGAAATAAAATTTAATGAGAAGAAAAGGAAAATAAAATAGAATAAAATAAAATAAATACAAAAAGAAAAACCACTGACAGAGTCAGAATACAACCTGATCAGGGTGATGGAAACAGTCCAGACGAGGTGGTCTTCCTGAAACAGAAATCTTGTAGAAAGGTCTGGTAGCTCCGGTCCTCTGGGAATCCAGTGGGTGAGGGCTGCTTCTACTGTCCCAAATCCCAGCTTATATCCAGGTGAGAATGCTTGGCTCTTCCCCATGGGCGGAGCATCTCACAATGGGATGATGAGTCATGGAAGAGGGCCTTGATGGCCCATTAACGAGTCATGCAAAAGGCATTGATGGGCCATTAACTGAAGATGGTGATAGAATACATCCTAAACTACAACCCAGGACAATCCACCCCTTATTCTATTACCATCTACAACATGCCTAAATCAATACATTCTTACAGATGAATGCATATATACATACAGAATGAAACCTTACACATTGCTCTCACTTAAAATTAAGTCTCCCTGTGGTACACAACGGGTTTCTCCATCTTTCTGCATTACCCACCAAGTGTAGCCAGGTCCTTGAGCAAAGACAATCCCATGGACGGGTCTGCCTTTGCCTGAAGTGGGATTAATCCAAACACTCTTTCCTAAAATGCCCTTCATGTGTACCACAGGTACTTTGTCTCCATCCACTGTGTGTAAGGGTTCAGACTGGGCAGGACCACCTCGATTGATAGATTCTCGGGTGTTAACCATTTATGTGGCTTTGGCTAAGTTTAGTTCCCAATTCTTGAAGGTTCCCCCACCAAGTGTCTTCAGGGCAGTCTTTAATAGTCCGTTGCACCGTTCAACTTTCCCGGCAGCTGGTGCATGATAAGGAATGTGGTATATCCATTCAATACCATGTTCTCTAGCCCAGGTGTTTATAAGGTTGTTCTTGAAATGGGTCCCATTGTCCGACTCAATTCTTTCAGGGGTGCCGTGTCTCCACAGGATTTGTTTTTCAAGGCCCAGGATGGTGTTCCGGGCAGTGGCATGAGGCACAGGGTGGGTTTCCAGCCATCCAGTGGTGACTTCCACCATGGTCAGCACGTACCGCTTTCCTTGGCGTGTTTGGGGAAGGGTGATATAGTCAATTTGCCAGGCTTCCCCGTACCTGTACTTCAGCCATCGTCCACCATACCACAGAGGCTTCATTCGCTTGGCCTGTTTGATTGCAGCGCAGGTCTCACAGTTGTGGATGACCTGTGAGATGCTGTCCATAGTGAGGTCCACCCCTCGGTCACGGGCCCATCGATATGTTGCATCTCTTCCCTGATGACCAGAGGCATCATGGGCCCAACGAGCTAGGAATAATTCTCCCTTGTGCTGCCAATCTAGATCCACTTGTGATACTTTCACCTTGGCAGCTTTGTCTACCTGCTCATTGTTGCGATGCTCCTCATTAGCCCGGCTTTTGGGTATATGCGCATCCACATGTCGAACCTTCACGGTCAGCCTCTCTACTCGGGCGGCGACGTCTTGCCAAATGTCAGCGGCCCAGATGGGGTTTTTTCTGGTTGCCAGTTGGACTTTTTTTAGCGATTCAGCTATCTTCACAGAGCATTAGCTACCATCCATGAGTCAGTGTAGAGATAGAGCCTCAGCCACTTTTCTCGTTCAGCAATTTCTAAAGCCAGCTGGACAGCTTTAAGCTCTGCAACTTGATTCGATCCACCTTGTCCCTCGGTAGCTTGTGCAACTTTTTGTGTGGGGCTCCATGCTGCAGCTTTCCATTTCCGGTTAGCTCCTACAATTCGGCAGGAGCCGTCAGTGAACAGAGCATATCGTCTTTCAGTCTCCGGTAGCTCATTATATGGTGGGGCTTCCTCAGCACGTGTTACTTGCTTTTCTCCTTCTTCTTCTTCAGATGATAATCCAGAAGTTTCACCTTCCGGCCAGTTCGTTATAACTTCCAGAATCCCAGGGCGATTTGGGTTTCCAATGCGGGCGCGCTGTGTAATGAGGGCAATCCATTTGCTCCATGTGGTATCAGTGGCATGATGTGTGGAAGGAACCTTTCCCTTAAACATCCACCCCAGCACTGGTAGTCGAGGTGCCAAAAGCAGCTGTGTTTCAGTGCCAATCACTTCTGAGGCGGCTTGAACTCCTTCATAGGCAGCCAAGATCTCCTTCTCTGTGGGAGTGTAGTTGGCCTCGGAGCCTCTGTAACTTCGGCTCCAGAATCCCAATGGTCAGCCTCGAGTCTCCCCAGGCACCTTCTGCCAAAGGCTCCAAGACAAACCATTGTTTCCAGCTGCGGAGTAAAGCACATTCCTCACATCTGGTCCCGTCCTGACTGGGCCCAGGGCTACTGCATGAGCAATCTCTTGCTTGATCTGAACAAAAGCTTGTTGCTGTTCAGGCCCCCAGTGGAAATCGTTCTTCTTGCGGGTCACCAAGTAGAGAGGGCTCACGATCTGACTGTACTCAGGAATGTGCATCCTCCAAAAGCCTATGGCACCTAGGAAAGCTTGTGTTTCCTTTTTGTTGGTAGGTGCAGACATGGCTGTGATCTTGTTGATTATCTCTGTGGGGATTTGGCGACGACCATCTTGCCATTTGATCCCCAAGAACTGGATTTCTTGAGCTGGTCCCTTAACCTTGCTTCTTTTAATGGCAAAACCAGCTTTCAGCAGAATTTGGATAATTTCCTCTCCTTTCTTGAAGACCTCCTCTGGTGTATTCCCCCATATGATGATGTCATCAATGTACTGCAGATGCTCTGGAGCCTCACTCTTTTCAAGTGCAGCCTGAATCAGTCCATGGCAGATGGTGGGGCTGTGTTTCCACCCCTGGGGCAGTCGGTTCCAGGTGTACTGCATGTCCCTCCAGGTGAAGGAAAACTGAGGTCTGCACTCCGCTGCCAAAGGAATGGAGAAGAAGGCGTTGGCGATATCAATGGTTGCATACCACTTTGCTGCTTTGGACTCCAGCTCGTACTGAAGCTCTAACATGTCTGGCACAGCAGCGCTCAGTGGTGGCGTGACTTCATTCAGACCACGGTAATCCACCGTCAGTCTCCATTCTCCACTGGACTTACGCACCAGCCAAATCGGGCTGTTGAAAGGTGAACGGGCCTTACTGACCACCCCTTGGCTTTCCAGTTTACGGATCATCTCATGTATGGGAATCACAGAGTCTCTGTCTGTGCGGTATTGCCGACGGTGTACTGTTGCTGTGGCAATTGGTACTTGTTGTTCTTCAACTTTCAGCAGTCCCACAGCAGAGGGGTCATCTGAGAGACCAGGCAAAGTATTCAACTGTCTGATGTCTTCTTTCAGTACTGCGGCTATCCCAAAAGCCCAACGATATCCTTTTGGATCTTTGAAATATGCATTCCTGAGATAGTCTATGCCGAGGATGCATGGGGCCTCTGGGCCAGTTGCGATAGAGTGTTTCTGCCACTCGTTCCCAGTTAAACTCACTTCGGCCTCTAATACAGTCCGTTCCTGGGACCCTCCTGTTACTCCTGTAATAGAAATGGATTCTGTTCCTACATACCTTGATGGCATCATGGTACATTGGGCCCCAGTATCAACCAATGCCGTATATTTTTGTGGGTCAGATGTGCCAGGCCATCGGATCCACACAGTCCAGTAGATCCGATTGTCCATTTCCTCTTCCTGGCTAGAGGCAGGGCCCCCCTATTCCTGGTCATCGCATACGTTGTTCTCTTCCTGTAAATGAGTTGCTGAGGTCCCTTCAAGAGGATCAGTCATATCATCATTCCTGTACCGGCTGGAGTTCTGTGCACGAGAGACCAGAGCAACACTGATTCTAGATGAGCTTTTTGTGGTAGGTATTTCTCTTTTCAGTTCACGTACCCGGGCTGCTAAGGAGGAGGTGGGTTTTCCATCCCACTTCTTCATATCTTCTCCATGCTCCTGAAGAAAAGACCAAAGGTTACCTCGGGGTGTGTATCCTCTCTCCCTGGCTGGGGGACGCCTGCTCCTAATCGCAGAGACTCCCGTCGGCTCTGGTGAGATATCGTAAATTTCTTCCTTAAGTTCTTTTTTCAGTTTCTGATGGCTTTATTCAATTAAGCTCCTGACTTGCTCAGCCAGTCTTGTTTCCACAGATGAGACATGGGCACGAACTGGGGCGGTGACAGTGTCCTCGTAAATCCTTAGTTTATTAGCCAGGACACCCACCTTGTCCTCACCTTCTCTCCATTGCAGTGTTGCCAGGTAATGTGAGTACATCTCTGGTCCAAGCCGTGCAAATCTCAACCACATCCGTGATGTGCACTGGACATCATCTGGGCTCTTAGGAAATCTCTCATCTTCTGCAAAAATGATCTCCAGCACAGCCAATTCCCTTAGGCATCAGATACCTTGATCTATTGTGTTCCATTTTCCTTGGTGCACTAGGAGGTCTTCTTTACAAAGGTATCTGTCTTTCACACTTGTTAGCAGTCGCTGCCAGAGACTGAGAGTTTCTTGGGTTTTTCCAATTCCCTGGTCAATGACTACATCCCGGGACAGTGATACCAGTTGCCTGGCCTCAGTTCCATCCAGAATGGTGTCATTGGCTGCAGCATCCCAGATGCGGAGCAGCCAGGTGAGGATGGACTCGTTGGTCTGACGGGTGAATTCCCTTCGCAGGTCCCGCAGCTCACCCAGAGATAGAGAGCGGGTGATGATCTCTGTCTCTGTCTCTTCAGCTGAGTGCGAAGGTCCTGCTCCATCCTCGTCAGTCGCTATGCGGACTGATTTGCTCCTTGATTTCTTCTTCTGAGTGGTGGCAACTGCTACTGATTCAGGCTGTTCCAGTTCAGTGCCGGTTTGTGTGGAGATGCTGACAGTACTTTTGGTTCCTTTTTCCTCTGTGACAGTCTGTGTAGTTGTCGATGCTATTGCTTTGCTTCTTTTTACCTCTTCTACTTCTTTAAGAACATGCTCCAACACACCATGTAGTGTTTTGATTCTAAGCATGGTGCTTAGAAAACAAAGAAAACAGGGAATACAAAGCAGGACTAACAAGAACATCAAGCTGTCCTTGGCATCCAGAGGGTACTCAATATTTTCAAAAACTGCTGCATCATTCCTGAAAAGCTGGAAAAAATCATTCTTTACTCCTCCCCACAGGGGCTGGGTGAGATTGTTGAGGCTCCAGACGTAGCATCCTAGACTAGAACAAGAATACAAAACTGGGTATATATTCTGAATAATGTTCATTGCCTCAGATTTTATCAAGTAATGGACATAATAGAGCAGTAAAGCAATTTTAGTACCATATCCTGGTCTACGCAGGAGTATTAAGGCCGGCAGATAGTGCCCCACGTTCGGAAAAATATAGAGAGATAGGTATAAGACACATGTAAACATGTTGGGCATCATAACAGACAGGTGTCTTCTTCAATAAAATTGTAATTTCTGACTTTTCTTATTGCCTCTGCCGCACGTTGAGCGCCAAAAATATGTTGTGGTTTGAAAACAAACCAAGTAAGAGGCTCTAAGTCAGAAATAAAATTTAATGAGAAGAAAAGGAAAATAAAATAGAATAAAATAAAATAAAATAAATACAAAAAGAAAAACCACTGACAGAGTCAGAATACAACCTGATCAGGGTGATGGAAACAGTCCAGACGAGGTGGTCTTCCTGAAACAGAAATCTTGTAGAAAGGTCTGGTAGCTCCGGTCCTCTGGGAATCCAGTGGGTGAGGGCTGCTTCTACTGTCCCAAATCCCAGCTTATATCCAGGTGAGAATGCTTGGCTCTTCCCCATGGGCGGAGCATCTCACAATGGGATGATGAGTCATGGAAGAGGGCCTTGATGGCCCATTAACGAGTCATGCAAAAGGCATTGATGGGCCATTAACTGAAGATGGTGATAGAATACATCCTAAACTACAACCCAGGACAGTCTCTACAGCCGCTATCCCGAATGCCTACCCAAGTATTTTTGGGTTTTTGAAATACCCATTCCAGAGGAAGTCTGTGCCTAAAATGCATGGGGACTCTGGGACAGTCACAATAGGGTGTTTTTCCTATATGTTTTTAGTCAGGTTCATATTAGCTTCTACTAAAGTAAAATCTTGTGATCCCCGTCATGCCAGCAATAGAAACAGATTCTGCCCCTACATGTCTTGATGGGATTAATGTGCACTGTGCACTAGTGTTGACTAAGGTCTTGTATTTTTGTGGTTCTGATGTGCCAGGCCAATGAATCCACACATTCCAAAAAACATGGTTTTCCCTAGCCTCTACCTGACTAGAGGCAGGGCCCCTCTAAGCCTGGTTATCCTTATTTTTCTGGATAATTGGAGCTGCTTCTTTTTTTGTGGAACTTCCTCTCTGGGTTTTGCTTTCTAAAAATTCACATACTTGTGCTAGAGTAGTAGTAGATTTTCTATCTTATTTCATGTTTCCCCCAGAATTACATAGGAGGGACTACAGCTCAGCTTGTGGGATGCCCCTTCTTTCCCTATTTGGGGGACGTCTACATTTGGTGCTAGAACCTCTGATTTGTACTGCAGAGACTTGGAGAAACCTTTCTTTAATCTCCTCTCTGAGTTTCTTGTGATTTTACTCTATCTTATCTTTTAATTTCTCCATACATATTTCCAGAGCTGTGATTCTTGTATGTGTTGGACTATGCACGGCATATGCATATGCTCGGAGCTTCTTCGTTATATCAAGCACAGTCTCCTCCTTGTCATCCTGCTTCATTATTGCTAAAGCAAAAGTGTATTCTGGTGGCTCAAGTCGTACAAGTTTTTGCTACATCGCAGATGTACATGGTACCAAGTTTGGGTTCCTAGTGTTTAGGTTATCTGAGAAGACAATCTCTGCCACTGCCATTTTTCTCAAGTGTTGAATCCCCTTGTTCTATGGTCTTCCACTGGGTTTGCTGCATATAGAAATTACCTGCACACAGATATCTTTGTGCTGCATTTCCCAGGATCCATTCCCAGAGACTGTGAGGGTTAGCCCCCCTCATCATTCTTTGGTTGATAACTGGATCATGTGATAGGGATCTCAAATGCTTTGCTTAAGTGCTGTCCAGCATTGTAGCCTCGCTCGCAGCATTCCAAAGACAGACTAACCAATTAATTATAGATTCATTAGGTTGTCGAGTGTAATCCTTTCTTAGGCCATAAGGGCCCTCAGGGAAAAGGACTTAATAGTGACTTCTGATTTTGTGTCCCTTGCTTTGACTTCTGATTTTGTGTCGAGAAGCGTTGAGGGTTTTCTCTTGGATTATCATCTACTGGTCGATCGGTTTTGTGTGTGCGCTTCTTTCCTGCAGCGACTGCCATCATCTTAGGCTATTTGTTTTAGCTGCTGGCTTAAGTTCACTATTAGGCTTAGCTACTGGCTTAGGCTTATTATCTGGTTTAGCTACTAGCTTAGGCTCACTGTCTGGTTTAGCTACTGGCTTAGCTACCACCTGAGTAGCTGGGGTGTTGGCTGCAGCCTGAGTGACTGGGGTAGCTGCTGATTTATCTTCTTGCCCCCTTGCCTCTATCTGCTGCCTTACAGTATTTAGCAGCATGCAATAAGCATATGCCAAGGCCCAGCTTATTGTAATGAGCTTTTTCTCTTTAGAGTCATCATGGTAGTTCTTTTTCAAGTATTTCCCCACCTCAGCTGGATTCTGAATTTGTTCACGTGGGAAGTCCCGGGCTATGGGGTCAGAATTTTTTTTCTGAGTTTGGCCTATATCCTCTTATTCTTTATACCACTCAGGATTCTCCATGCCTTGTTGCGGTGTGAAATTTAGGTTATCAGATTTGTGTAATATGGTTTAGTCTACCCTATTCCCTGTTCAAGCCCCTTGGTCTTTCCCTGGTGGTGGATTTTGTCAATCACCCTGTAATCCTGCCCAGAAGCCTGGAAAATTCTGGTGGGGTTGCACTGTGATTTGACAAGGTCTCCATTACCCCTCCCTGTTTTATGTATAAGATGTCCTGCTAATTGTCTTATTGTTCTGGTCACTCCCATCCTACCTGGCATTGGTTCTAGATTGCCCCCTGCCCTTTTCCACATCCCCTGTACTTAAGCTGAAACCCAAAGCCCAGGAGCCACTTTTCACATGGCTCTCTGGGAGCAATAAATCTTAGCTCCAACCCACATGAGAGTCCTCCTTTCTTCCACGTGGTTGCCACACTTCTGCTTGAGGTTCGGACCCACTGAACCTAAAAGGAACAAAAGCTGTACCCCTTTATGCAACCCGGTGAGTGAGCAAGCCAGTTGCAGCTCCAGACACCTGCATAATGCCTGGGTCTATTTCTGGGTCGGGGGTCTCATCAGCTCCTCTGGAAATCTCAGCCCTCATTCTAGAAAAGTTGCAGACTATACAGAGGAAGCTTACCAGATGAAATACCAGGAAGGTGGTCTCTTTAACATTCTGGGAAAACTGAACATTCTTCAAAAATGATGTAACAGATTCAAAAGAGAAGAAGGAAAGGAAAGGCTGAAAAGCTTCATCCCCTACTCCTCCTCTAACAAACTGGGTGCAATTACTAATAAATCCCCAAAACATGCTACTAGAACTAGGATGCAGGGTAGGATGAAGAAACTATAAATTAAACATAACTGGTACACACAGCTGGTACCTGTATAAATTTCCTCTAAATCATAATCACTGAGCCCAGTACAATAGCTATTCTAATCCGTGCCCTTCTACTGCAAAAGCTACATGTTAGGGATAATACTGGAGCTATTTCTAGATAAAAAAAATAAACTTAGGGACTAGAAAGGTATTAAAACCTCGAAAAAGCCTAGGGAATAGAAACATAGGAAGGCCTCCACCCCAAGAGACATTATGAATTCAAGCAGCAACATGGCTACTGACTGCTTTATCCCAACACAAAGTACAACCAAAATGCAATCAGTACAAGTTTTTTCCACTTTATCAAGCCATGCGCTGGGCACTAGTAAATGTATTTGTCCTGGTTTAGGGCAAATTTGGGAGAAAACCTCAGAATGGGGTCCTTCTGGAAAGCAAACCCAAACGGCCCCTCCCCCAACTGGTCCAGGAAAGAATTTTCTTGGAGAAAAGTGGAAGAAACTATTTATTTAACAAACAAAGTGCCCACAAGCACAAAAAAATTGAACAATATGAAACAACAAAACCTCTCACCGCTCTGAAAAAAGATGGAAAAATTGAGGAAGTCCTTGCCGTGGGTTTAGCTCAGGTCTCCTAGTCCCTCTGGCACTGGAAAATGCCGAGGTCCAGACCCCGGTGGACTGCAGGCGTGAGATCCGGGTGTCTCTCTGAGTTTTTCAGTCCAGGACAGGTTTAAACAGTCCCGTCCCGTCCCCCCCCCCCCCCCCCCCCGCCCCCCAAAAAAAAAAAGGGAATAAAACCAATCCAGGGAACTTCTCTGCCTCAGCTACCTAAAAACTAACTAAAAGCAAAGGAGATCTCTGTCCCGTTGTCTGTCTGTGCTTCAGACAACACAGTGCAGTTTCTGAAAACAAACTTGGCGCTTTGCTTTTTTCCCCCTTTGCTCTCAGAACCAGTCTTAAAGGTACAGAACACAATATCCAACACAAAGACAACAGACAATTGGGGATACAAGCATCATAAAGTCACCCTAGGACAGATGTTAGTGTCACAGAATACTCTATGTTGTATGCTTTGTTCTTGCAAAAACTGCCCCTGAAAGAGACACCAAAGCTGTCTCTGAAACATGGCAGTAGAGCCCTGCCAACACAGTGCTGTGGCAAAGTTAAATACTGATGTGATGAGGAATGTAAGATAATCCCTCCTGATGGTCTTCTGAGACACCCCATCACTCATGTGGTCATTCTGCTCCCAAGGACTGAAGTCTGAAGCTGCACTGTCCTGGGCAAATGTACCAGCCTATCTGGTGTTTGTAGGATAGATCTATATAGGGGTGCCTTGCACCATTTCTTTCTTTCTTTTCTTTCTTTTCTTTCTTTTCTTTCTGATAACAGAAAAAAAGCTTTTAGAGTGACCCCTTCTTTTAAAGTAATCCGTGCTTTTGTTTTGTGACTACAAGTCAAGACAAGAAGGGAGAAAGTGTTACCATACCAGGCCTAAACATTGCCCTGGGCTGAACACACCACACAAACTACCATGTCTCTCGAAAACAGCAGATACTGTGCTAAAATTTCACTTGACACTCAGAGTACTCAGGAAGGCCTGAAAAGTACAGGAGGGATCAGGTAATTTCATAGATACCCAGCTGTGTCCAACATCATCAGGGAAAAAGAATCAAGTTCAGAATGGTATGAAAGTCAGAACAACTCTGCAAATCTATAGCATGCTGTGCAAAACTGAAAAAAGCGGAGACCTGTAAAACAAAGTAAATCTCTATGTTTCTTCCATATTCTCTGAAAGAAAATGACCCTTGGTCTAGAATTTTCTTTTAATTTTAATTAATTTAGTTAAAGATGGATCACATAGGCCATGAAACAATCCGGAGTTCAAATCTACATTCTTTTTTGGTAAGTACAGCTCTAATGCATGATTGTATTATACTGTTCAATGCAATGGAGAGTAAGTCTATACCATTTAGGGAAACTGAAATGCTTTGCATGTCCTTTTTCCCTGTGATTGTTGTCCTTGTGCCTGGCCTTGGAGGCTGCTTAGAGCAGGCTCTGACCTTGTGTTTTGCTCTCTTCTCTATGCTGATGGGCTGGTTTTAGCTGGGGTAAGGTGAATTTTCTTCCCAGTGGCTGGTATGGGGCTCTGTTTTGGATTTGTGCTAAACACAGGGTTGATAATATAGAGTTGTTTTTATTGTTGCTCAGCAGGGCCTGCACAGAACCAAGGCTTTATCTGCTTTTCATACTGCAATGCTGGCAAGGAGGCTGGGAGTGCAGGGGAAGTTGGGAGATGTGCTGATTTGGCATGGCCTGGATTTTTGGTAGTGGTGGGGGGAGAGGCGGCACAGGGGTAGCTTCTGTGAGAAGCTGCTGGAAGCTCCCACTGTCTGCCAGAGCCAATCTCTGATGACTCTGAAGATGGACAAGCTACTGGCCCAATTAGAGTGATGACATATTTAAGAAAAAAATCAAAACAGTGCATGCACAGTTTTTTCCAGGGGTGGTGAAGTGCCATGGCCACCACTATCTCGGCACAGCCCACAGCAAGCCTTGCTTGCCTGGCTGCCCCTAGACAGCCATGCTGCAGGTAGAAGGGGAGAGACAGCTTCTCCTCCTGGTGCCTTGCATTAAGAAAGGTGTTAATAGCGTCAGTGTTGCAGCAGCAAAAGCATGGTGAGCAATTCCCTGATGTGGAACCTAGATGAAATTGACCTCTCAGTGCTGTAGAATCCTATAGGAATCTTTGAATTGGTGGAACTTGTTGGCAATGGTACCTGCAAGCAACAATTTTTCTTCTAGTCAGAGAAGAAGAGAAAGCGAAGACATGTGAGGGATAACAACATGGTGGCACCAAGGTCAGTGGAAAAAAAGAGAGGGGGAGGAAGTGCTCCAAGTGTTGGAGCCAAGATTCCTCTGCAAGCCATAGTGAAGACTATGATGAAACAAACTGTCCCCCTGTAATGCATGAAGTCCATGGGGGATGCAGAAATCCACTCACAGCCTGTAGGAAAAGTGCTCACACTGGAGCAAGTGGATGACAGAGAAAGCTATGATCCAGTGGGAGACCCAAACAAAGAGAGAGGGTCCCTGGTTCCAGAGATAGAGAGCCCTTGCTTCCAAACTAGAGCAGCCTATCCTTAAAAGACTGCACCCCATGGACGAGTGACCCATGCCACAGCAGTTTTGAGAAGACTGCTTGCCTGTGGGAGGGACCTCATGGCATAGCAAAGACTCCTCTCCCTGAGTGAACAGAAAAAGATCTCAAGTGATGAACTGACCAAAACCCCCACACCCTGTCTCTCTGTACTGTCAGTGGGGAGAAGGGAGGGGCTGGGGAGAAAAAGGTGTTTTAATAGCTTATTTTAATTCTCATTATCCTCCTCTGACTCTGTTAATAATAATTTTACTTTATACCTTTTAATTTGAACCCATTTTGCCCTTAGAGTATTTTCTCCCTATAGTGGTTTTATGTTTGCTGAATTTAGTGTTTGCTTTTTTTTTTACTTTTGGGAGATAGGATTTTGGAGAAAAGGGCAAAACAGGCTTCAACTTAAAAGTAAACAGATAGATTTTATTAATACACAGTAAGAAGAAGAAAATAAGAAAAGACAAAAAACAAATGAAAATTTTAAACCAACCCTTTCTCTTACTACAAATTGTTTATTTTAAACAATGTAAAGAGACAAAACTCAGAACTCCAGGTCAGTACCACTTATAAGAAAGTTTTTTATTCAGTCTTTGAGAGAGAGAAGTTTTTTCTGTTGTTTGGTAACTTCACCGATTGGCGGAAGGGGGGGGGGGGGGGGGGGGGGAAAATCTCAGCTGCAGTTTCCACCCCCATCCCCAGCAGCCAATGGGGGGCCTGGAGGCACAGCCAGACCAAGGCCGGCTCCTTCACACAGGGGGGAAGCAGTGGGGCCTGGCCAGCCTGGGCCACCCCTCAGAGCCTGGGTTACCTTCTCTGGCTGGAAGTAAAAAAGGGCTTGGCTTGGGCACGCTCAGTTTTATGAGTATTACCAAAAGTCGCCTTCAATTCTCTTAGTGGTCAAACCACCTATCAATAAAAAGAACTGCCCCTTGATAAGTCCTTGTCTTTTCAAAAATAAAGTACTAGGTCCTGGCAGGGCAATATTCCATTAACCAAAAAAACAAACTGTATTAACCTATGACACTCCCAATCCTTATCTCAACTTATGAGCCCTTCATTAATTATTTTTCCTTCTCCTCTGCCCAACTGTAGCGGGAGAGGGTAAGCGAATGACTTTTGTGGGTGCCTGGCATTTGCCAGTGTCAAACCACGACAGGAGATGCAGCTGGGACATCTGACCCCAACTGACCAAAAGGATGTTCCAGACCATATGACATCATGATCAGTATATAAAGTGGGGAGAAGAAGGGAGGACAGATGCTTTGAGTGATGGCAGTTGTCTTCCCAAGTCACCATTATGTGTGATGAGGCCCTGCTCTCCTGGAGCTGACTGAACACCTGCCTGCCCATGGGAAGCAGTGAATGAATTCCTTGTTTTGTTTTGCTTGCATACGCAGCTTTTGCTTTGCCTATTAAACTGTCTTTATCTCAACCCATGAGTTTTCAAGCTTCTATTCTTCCAGTTCTCTCCTGGATTTCAGTGGTGGGGGAGCAAGCAAGTTCCTGTGTGGCACTTGGTGGCTGGCTGGGGTTAAACCATGATAGAGACTTAGAAAACCTTATTTGTGACTCAAGACATGGGAGCTGAAGGCGGGATCGGTCTTTTCACCAGAAGAGCTACAGAACTGACATAAAATTGGAAGAGCATTCCACAGTTCTGATAGACAGAATCTCACACACAGCTATGAAGGAGATGGGAACATAGGGACACAGAAGAGTCACTCATCTCATTGTTATAGAAAAGCCCTCAAGTACCAAAGTACATAAAGTTGCAACATCAAAGTAATATTGAAATTTAAACATTCATTTCTGAATACATTGTTTAGTTATTATTTTTATATGATTTTAACTTGATTTTGTTATATAGCAGTAACTGGTTTTGAATCATAAACAGACTAATTCTGACCAGTAGAACATCCAAGAACCAGAAAAATAATGCTCTTACATTTATGGGTCTATGCTGCACACATGGATCCCACATAGACAGCATGCAAATCCAAGTCAACAGGAGCACTGGCTTTTCTTAACTCTAGGAACAGATTGCAACCAGTAACTACACGTCAAAAGTACCTATCATATCTTTTTGGTGGGACCATCTAGGGGTTTGATGCAAAAGCATGGGTCTGTTACAGAACCATCCAGCTTTCTATTTGTGACTATTACTGACTAAAGTGCATATTACTGACTAAAGTACACATTGTCCTGTTTTTAGCTAGGGTAGAGTTAATTTCTTCTCAGTAGCCATTATAGTGCTGTGTTTTGGATTCGGAATGAGAATGGCGTTGATAGCACATTGATGTTTTGGTTTCTGCTAAGTCATGTTGTCCTAGTTTAAAAGACAGGTGTCTGCCAAGGAAGGAAGGAACCTCCCTTGGAATGGAAAATATGAGTCCCTCCCTTCCCTTCAAATTATTATAACTTTGAAATTAAGGGACTTTCAGGCAAAGATATGGGAAAAGGAATAACATTTGTTTACTAGTAAATATGTGTATAACATGGCAAAAAAACAACAACGATGGCAGTAACAGCAAACAAAAACAGAGACCCAACAACAACCTTCTCTAAGCTGTCAAGCACTTTCCCCTTTGGTGTAGTTAGTGACAGCCGGCAGGAGTGCTTTTGGCTCTTGGCCAGGCAGGGCCGGTGCAATGATTTCCCCGCGACTGCAGGGGGTGCTGTGGCTCAAGCTCAGCTATCTCTCTCCACGCAGTAATGGCAGGTGCACCGGCAGGAGAGAGAGAGAAGGGGTTTTCCTTAGCAAACTCACAGGAAGCAATCGGTCTCATTGCCAGTTGGGAAACTGAATGGACTGCAGCAGGAAACCTCGGAAGCAGCAAGCTGGACAGCAGAGGTGGGCACACCCGGGGGTGACAAAATGTAGCAGAAAGTCTGGAGCCCTGCCTGAAGCTGGGGGTTTCCGGGTGTTGGGTTACACTATAGCAAGAAGCCCTGAAGCAGTGGTAAGAACAGCGGGGCTGGGTGGGAAATCACTTTCATGGATAGCTCACCGGTGATGGCTGGTCCCAGGGTCCAGCTGTGCAGACGGTGCAGCCCTGGCGGGGGGGGGGGGGGGGGGGGGGGGGGGGGGGGGGGGGCGGCGGGCTCCCAGCACAGCACACACTGGCTCTGGGCTCCCGAGCAAGCAAAGGAGCAGAGAAGCAAGCCAGAGTAAGCTCCAGTAACAATGCCAAAGGAAAAGAAAAAAGCGGACAAAACCCACAAGACAACAATATCTCTAGTCAGAGACACCATGCCACATGGCCATAGAGACAATCGCTCTGCCAGAAGGAAGCAGCTGCCCCTCACCCCCAACTCGCAGGAAATCCCAGGCTGGATCTCACCTATCATGATACTCCCAGAGCCGGGGGAGCAGGGAGGGGAGGCAGTGACCACCCCAGACACAAAACAAAAATGGATATGAGATTAAAAAAACCATCCCCAAGATACATGCTTATCCTAAGTCAAGGACTTTTTTTTTCCCTTGTCTCATGCTCTTCCAGTCAGGAGGTTTGCAGAAGAAACTGGGAGGGAGCATAGCTGGGACAAGTGATCCGAACTGACCAAAGAGGTATTCCACACCATAGGACGTCATGCCCAGTATATAAACTGGGGGGAGTTACCCAGAAGGGTGGCCAATCTGGGTTCAGGAAAGGAGGGCTGGCATTGGTCAGTGGGTGGTGAGCAATTGCATTGTGCATCACTTGTTTTGTTTTTTTTTCTTTTTATTATCATTATTATTTTCCATTATTATTGTATTTTACTTTATTTTCAATTATTAAACTGTTCTTATCCCAACCTACAAGTTTTACTTCAATTCTTCTCCCCATTCCACTGGGGTAGAGGGGAAGAGAGGAGGGGTTGAGCAAGCAGGTGCATGGTGTTTTGTCTCCAGCTGAGCTTAAAACCAGACAATCCTCTTGGCACCAAATGTGAGGCCTGAAGGGTTGAGATAAGGACAAATCCACCCAGAGTGTGTTAAAAACCTACTCATGAGGACTATGAGGTACTAAGGGATACTCCCAGCAGTCCATAGACAGGAGCTCCTGGATCTGCAGCCAGCACTAATGTATGTCTTGCAATGCTTTCTGTATTTGTCTCTTCAAGGTAGATGATGGCTGGAGCTCCCCAGGATACTGTGAGACTGACTGCAGCAGTTACAGTGGCACCTCTCATGCTGTATTTGGTAACAAGGATAAACATGTACTCTCCATAACAAGCCTCCTTTTCTCCAGGCTAAACAACCCCAGTTCCCTCAGCCATTCCTCACAAGACTTGTGCTCCAGACTCTCCCACCAGCATTACTGCCCTTCATTGGACAGGCTCCAGCACCTTAATGTCTTTCTTGTTGTAAGGGACCAATTAATTTTAGAGTAAGAATGCCTCAATATTGTTGGGGTTTTATTTTGGACTGTTGGTTATAAATCTGTTCTTTTTAACATTAGTGGAAAGTACTAGAAAAGCTGCATGTGTCTTGGCAGTACAAACACATGACAGCACGTGCGCAATAACGGCTCTGTCTCTGGAGCAAATTTCTCCTGACAGCCTATCAGGGTAAAGAGAGCTTCTATCACTAGGGAGACTCTCCAGGTGACCTTCCTCGGATAATAGGACCACAGAAGGGATTACACAGTATATAAGCGACTGCCTCCAAACCTTGAACTGAGCCTTGCTCCTGGCTCCAGTCCTTGCTCTCTCTTGCCTGCAGGCACTGCTGTCTCAATCGCACACCATCCCTACTGCAGCTTGTTGTCCTGCCTCCTTCCCTGCTGCTGATGCATCTCCTGCCTGTCGTGTCGCTTAACGAGCGTCCCACTGTCTGTTGCATGCAGTTCAGGCTGTTAGAATCGCACTGTGAGTGCTGTGCCAAGTGCATGCACGTCACCTGCCAACTGAACATCGACAGTGTGCCACAAATGCCATAGCAATGCTCTAGTGGTATCACTGTCTTTCACTCTCTTCTCTGACTTTTCTATACCCCTGTTAGGGCCATTTATTTTCTTTTATCAATAAATGGTTCAATGGTGTAATATTGACTTCATTTGCATCTAATTTCACCCTAGGAATCTTTATAATTCCCCTGGTCTCACTCTGGGATGAGAAACTTGTAGTGAGGGGTTGTAAGAACTTAAAGAACACAGTTGCCTGTCTCAAATATTGTCAAGGCCACAGAAGGAACTTGCCATAAAATAAGCCACTTCAATGGAAACTTGAGATAAGCACAGAAGGGAGGAATTTGTGACAGGAAGGTACTAATTCCAAGCCTGGCAGAGGCAAGATCTGGTTAGCACATCCTGGTTAATGCAGCCAGATAAAAATTCCCACTGTGGTGAACTGTGTGAAAGGAAGCAACTGCTTATACGCATATCACTGGTCAAATAAAGATCACCCCAAGCATCTTTATTTGCATACAGCATCTGTGGCCACCAACAACCACCAAAGCCCCCTGAAATCTTGGAGGCAGCATACACAGGACACACCCATCCTCGCTTAGCATGCAAATTCACATGTAAATTAGGAATATGCCTCTGTGGATACACAAAACATGGACTGGATAAAGGTGGTACCACCATAAGAATGACCTGGGGACCTCCACCACTGAGAAGCCCAGGGGGAAGAAGGACCAGCAGGACACCACTGGATCCATGGGTGGTGACTATCTCCTGCTTAATCTCTTTCTCTCTCCTCTTTTCTATTTCTTTCCATCTCTCTACCTCACATTTATTGTTAAATAAACTCCATATTTTTGACTTTGGCATAAGGTCTCATTTGCACCTTAATTAAAACAGATTTTAATCTATACAAGGACTTGAATACTAACCAATGACAGAGTCATGTATCCCAAGTGGAAGCTGATGGACAAAACGGCAGGTGTGGAAGTCTTGCAGAAGGGCCCTCAGTGGCTTCATTCATACACAGAATTCTTTTACTCCATCTTTTGTGAAGCAGAATATTCAGCTTTATGCAGCTGAAAGCTTTTTTAAATTAAGGCTGGTAGCAACAGCTACAATTTTAACAGATGTCTTTCCAACACTCTCAACTTGCTCTCACTACCAGATACACAATTCCTTTTCCAGCATGTATACGTTACAACTCGTTGTTTGAATTTTTTGTCCTTGTGAAGTTGACATAAGATGGAAAGTATCATCAGTATATGACAGAGAAAACAGAGGCAATCACTGGAGTGCCTATTTTAAGTCATGTTGCCTGTTGTCTTGGCAACCAGTTAATAAACTCTGTAACTCATTTTTCATCAGTACCTGACAACACCTCTGCAAAATTTGGTATTATTAAGGAGTCTGCTAAGAGCTGCATGTGCTAAGAGCACAAAGTGTCAGAAAATATCTGCTGGCATTTTCATTCTCAATCCTATTTTTCAGGGAAGCATAAATCATCCATAAATTGCCCAGAAGCAGAATATATGATACACAAATACCACTGTGACAATCCATTTCCTTGATAAAAGCACAAAAAGAGCGGATCTGGTCATGGTCCTTGCAATGTCAATATGTACATTGTTTTTCATTATACCTGGCAAAGGATTAGACCTCTAATTCCTCAAGTGAAAACACACAAATGCTTTGACAGGCATTCTCTAGCCTGTATCTTCTTAGACAGTGTGTTGCATATGTTCTCAAGCTGCTTTGAGGAGCATACAAGCATGTACTGAATTGGCCCTGCAATTACCATAATAAACATAATAATCAAAAAAAGTTTCATCCATTAGTCAGACCTCACTATACTAAGAGCTGTCCAGACATACTAAATGACTCTGAAGAGTAAACTGTCCCTATGTTTGAGTTCCACAAAGAGTTCAATCTCAAAAGACTGAAAAAAAGGCTGTTTAATTAAAATTAAATCCCACAAACTATCCTATCATTTTGGATGAATACTTTCCTTGGACAAGAGGTCATCTAGTTTTTCAAATTCCAGAGAATTTCTGTATTCAAGAGAATACATGTTTACAATCTTCTTTATTACAAATGTTGCCAGTTTCCCTGATTAAACACTCAAAATTCAACATTTGTTGAAGAGAAATCAAAAATTCTAAAATTTTATTGACAAATGGCAAGGAAAAAACCCCTGCTTCCTATCAAACATAGGAGAAGACATAAAGGAGCCTCATAAAGATTCTACATCAGACAACCACAAAGAGAATAGAGAAACTAAAATATTGTCCTCTGATCTGTGCAGTGGAATTCTGAAGGTGTCAATGGGCTTCTCCACAAAATCTGAGAAATTAAATTGGTCAAGAGGGCAAGATTTATTCCTGGATGTTCCCTCTTTCCCAGTTTCAGGCATCCTTAAAGCTCTTTCAACACAGATTTTGGCAGCTTATTGTTTAAAGACTGAACAGTGCTTAGAAAGAATGTTTTACTCTCTATAGATATGGAAAAATCTGCTATAATCTATGCTATGAAGAATTAGTAACACAAGACATTTGGTACATTATTCAGGACCATCAGGTTAATGATGTCATGCTAGCAAGACATCAAGACCTCTTTGTCAACAGTGTATAGCAACTGACCATAGGAATGTGATGCAGTAGTATGATACATTTCATATCCCTTTTCACTTGTCTTGATTATGGCTGGGATAGAGTTAATTTTTTCCTTAGTTGCTGCTATAATGCTGTGTTTAGGATTTGGTATGAGAATAATGTTAACACATTAATGTTTTGGTTGTTGCTAAGTATTGCTTACCTGAAGTCAAGGAATTTTCAGTGTCTCACACTCTGCCAGTGAAAAGGTACACAAAAAAGCTGGGAGGGAGCATAGCCAGGACAGCTGACCCAAACTGGCCAAAGAAATATTTCACATCATAGAATGTCATGCTCAGTATATAAATTATGGGAGTTAACCAGAATGGGAGCCAATAGCAGTTCAGGGATGGGTTTGGCATCAGTCAGTGTCTTGATTTGGGAAGACAGGTATCTGCCAGGGAAAGCTGGAGCTTCCAAGGAATGGAGAATGTAAACCACCACCACTACCCCCTTTTTTCCAATTATACTTTTTCAGTTAAAAGCTTTTAGGCAAAATATTTTGGAAATAAAAATAGCAGTTCTTTACTAGTATGTATAACAAAGAAAAAAAAAGAAAAAAACCAAAAACCCCTACAGCATTTATAACAAAAAACAGTACCAAGAAATTCGAGGACTTTGCTTCACAAAAACCCAGGGCAGTTTGGTCTCGGTGCCTTTGTAGGATCCTCAGAGCACCAAGCTGGAAACAGTGGAAAAGTCCCAGGCTGGTGGCTGGGATGGCAGGAACTCCCGGCAGGCAGGGGCAGGGTGTCCCAGCAGGGCAAGGGAGTGCAAGGTCACGCAGTAGCAAGGCGGGCAGTGCCAAAGAAAACCTCGACAGCGGGACAGGGCTGGCCCAGCTCTCACAGGGCGGCAGAGAAGCTCAGAATTCCAGGGCGAGCAGATGATGGTAGATTTCCCAGGACTGGACTCCTCCAGAGGCAGTGAACTCTTCTAGCAGGAGCACCAACCCAGCTGTGCTTTCTCCCCGAACGCCGAAAACCAGACAGCCAAGCTGCCCCAAGCTCTGCCCTTTACCTGCCCCAAAACTCCTTAGAGTAAAAAGGAACAAAACTTAACCCCCAACAGTCAGCAGGTGGTGATCAATTGTATTGTGCATCACTTGTTTTTCTTGGGTTTTATCTGTCTCCTCCTTTTTATTGCCATTATTATTATTATACTTTGTTTATTTAACTGTTCTTATGTCAACCTACAAGTCATACTTTTTTATTCCTGATTCTCCTCACCATCCCATCAGGATGGGGGATAAGTTAGAGCGTGGCTGTGTAGTACTTAGTAGTTCCTTGGGGTTAAACCATGACATCATCATACTTAAAAGGTGTTCCTGAAGTCGGAATTTATAACATTCATCAATACTAGGTTGTACTAGTCATTGCGCACATGGCCACAATAATTACACCAATAAAAGCAACCTATACTTCTTGGAGAAAGTTATATATTTTAATACAAAAACCAAGATTAATCTCTCATACACTTGCTAACTGTTATAAATGCCTATTATAAAGTTGGCTTTACGCAAGATGTGTACTATATGATTAATAACGTTGTGGTAAGGATAAAGTTTTTATTTCTGCTGTTAGTAAAGAAAATTAGGCATAGTGGTAGTAGTGATATAGTATGCTTAAACTGTCTGTTTGGCTGGGATAACATCCAGTGAACATGTAAAGAAGACTCTGCTATTGATACACCAACTACCAACATCTACCATCTGAAGAAAGCATGGACCAAGGCCCAATCTGGAGGTGATAATGAAGACACAGCCAAGAAACACGCATGCTCTAAAAAGGCGGACCCAAGGAGGGGCCATGCAAAACAGTCCCTGGAATATGGAAACTAGTTTATGGAAAAATATGAATATTCAACAGATTGATACAACAGAAAGGGTATTTAAAGAAAGTCTCTGAAATAGCAATTTGTGGACTTGGCTAAATGCCAAGTCACCCTGCCAGCCATACTTTGCTTTTTTATCTCCTAATTTTCTTATCTTTTATTAAACCTATTTCTTAAAATTCACAAAAAAAGTGAATCTCGTTTTTCACACTAACCATTTGCATTAAAGTAATGAGATGCTAGAAAACTAACCAAATACTTGATTTCCATGCACTGGTATAAAATGATATTTTACACTTCACAAAATTGTTGGGTTTTTAAATTTATTTTATGAATCCTCTGAAGGAAGGACAGTCTTGAAGAAAACACAGCAGAAGAGATGTGGCCTTTAAAATTCTAGTTTCTTCATACAAGCCAAAAAAAGTTCCTGAGTCAAGTTAGACCCTCTACCCCTCAGCTTTTTCATACCAAGAAAAAGAGTCTAAGCCCTTTAGGGACAAACATGGGGTCTGAGCCATGCTCGTACAACAGCCATGATGCCATTTCTGGCTCTATCAAACTGTAGAGCTAACCTTTCAGGTTATTTACTGTATGTGCTCTACCTACCACAGTGAGGAACAGCTTCAGTCTCCAGAACTACTAGATTGGTGCTACACAAACAAACTGCTCAGTCAAAAAGTGAGTTTCACTTAACTTTAAAAGTGGCATAAAACTAACATCTACTGCCAAAATAATCATGGTGAGATACATGAAGCTAAACTAAAAGGCTGATTATTTAAATATTTCAGACATTTCCTGTTGTCAGAAAGTTAAAACGAACTATATTTTTCAGGCTTTATTTAAAAACAAGAAAAAGCATTAATTGTAGAGAACCACAAATGAAAGAGGACCATCCAATACCTGAGTGTATTTGTTAAATCTGCTCATTAAATAAACATACAAAACTTTGACCAACATTTTCAAAAACTCACCTTGAATTTCAGGAGAGAATCGAGCTGAATGGCAAGACACAAAAAGTTTTAGTTCTTGATCCAAGTTGCATTCAATTAAGCTTGTATCCCATGATCGGATTCCTAAAATTTAAAATGCAAAACATGTCTACCTTGATATATGAGTACTGTTTTAATTGATTATTTCTCCATTTACACAAATGACATTTGCATATTTCTAAATTTCAAAACCAACCTCTAAAGTTGGGGTCCCTTTTTGAGAGGTCGGGCCGAGCTACGACATCCACACCGAGACCGTGTTTCATGCCGCACTGGCGTTTATTGTTTGTCTCTTCATATTTATTCTCTTGCGACTTTATTGACATTACAAGGCACTTAAAAAATGTACACATTTGCTGCCTTAAGGAGGCTTCCGTATTAACACTATGAAACTACATATGAACACCCGTTAGAACCTGGAACACCTTAAGGGAGAGAGGTGAATTTTTTGCTGCACCACAACCTGAATTTTTGCTGCGCCACAAAGGCCCACCGGTTCTGCAGGCCAAGGGCCCAGTCTGGAATTGCTCACCTTATTCCAAATATTTCTGCAACAAACCTCTACTCCTTTTAAGCCATGAAGCTATCCTTTGCAAAGTGCTGAGCATGCACAAAAAGCACTCTGGATGGGGATCAGTCACAAGCAAGAGGAAATCTGCCTTTCCAAAAGGTAACAATCATTCAAGGTTCCTGATTTATGACTCCTGGTTCCAACATTCTAATAGCCACATTATGAGATGTTCTGGAATCTACTTTAAAATAGCAATACACTGTTTCATAAAACTGAAAAGACTGAATCACTCAGGGGATATGTTAGTCCTATTGCAAGACAATTGTATGAGAAAAATAAAGATAACACATAGCATGTTGCAAACTAATATTTAAATACAAAATATTAAATTGCTGACTTCTTCATTCAAAAGCTTTGAAGCATTCCATATTTAAATTAAAATTTAAGTGATCTGTTATAATTGTAATATCAAAATCCTAGTTTTAAGACTTTAAAATGCTATGCTTGATCTTTTTTATTTAAAAAAATAAATCTCATCTCTATTCACTACCACTATTCCCCCAGATACTTAGGAAGTGAGACACTTGGCACATATATGATCATAAAATAGGGGTAGATATTGTTATGGGTTAACACAGTTTAGTTTTTCATTAAAGAAGAATACTGCCTTGTCAGGACTTAATGATTTCTTATAGAAGGCACAAGCACCTATCAGAGCCTACTTTTAGATACTAGCATATTATTTGACCACTGAGGACGCTGAATGCGACTTTTGGGAATACTCATATAGAATCTTGATTTTGTCCAAGATGGTTCTTTTTCCTTCCAGCTTGCTAGTAGGTAACACCGAGTAGGGGCCGCTCTGTGGAGCTACCCCCTGCTGGGGGGGGATATGGCCTTAGCCTGGTCGGGCCTCATCAGCTGCCAGTGGGAGAGGGGGAGGCTGCAGCTTAACATCAGCTAATTTTAAAGCCTACCCCAAGCTAGCTGAGCCAGGGGAGATGTCCACTGGGTCCCCTTGATAACAACTACAGGCCCAGTTGGGCTAAGCCCACCCTGATTGTCACCAAAGAGTGGGCAGGAGGTATTTTATAGTATTTATAATTTCTGACTGCCCAGCTGCTCCGAGCTCTGATCTCTAAGTGCAAGTTCTCCCCCCGCTCAGTGTGGCCTTAAAATGTGACACTGTAAGCCACATCCGAGAGAGAGCACCTAGACAAAAAAAAAAATTAACTCTTTTTTAGCACAAAATTAAACTTCCAGTGCTCTAACCTTCCCTAAGAGAGAAAAAAAGGACAAATGGATTGAACTATAAGAAAACACAGCATGAAGTCAGTGAAAAGAGAGTGAAAGTCCTAAGTGGGACAAAGGAAGAAGAGTGGCCTCATTTAGCTGGACTTTTCTAGTGAAACCATAGAAAATGGACTATTTCCTATAACATATAAGTGCTGTTTAGGGGAGATGCATAGCCCTAGTTAAAAGTTGTAGACTAATGTCGCCCTGATCTTTTCAGCCTTCTGATATTTACATTTTTGTACTGGAGTTTCTCCTGGACTTTTAGGTAAACAAAAAGTGATGTTTTGAAAACTGTGCATTTCTCTTTGGAGGAGGGACAATTGATGGGCTTCTAGGTTGACCAGTGGGGTCGAAGAAGTGTCAACCTCGTTGCCCAATCCCTGCTCAAACTCCAAAAACTATATAAATTGAAACTGAGAAATAAACGTCCCTCTTTCTGCTCTGACAACCTGACAGTGTGAGTGTGGTTCTTTCGTGTCCATCTAGCGACAGACTAATATAATTGAAATTTAATAGAGAATTTTGAATAGAGGAGGAAAAAGTGATATGAAGCACTTTGCTCCTAAGGAAAAAGAAGATCTCTAGTTTTAGAGATGAATATAATTTTGGAAATGGAAGAAAAGAATCCTTGTTTTATACTAGAAGAGGCATCCTGTTGGGGAAGATGAATCAGGGAAACCTTATAAATATGATTGCTTAGCAAAAGATTCTGAAAATATGAAACCTATAATTGGGATAGAAATGAAAGCTTACTTTGAGTTGTAGGATACTGAGTCTTAGTTACTATATAACCTGAAAACAATGGTCTAGCTAGCTGAAGGAGAATCCCTTTTGATTGAACAATACCTTTCTGCTGGCTAAGGGATCCAAAGGTCAATGTAGCAAAACAGAAGTCTAAAGAGTAGTTTTTAGAGTTTAAAATATAACACAGTATGGTAATATAGTAGTTCTTATAGGCTGTATGCAGATTCTATAGGATTTTGTGTCTTGTGTTAGTTGGTCACTGTAAACTAGAATATTCATCACAAAAGGAGATGTAATGTATTGTAACAAAGACTTCTCGCTCTTATTTCTTACCTCTTAGCTCTTCCTCCTCTCCTTCCCGCTACTCTTACCTCTCCTGCTCTTACCTCTTAGCTCTTAACTCTTACCTCTCTTCTTAACTCTTAACTCTTACCCTTCCTCTTCCCCCTACTATTGCTCTCTCTTGCTCTCTTCTCCCTGCCACCTTGCTCTCTCGCTCCCTTCTCTCAGCTCTCACCCTGCTGTTCTTTCTCCCTCTCTCTTTGGGACTTCCCTTCAGCCAAGGCTGGTGACTGAAGGCAAGGCCCTTTTACCCACAACACTTGCAATAAAACCACATGTTCTAGAATATACAGGTCAGCAGAATTTCTTGTCCCAGCTGTCCGCGGATTCGCCTACAGCATCCTTAAACAATACCGCTAATAAGCTCATATGAAGCTGTAAGAAAGGCTGCTAATAACTAGGCATTCACAGTTTACAGAGATTTCTTTCAGGTGGCTGCAGATATGTGACATGGGAGTCACCAGAAAACTGCTTTTGTTTTAGCAATGTCTCCATAAGACTCTTAAAAATCTCTTCTCCCAAAGAACTGATAAAAATTATTTTTAAAATAGTGAAACTGACTAAAAATCACAAGTTTTGTCTCTTTTATGTGGTTTATAGAAAAGTGAACATTTGTGAGGGGAAGAAGAGTGTTTTAAAAGTTTCATTTTTATACCTTTTTTCTCTTTTTAGTGTGTGTTAATAAATCTATTTGTTTACCTTTAAGTTAGGCTTGTTTTGCCTTCTCCTAATCCTATCTCACACCAGAAAAACCACTCAAACCACTACACTAGATTTAACCAACAGAGACAGGTGAACATGAAACCACTACATGATTTGGTTTTTCTGAAATGTATTTTTAAGGATTGAAATTTGACCAGAAAAAAAATAAAAATCACTGTAGCCAAAATGCAAATTTATAGTTTCCTACCATAACATTATGATGACCTAATTAAAAAAAAACCCAAAAAACACCAAAACCAAAATCTATAACAAACTAACAGAACATGTTTTAAGATTTTTCTTTTAAAAAATTAAGTCTCTCAGACTTCAGGAGAGCAGACTTTAGTCTCTTCAGGGATCTGCTTGGTAGAGTACCATGGGATAAGGCCCTGGAGGGAAAAGGGGCCCAAGAAAGCTGGTTGATATTCAAGGATCACCTCTTATGAGCTCAGAAGCAAAACATTCCAGAGAAGAGGAAGCCATGTAAAAATTACAGGAGCCCTGTATGGATGAACAAAGACCTCCTGGAAAAACTTAAACACAAAAACAAAGACAACAGAGGGTGAAAGCAGGGAGAAGTAGCTGGGGAGGAATACAGAGAGATTGAGCAGACAGGGATCAGGTTGGGAAAGCTAAAACCCTGAGAGAATTAAACCTGGCCAGGTATGTCAAGGGCAACAAGGAAAGCTTCTATAGGTACACTGATGATAAAAAGAAAGACTAGGGAAAGGGTGGACCCTCTCCGTAAGGAAACAGGAGACCTGGTAACCCAACATATGGAGAAGGCTGAAGTACTGAATGATGGTTTTGCCTCAATCTTCACTGGCAAGTGCTTCAACCACACTGCCTAAGTCACAGAAGGCAAAGGCAGGAACTGGGAGAATGAAGAACCAACTGCTGTAGGAGATGATCAAGTTCAGGACCATCTAAGGAACCATAGGTCCATGGAACATGATGGTGAGATGCATCCATGGGTCCTGAGGGAACTCACGGATGAAGTTGCTAAGCTACGACCCATCATATTTGAGAAGTCCAGTGAAGTTCCCACTGACTGAATAAAGGGGAAACATAACCCTCAATTTTAAGAAGGGAAATAAGGAAGACCTGAGGAACTACAGGCCAGTCAGTCTCTTCTCATTGCCCAGCCGGATCATGGAGAAGATCCTCCTGGAAACTATGCTAAGACACATGGAAAATAAGATGACTGGTGACAGACAAAATGGCTTCACTAAGGGCAAATAGTGCCTGACAAATTTAGTGGCCTTCTATGATGGGGTTAGAGTGTTGATGGATAAGGGAAGAACAACTGACTTTACCTGGACTTGTGCAAAGCATTTGACACTGTCTGATGCAACATCCTTGTCTCTAAACTGCCCAGACATGGATTTGACAGATAGACCACTCAGTGAATAAAGAATTGGCAGAATGATTGCACTCAGAGTTGTGGTCAATGGCTCAATCTCCAGTGGAGACCAGTGACAAGTGGCATTCCCCAGGAGTTGGTATTGGGACTGGAGCTGTTTAACATCTTTGCCAGTGACATGGACAGTAGGATGGAATGCACCCTCAGCAAGTTTGTCAATGACATGAAGCTCTGTGGTACAGTTGACATGATGGAGGGATGGGATGCCATCCAGAGGGACCTTAACAGGGTTGAGATGTGGGCCTGTGCAAAGTTCATGAAATTCAAGAAGGCAAAGTGCAAGGTCCTGCATGTGGGTCAGGGCAATTACAAGCAGAAATACAGGCTGGGCAGATAATGGTTTGAGAGCAATCCTGAGGAGAAAGACTTGGGGGTGTTAGTTAATCAGACATTCAGGACTTAGCAGGGCTGATTGATAGAGCTTTAAACTAGATTGGAAGGGGGGAAAGGGACAAAATCAGGCCTGCCAGTAATAAGCAATGGGACATGCCAAAATTGGAGGGACTGAGTACTAGTGAGATCCTTCATTCTGTTCCATGAGTTGTTGGCTACACTGAACTGCCCTTGAAATGTTTCTATACCACCATGAACAGCATGAGGAACAAGCAAGAGGAGCTTGAAGCCTTGGCCCAGTCCAAGAGATATGACACCATTGGCATAAGTGAAATCTGGTGGGATGGGTCTTGTGACTGGTGTGCCATGATGAATGGTTACAGGATCTTCAGGAGGGATAGGCATGGCAGGCAAGGGGGGGGAGGGGGCATCGTATGTAATGGAGAGGATGGAATGTAGGGACGTTGAGAGGAATGGGTTAAAAGCAGAAGACTGGTGAGGCAGATTGTAAATAGATCAAGTGACCTTGCAGCTGGGAATTTTGCTAGATAAGTCTGTGTGAAAAGCAGGCCACTGATCCTCTAGCATTGACCGAGTTTAATGGTGCCTGTGTCTCTACTTGAGTGCTTCTGCCTGGGTTTTGCTTTGGGGATCACCCAGTTAGTGAGATAACAGAAATAAATCAATTATTTGTGTTCTAGCCATGAGTTTGTGGTTGTTCTGGCTGCCTGCCGGTGTCAACTCCCACAACAGAGCTTGCAGTTGGTGATGGCACGTGGTTGAGAGCCTCCGGGTAAGGATTAAGGGACAAACAAATATAGTGAATGTCATCATGGGAGTCTACTATAGGCCATCCAGCCAGGAACACAAACCCAGTGAATTAGTCTAGTCATTAGTGGGGTTTTGCAGGGCTCTATCTTAGGCCAGTGCTCTTAATTGCCTTCATAAATACTAAGTTTGCCAATGACATTGAATTGGGAGGAGCTGCTGACTCCCTCGAAGGCAGAGAGGCCCTGCAGAGGAACCGTAAGAAAATAAAGGGCTGGCCAGTCCCCAACATTTAAAAATGATGAGTGCCGAATTCTGCACCTGGGATGGGACAACCTTGGATGTACCCTCTACTCTGCACTGGTGTGGCCTTACCTTGAATATTCTGTGCAGATCTGGTGACCGCAATATGAGAAAGATATTAAACTATTAGAGAGCACCCAAACCAGGGCAACAAAAATGGTGAAGGGCCTTGAGGGGAAGCCGTATGAGGAGTGGCTCAGGTAACTTGGTCTGTTCAGCCTGGAGGAGACTGAGGGGAGACCTCATTGAAGTCTACAACTTCCTCGTGAGGGGAAGAGAAGGGCCAGACACTGATCTCTTCTGTGTGGTGACCAGTGACAGGACCTGAGGGAATAGCCTGAAGTTGTGTTAGGGGAGTTTTAGGTTGGATATTAGAAAAAGGTTCTTCACCCAGAGGGTGGTTGAGAACTGGAACAGGCACCCCAGGGCAATGGTCACAGCACCAAGCGCGACAGAGTTTGGACAACACTCTTGGGCACATGGTGTGACTCTTGGGGATGGTGCTGTGTAGGGCTGGGAGTTAGACTTGATGATCCTTGAAGGTCACTTCCAATTCAGCTTATTCTGTGATTCTTGTCATCCATGTGCTTAGAGATGGCCTCCAAAATGAGATGCTCCAACAACTTTCCAGGGATCGATATGAGGCTGACTGGCTGGAAGTTCCATGGATATTCTTTCTTGCCCTTTTTGAAGACTGTGGTGACATTTGCTTTCTTCCAATCCTCAGGCACTTCTCCTGATCATTATGACCTTTCAAAGATGATTGTGAATATCCTAGCTATGGCATCCACCAGCTCTCTCAGCACTTGTAGATGCATCCTGTCAGGGCCCATGGAGTTGTGGATGACAAGCTTGCATGAGTGTTCTCTAATCTAATCCCCCTTGACACAAGAGTCTTTCTTCCAAGATTCACAGAATCACAGAATGGTTTGGGTTGAAAGGGACCTTAAAGATCATCTAGTTCCAAGCCCTCAGCAATGGGCAGGGACATCTTCCACTAGACCAGGTTGATCAGAGCTCCATCCAGCCTGGCCTCCAGGGATGTGGCATCCACAACTTCTTTGGGCAACCTGTTCCAGTGCCTCACCACCTTCACAGTAAAGAATTTCTTCCTAATATCTAATCTAAATGTACCTTCTTTCAGTTTGAAGCCATTCTCCCTTGTCCTGTCACTCCATGCTCTTGCAAATAGTCTCTCTTCATCTTTCTTGAATACTCCTCTCAGGTACTGTAAGGCCACAATTAGGTCACCCTGAAGCCTCTTCTTTTCCAGGCTTGTCCTGGGTTGTAGTATAGGACGTATTCTATTACCATCTTCATGAACTGATGAATCCAATTGTTGGAGCAGTGCTCTTCCCAGGCCCCCCTCCCTCTGGGGTGCCTTCTGTTAATGGCTCATCAAATGCCTTGCTGCATGACTCATAGATAACTCCCTCTGGGAGCTATCTCTAATAGGCCATCAAGGACCTCCTGTATGACTCATCATCCCATTGTGAGATGCTCCGCCCAGGGGGAGGAGCCAAGCATTCTCACCAAGATATAAGCTTGGATTTGGAACAGTACAGGCAGCTTTTACCCACTGGATTCCCAGAGGACCAGAGCTATCAATTTTTTGGCACCAACATCCAACCTCATTTGGTTTTAATCACGTTTTTTGTGTATATTTCAAACCTTTCTGAGTCCAATCTGTTTTATTCACAGAGGCTTAGTTTCCTTTGGTCTTCTGTCTTAAATCAGTTCATAACATGGGTTTGCGTGTCAAGGTTTTGGTAGTGAGGGAGCTATGGGGTGGCTTTTCCAAGAAACTGCCAAAGCCTTTCCTATGTCCAGTGAAGCCAACACCAGCTGGCTCCAAGATGAACCAAGTCTGAGCCAATCAGTGACAGTAATAACACCTCTGTGATAGCATATATAAGAAAGGGGGGAAAAGTTATTGTGCAGAAGCAAATTGCAGCTGGAAAGGAGTAAAAATTGTTGGGATTTCTTAGAGAGTGAAGACATGATTTATATTTGGATTGATTGAGGGTGAGCAATTCCAGATTCGGCCCTTTGGCCTGCAGAGCTTGTGGGCCCCTGAGCCCACAGGGCCTGCAGGCCACAGTGATGAAGTTAGAAATTCACAGTTGTGGCACAGTAGAAAATTCACAGTTTCTATTAAGGTGTTTTGGGAAGTAATGGGTTTCTAAATGTAGAATTGTAGTTATAACACTTTAGCCACCTTAAGACTTAGATAAATAAGGATTGTTTGCATTCTTTGTATAGCCTGTAACTGTAAACTATGTGGTAAACCTATATAACTCGCCGCGGGCAGAGAATAAACGGAATTCGACATGGAAGCCGCATCAGTTGAGACGTGTCGTTTGTCCTGTCTGACCTCCTAATAGTTGGGACCCATTGCTACAGAAAATATATGAGAGAAACAATTATGCAGACAACAAGGTTAGTAGTGAAGGAGGTGCTCTAGCCACCAGAGCAAAGATTCCCCTGCAGCTTGTGGTGTAGACCATGGTGAAGCAGCTGTCTCCCTGCAGCCCATGGAGGTTAAGAGTGGAGCAGGTATCCACATGCAGCCCTTGGATGACCCCATGCCAGAGCAGGTGGATGTGCCCTGAAGGAGGCTGCGACCCCATAGGAAGACAGTGCTGGAGCAGGCTCCTGGTAGAACCTCTGCACCTATGGAGAGAAATGCCCACGCTGGAGCAGGAGAAGGAGTCCTCCCCCAGAGGAGAGAGTGGCAGAAACAAACATTCTCCATTCCCTTGTGCCACCAGGGAGAAGGAGGTAGAAAATCGGGCATAAAGTTAAAGCCCAGGAAAAAGGGAGGGGTGGGGGGAAGATGTTTTTTTAAGAATTGGGTTTACTTCTCATTATTGTACTCTGATTTGATTTATAATAAATTCAATTCATTTCCCCAAGTCAGGTCTGTTTTGCCTGTGACAGTAACTGGTGAGTGATCTCTCCCTTTTGTCATTAATCCTAATTTGCAGTAGGGATAAGATTCTGATTAGACAGATTGATGAGCCAGGTAATTTGAAAAATGTCCAAAAAGAAAAAGCCTAGATATACCATGCACACAACAGTCCTAAAAGATGAAATTTGGATTTGAATAGAATATCCCAAATCTGCACCTGTATGATTCACCATTCTGGATGCAGAGAATCTGGACATACATTATAATGTAGTATAATGTATTATATACCAAATCAGGTTTGGGTAGAACAGAGGCAATTCTGGAACTAAAATTCAAGATCAATCCAATGATACATATCATTAAAAGCATGGAAGTAACTACTGGAAGTATGACTGAACTGGAGCTATTTCTGCATGCTTAGGAGTGCAATGCCACTAGACACAGGACTTATCAGACAGCAGACAGGGCACGCCCAGTGGCATCTGCCAAATGAGTGGAAAAATCTTGAAGTTTTGTCTTTGCTCCCTCCTTCTTTTTTGGTAGACGATGGGTTGGAGGATTGCCCCCTTAGCAAAGTGACATCTTAAGTATAATTACTGGAAATGCAGCTCACCCTACCATTCCCTCTTCATGATATATTGAGAAATGACTCTGCATTCCACCAAGTTGCAGGGCATCACACCACTGATGTGTTATCAGCAGATGTTATCTTTGACACATGCTGCAGTTCAGTGCATGAATACACACTTTTCAGTGATGGTACTTAGGAGATGTACCAGACAAGACAATGAGGCAGAGTTATCAAGAACCCTAAGGCTATGTTCAGAATAAAGGTTGAAAAAGCCATTTTTTTCCAGACTACAGCATATTTTTCCATAAGAAAGAGATTGGACAAGACCATATTTGCCTCACACAGAGCTTCAGACTCCTAGTATACTCATCCAGAACAATGCACCTCAAAATTTGATCAAGTTTTTTTTCCTGGCAGGCAAAATTCCAATCAGATTGTCTGACACCAGGAACAGTAAGGTGACTTCTAACCCAAAAGGCAAAAGCATTCCTTCTGAAGATCTACAACTGCAAGTGGCAAGAGCTAGACAGAGGCAACAGAGGCAAGAGGCAATGGAGCTATGTAGCAGTAAGTGTACAACAGAAGAGATTAACAGAAGTGTCATGAAGAAACTGAAGAGCATTTTTTCAGAGAAGAATGACATCAAATGTTTTGAGGGCATAAGTATTAAAATGTATAGAGCAAGTGGATAAAAATGTAAATAAATGCAGCCTATTTACTTCTGGCACAACCAAAACTTAAGATAGCATTAGCCAAGTGCAATGCTGAAGAGGCTCTGAATGACAAAGCATCTGACTCAGTAGCTGTCCCTAGGAGACAATGGTAGCAATAAAGATACACAGGTCACAGTGAAGCTGGTTAGCAGTGATGAGAGAGCTTTTTACCACAAACAGTTATGAAAAAAGAATAAAGAGAAATTGCCAACTAAAGCAACAATAGTTGAGAAAACAATAGAGACAAATGAAGTCCTAGCTGGACTGCTGAACCATATCTATAAGACAAGGCTGCTACCAATTCCCCTTTCCAAGGTGTCTGTCTCCTAACAATGTCAGGTTTCTGATATTTCTGTTTTCACCAGCCCAGAAAAAAAATATGTTACAAAATCATGTATCAATTGAATTTAACAGACTATGGAGTCCAGCAATAATTGTCTTTGTGCTTCATGCCACTATTATGGCAACAGGGCTTTGTTCCCCTCTCCATGTACACTGCGATTTATTGTATCAGAAATCACATTGAGAAGTTATAATATTGTCATTTCACTAGCGATACCTTCCTGTATTGCTGTCTTAAGGACAAATAAACAGTGAGTCATAGCATCCTGTAGTTGGACAATAATGAGGCTGATCACTCAGGTATTAGCCTGATTACCCATATCTTTTTCGTTTTTGAAATATCTGTGCATATAGAGCCTAGGTCCTGAAAAATTCTCCCGACAAGAGAAAAGTCTCGTAGCCGAAAGTAAGACACAATAAGCACAGCCGCATTCCTGCTCAGGGATCTTTGCCACTGAGAAGGAAAATCCCCTGAATCCCGCTGATTTCGTTTCGCGATGGGGAACAAGGGTTTGCTGAGGAACCGAGGGAAACGCCAAACGGCCGCCCCGCAGCCCCACCGCCCCAGTCCCAGCTCCGGTTTTTTTGGAGGCGCGGATGCCTTTTGTCAGCTCCGGGCTACCATAGGGACCGCAGTGCGGACTGCGCCACGCCCGCCCGCCACTGTCTCCGGGCAGGTCTCGGCGGCGCTAGGTCATTGCCGCAGCCCCTCCACCCCAACAGTGGTGAGGAGGAGGTTCGCTCCCTTTGCCCGCTAGACGCTCCTGGGGATGGACAGTGGTGGGCGGTACACGTCGAGCCGACTGCGGATCTTTGCGCGGACGGCAGCAGGGAGCCGCCGCCGCCTCCAGACGCCGCAGGGGGCCCGGTCCCCAGTCGCTGACCGCCGCGGGCGGCTTCCCGGCGCTCGCAACCGATGGAGGGACTCCGAGTCCGGTAGGACGGGAGGGGCGTGCGCGCAGACGGGATGAAGAGTCCCTCGTGCAATAAAAAGAGGAAACTAGAGACCTAGACTTCGCATCTTATGTCTGTGCCGTGCGTGTGTCTCCCCGATCATAAGCAAGGAGCGGCCAGGCCCCCCACCCCGCCAGCCGAACCCGGTCAGCGCCCCGGCTGGCCCCGCGCGGAAGGGGAAGAAAACAGGGAGCGACTGCCTGCCCTCCGAGGGGAAGGCGTCTGCGGGGTGGGGGCTTCGGCGCTGCCTGCGTCGGCCCCGCTCCCCGCCGTCTCACCTCGCTCGATGTTGGCGATAGCCCGCCGCAGATGCTCTTCGGTTACCAGCTCGCCAATAACCACCAGCAGGTAAAATTTGCTGTCCAGGAAGCGGTGCGAAAGACAGGGCGAGAGGGAGGTGGGGTTGGGGATACTACAGGAGGCTTCTGAATCCATTTCCACCATCACCACGGTGGCCATCGCGGGCGCCTCACTCCTCCGCCCCTCGACTCCGGGATGCTGGGGGGAGAAAGGCCGCTCCGCGGCTGTTCCGCAGGAGGCAGGGAGTGAAGGTGGACGGGGAGGCGGCGGCGCTTTTATATGGAGACGGTGCAGGGCAGGGACCTGGCGAGGAGGAGGAGGAGAAGGAAAAGGGGCGGGGGGGGGGGGGCGGGAAGAGGGAACTGGAGCATCCCTGCACCGCCACTTCTCCAGCATGCACAGCTGATGTCATCTGCGGCAAATGCTCCCCGCGGTGGCCCCCGGAAGCAGGACAAACGCAGGGGGGAGAACCATTTCCTGAGGGGCCGCCGCAAGGGTGGCCTTGAGGTGCACCCCGACCTTTAACGTGACCCCTCCGCCTGTGCTCCCCTGGCTGGCGCAGGTCCGTCGTCCCTCACATATACAACCTTCTCCATTGCCCTCCTGCTGTCTTACCCTGTCTTACCAGACCCTCACTGCAACTCCCCGAGGCTCTCCCAGTATCTCAGCCTTGAAGCATCATAGCCATGCCATGAGGCTCCAGCTGCAACCCTGATGCTGGATGAAGAAAGCAACTCCACTATGCAAGGCCAAGAGTCCAGTCTCCTGCATCTTTCTGTGGCAGTGCAGCAAAATTTTAGCCATATTTCCCTCCCTCCCTACTGGCAATCTAAATATTCTTGTTACCTTTTTTGTTTGGTTTTAAAGCAATTCACTTAATAAGATACTAAAAACATAGGTTTTCTGCACATTTAGATATAGATATATATGACTTATGCCAGAAAAGCACTGTTTCTGGACAAAATGCTTATACCCATACTCTGAAGCATCCAGAAGTTAAAGGGCTTTGCGGAACTAATTTTGACTGGGATCAAGCAATTCCAGGGAGAACTGGTATCAGAAAACATCTACAATTACCAAAACAAAAGCTTGAGTCCTCTTGATTACCATGTAAAAGTTAGACATCTGGTCCCCAGTACTCAGAGACTCATTGAAGAGATAAATTCAGTCACCTCCTAAAATTTTTTTATCCTCCTCTGTTGTGGTTTGAAAACAAACCAAGTGAGAGGTTCTAAGTCAGAAATAAATTTTAATGAGAAGAAAAGGAAGATAAAATAGAATAAAATAAAATAATATAAAATAAATACAAAAAGAAAAAAAAAAACACTGACAGAGTCAGACTACAACCTGATCAGGGTGATGGAAACAGTCCAGACGAGGTGGTCTTCTTGAAGCAGAAATCTCGTAGAAAGGTCTGGTAGCTCCTGTCCTCTGGGAATCCAGTGGGTGAAGGCTGCCTCTACTGTCCCAAATTCCAGCTTATATCCAGGTGAGAATGCTTGGCTCCTCTCCATGGGCGGAGCTTCTCACAATGGGATGATGAGTCATGGAAGAGGGCCTTGATGGGCTTTGATGGGCCTTGATGGGCCTTGATAACTCCCCCAGGGAGTTATCTCTGAGTCATGCACAAGGCATTGATGGGCCATTAACTGAAGATGGTGATAGAATACATCCTGAACTCCAACCCAGGACAATCCACCCCTTATTCTATTACCATCTACAACATGCCTAAATCAATACATTCTTACAGAGGAATGTATATATACATACAGAATGAAACCTTACACACTGCTCTTACTTAAAATAAGGTTTCCCTGTGGTACACAATGGGTTTTTTCATCTTTTTGCATTACCCGCCAAGTGTAACCAGGTTTTTGAGCAAAGACAATCCCATGGACGGGTCTGCCTTTGCCTGAAGTGGGATTAATCCAAACACTCTTTTCTAAAATGCCCTTCATGTGTACCACAGGTACTTTGTTTCCATTCACTGTGTGTAAGGGTTCAGACTGGGTAGGACCACCTTGATTGATAGATTCTCGGGTGTTAACCATTTATGTGGCTTTGGTTAAGTTTAGTTTTCAGTTCTTGAAGGTTTCTCTACTAAGTGCCCTCAGGGCAGTCTTTAATAGTCTGTTGCACCGTTTAACTGTCTCGGCAGCTGGTGCATGATAAGGAATGTGGTATATCTATTTAATACTATGTTTTCTAGCCTAGGTGTTTATAAGGTTGTTTTTGAAATGGGTTCTATTGTCCGACTCAATTCTTTCAGGGGTGCCGTGTCTCCACAGGATTTGTTTTTCAAGGCCCAGGATGGTGTTCCGGGCAGTGGCATGAGGCACAGGGTGGATTTCCAGCCATCTAGTGGTGACTTCTACCATGGTCAGCACGTATCGCTTTCCGTGGCGTGTTTGGGGAAGGGTGATATAGTTAATTTGCTAGGCTTCCCCGTACCTGTACTTTAGCCATTGTTCACTATACTACAGAGGCTTTATTCGCTTGGCTTGTTTGATTGCAGTGCAGGTCTCACAGTTGTGGATGACCTGTGAGATGCTGTCCATAGTGAGGTCTACTCCTCAGTCATGGGTTCATCGATATGTTGTATCTTTTTTCTGATGACCAGAGGCATCATGGGTTCAATGAACTAGGAATAATTCTCCCTTGTGCTGCCAATCTAGATTTACTTGTGATACTTTCACCTTGGCAGCTTTGTTTACCTGTTTGTTGTTGCGATGCTTCTTATTAGCCCAGCTTTTGGGTATATGCGCATTTATGTGTTGAATTTTCATGGTCAGCCTCTCTACTCGGGCGGCGATGTTTTGCCAAATGTCAGTGGCCCAGATGGGTTTTTTTCTGGTTGCCAGTTGGACTTTTTTTAGCGATTCAGCTATCTTCACAGAGCATTAGCTACCATCCATGAGTCAGTGTAGAGATAGAGCCTCGGCTACTTTTCTTGTTCAGCAATTTCTGAAGCCAGCTGGACAGCTTTAAGCTCTGTAACTTGATTCGATCTACCTTGCCCCTCGGTAGCTTCTGCAACTTGTCGTGTGGGGCTCCATGCTGCAGCTTTCTATTTCTGGTTAGCTTTTACAATTTGGCAGGAGCCATCAGTGAATACAGTGTATTGTTTTTCAGTCTCCAGTAGCTTATTATATGGTGGGGCTTCCTCAGCACGTGTTACTTGCTTTTTTTCTTCTTTTTCTTCAGATGATAATCTAAAAGTCTCACCTTCTGGCCAGTTCGTTATAACTTCCAGAATCCCAGGGTGATTTGGGTTTCCAATGCGGGCGCGTTGTGTAATGAGGGCAATCTATTTCCTCCATGGGGTATTGAGATATTAATTTTAAAGAATTAAGGACTTTAGTTAAAGAATTAGATGTGGACTTGCTGACGTAGACTTTCCTTTACATTTTGAAGAATAGAAGACTTTAGCACATAGACTCCCCTTTTACTAACTAGACATTGCTGAGGTAAACTTCCTTTTTTTAACATAAGCCGGATTTAAGGAACCGATAAATCAGGAGACCTGTCAACTTAATCAATAGACTCCAAGAACACAATGTGATCATAAATCAGATAGTCTTGAGAAAACAGGATCCAGGTGTCACCAACACTAAAAGGTTAAAAAGGCAAAGCGAGGAAGACGCATCTTACTTCATCATTTTGAGATCCCACTCCATAAAAAAGGACCACCGACCTATTTCAAAGAACAAACTACGCATGCTTAATTGCTTTTTGGCTAATTACCATACGAAGCGGGGAATGGGATGGACCAGAGTCATGAATATGCATTTGTGTTTTGGGTATTCAACACTTTTGTACATAAAAAGACCCTGTGATCATCTGTAAATTGCGTGTATGTATTTGGGAGCTATCCCTCACGCTGCCCGGCGTCGTAATAAACATACACTTTCTAACTTCAAACTGTTAGAGAGTCTTTGTCCGTCATAGTTGGATATTGGTATTAGATCAATATCCATATTTTTTTAACAAATCATTTTGGCGACCGCGGCAGGACACTGCTCTCTCTGGCCGAGGGGGCCATCGGGGTCTGGGACCCCTCAGGGCGCCCGCCCAGAATTTCCTGGGAAGAGGGGCTCCCACGGCCCCCTGACACCCCCGGGGAAAGACCAGAGCCTGCTGGAACTACGGACAAAAGGTATGTTTAAAATATTGGGAACAGGTACCTTGGAATAGAGGCGGCTTATAAGTCATAAGAGACGTCTTATGCGAAGCAGAAGCCTGACTGGGTTTTGGAAACTCCGCGGAGTCTTGTAAATGGTTGGTTGTGTTCCAGGTAGAGCTGGTAACTTGTAGCTCCCTCCCGTAGAGGGGAGGGCAGCAGCGGCCCCAGGGCTGCAGGTTTTGTTGGTTTGGGGAACAGTGATGGCTCCGATCTCGGCTTGTAGTTTAAAGGTGCGCCTTGGTGATCCATAATCTGAAAGGCCGGCCCGAGTTTTGGGGCACGGAAGGTGCTGTCTTGGGTCGTGGTCCCGCGCCGAAGGTGTGTGTGTGGTGGTCCTGTGGTTTGGTGATTGTGTGCGTTTTGGTGAGGAAAAGAATCATTTGTGTACCGTATGTGTTGTGGTTTGTAAAAGCTTGTGTAGTACGCGTTTTGGTTTGTGTGACTTTGCTGCGTGTTACTAACCTTTGTGAGTGTTTTTGGAAGTTTTGCAAGTTTATGTCATGATTGAAGTGTATCTGTAATTTGAATCAGTGTGTTGTTTAGTAGAAAAACATCTGTGGGTGAACAAATTGTTTAAAAGAAAAGGAAAAAAAAAGGAAAAAAAAGGAAAAACAAACAAACAAACAAACAAACAAAAAACAAGCAAGTTTAAGGGGTTTTCCTTTTCAAAGTGAATGCCCGACACAGCCGCGGTGATTTGGGATGATTTGTTTCCCCGGTAACCGCAGAGGAATCTAGGCTTGCGCAACCTCAAGCCACGTCCCTTAGCTCTATGTAAGACGCGGAGAGGTTTTGGCGAGTGGATGTTTTAGTTAAAAAGAAATATTCTTATCTGTTTGTGAGGTTTGCAGTTGCCAGTGTGTGGTAGTATCTTAAAGTGCTGGTGGCTTAATCCTCAACCACAGAGGAGCAGAAAAGCAGTGTAAGATCAAGGTCCCCCCCACTTTCCTGCGGAAGGGTCTGTGCTACGTCCCGGCTGAAATCTGTGGGAATTTTGGCGAGACCTTGTTGAATTTTTTTGGTTCAATGTGTTTAGGGGCGCAAGGGACCCCGGCTGTTTCTTTTGTGAGCCTAAAACTGTTGGTGTTTGAAGCCAGGTCCCTGCAGAAAAGGGAAACCCGGTCTAGCAGCTTTTGATTGTGTGCAGAGGACGGAAAGCCCAGTGCCAGCCGAGGTGGCCGGGATTTTAGTAGAATTGTTGGATTCCTGCGAGAACTCGGTTGATACTCTGCAAAGTTCACATTTGTTAATTTTAATTATTTTAGTAGTAATATACCCAAGGCAAGGCATAACAGAAGACCCGGTTTAATAAGTGATTAATAACCAGCAATTTGGGGTCAAGTGCCTGGCTGATTGTGTAGTGGGTTTTTTTAAGAGGAATTTTTTTTCTCTGTTCTTTTTTTCTTTTTTTCCTTTTTGTGTGTCAAAAGGCATTGGGAAAAATAGGATCCTGAATATGGGAGCAAATGAAAGCAAAGAGATTGCCAGAGGAAGCCCTTTGGGGTGCATTTTAACACACTGGAAAGAGCTGGTGGGTTGTGATGGTACAGAAACCAGGAGGGAGCTGGTTAAGTTATGTACACAGTGGTGGCCACTCTATAAACTTGATGAGGGAGTGAAGTGGCCAGCAAATGGTACACTGGACTATGAGACACTATTACAGTTAATGCTTTTCCTCCGGCGGGAACAAAGGTGGTCAGAAGTGACATATGCAGATATGTTTTTCAGCCTTCGAGATCACCCTGAGTGGCAAAGGCATTGTGGAATGAAGCCTCTATCTGATCCTTTAGTACTGGCCCTTGAAAAGGACAATAAAGCTACTAAAGGGAAGCCCAAACGTTGCTGCAGCACCTGCTCTATAAATCAGAGGTGCACACATCCTGACAAGGTATATCAAGTAGAGGCTTTAGAACAGGTGACAGAAGACATACTTAAACCACCTCCAAAAAGACAGGAAAGGGGGAGGGTGGGGGGAAATGCAGACTTCATCTTCCCTTGGAAGGACAGCAACTAAGGCAGGGATTTCTCCACCCACTCCTGAACCATACCCACCACTGCCTAGCAGTGACAGTGAGTGGGATGAACCTGAACTTCCCCTGTCAGCCCCCAAACTTCCCCCACAAGGGCCTATAGCATCCAGGGCCCGAAAACAAACCACAGGGGTCATACAAGCATACATACAAGCAGATAAGCAATGACCTCTGATGGAGAAACAAAACTGATTAAAGTTCCCTTTTCCTCAATTGATTTAGAGATCTGGGAAAAGAGTGCTAAGGGTTATCGAAGTGATCCAATAGGGGTTGCTAAGAAAATGAAGTTTATTATTAAGCAGCATTTACCTGATTGGGCAGACCTCCAATTGCTGCTTGATGCCTTAACAGAAACTGAAAAGCAATTAGTTTTGAAAGTGGCTAAAGACCCAGGCTGGGATCCTAATAATGATGAGGGGTTGGGACAATTAAAAACATACCAAAAATTGATAGTAGAAGGGCTAAAAAGAGCAATCTTCAAAACCATAATTTGGTCAGCACTATATGCTGTCAAACAAGGCCCCTCCCAAACACCTTGTGGATTTCTAGATGACCTGCAAGATGCGATGCGCCGACACACCACCCTGGATCCTGGATCTAATGAAGGGACACAACAATTACAGTCTACAAGAGACATCAGGTGGAAACTCCAGAAGATCCAGGGTCCAGACAGCCGAATCTAGAAGGTTTACTGGATGAGGCCTGAAGAGTTTAATTCTTAATAGACAGCAGGGCAACATTTTCAGTGCTAAATAAGGTCCTAATACCTGTAACCAATGACTATGTTATGGTAAAAGAAGCGACTGGCCAATCTGAAAGAGGTTACTTTTGTGAATCACTGGAGAATAAATTGGGAAATAATAAAAAATTCTTCAATTTTTATATATGCCTAAAGCTCCATCTGCACTTTTGGGCACAAAACTGCTAGAGCAGGTGGAGGTAAAAAAAAAAAAAAAAAAAAAAAAAAAGTATCAAGTGTTTCCTGGAGTGTGGGCTTCTGACATACCAGGCAGGGCAAAGAATGCACTACCAGTACAAATCAAACTTAAAGAAGGAGAACAGCCAGTAAGAGTTAAACAATAACCCCCAAAAGAAAGAAGATAGAGAAGGGATTAGTCCAATTATTGAGAACTTTCTGATTTTAACACTCCTCTCCTGCCAGTGAAGAAGCCCCACTGCTCATACAGGCTAGTACAGGACTTAAGGGCTGTTAACAAGATAACTTTAAACTTGTATCCAGTAGTTGCTAATCCTTATACCTTGTTAAATTGTTTAACTCCCGAACTAACCTGGTTTACCGTTTTAGATTTGAAGGATGCTTTCTTTTGCCTCCCTCTCCATGAAGCCAGCCAGAAAATCTCTGCATTTGAGTGGGAGAACCCCAAAACAGGACGGAAGAACCAGCTCACATGGTGTGTGCTTCCCCAGGGGTACAAGAATTCACCCACTATATTTGGGGAGCAGCTTGCAAAGGACTTAGAGTCTTGGGTACCTCCACCAGGAGAAGGACAGTTGCTCCAGTACCTCCTAATAGCCACCCAGACCCAGGAAACATGCGTGGACTGGACGGTAAGCCTCCTAAACTTTTTGGGCCTGCAGGGGTATCGAGTATCTCAAAAGAAAGCCCAAATAGTGACCTGGGCTATGAAGTGAGTGCTGGACAAAGAACCCTAGGGCAAGATCGCAAAGAGGCAATATGCCAGACCCCAAAGCCTCAGACAGTGAAGGAACTGAGAACCTTTTAGGTATGACAGGATAATTATGGATTATTTGTTAAACCTCTGTATGCCTTGATCACGGAAGGAAGCAGAGATCTTCAATGGACAAAACCAGCTAAAGAAGGCCCTCATGTCAGCACCAGCCTTGGGACTTCCAGATGTGAGTAGGCCATTCTTTTTGTTTTCTCATGAGAAGCAAGGGATTGCTTTAGGGATACTAGCACAAAATCTGGGTCCATATCGAAGGGTAGTTGCCTACGCCTCTAAACAGCTGGATACGGCAGCTAAGGGGTGGCCAGGGTGTCTCAGAGCCGTCGCAGCAGTGGCAGTGAACATCCAAGAGGCACGCAAGTTCACCCTGGCTCAGAAGATGTGCTAGTGTCTCACACAGTGTCTACAGTCCTGGAAACGAAAGGGGGGCACTGGCTCTCCCCACAGAGATTCCTGAAGTACCAAGCTATACTGGTGGAACAAGATGATGTTGAGATTGTGGTAACTAACATTGTGAACCCAGCTTCCTTCCTCAGCGGCAGTATGGGAGAACCAGTGATCCATGATTGCCTGGAGACCATTGAAGCCACCTACTCCAGTCGCCTGGATCTGAAAGATACCCCGCTTGAAAATGACTGATGGGAGCAGCTATGTCATCAGTGGAAAGAGACATGCTGGGTATGCAGTTGCCACAAGCAGAAAGGTAATAGAGTCCAAACCATTACCAACAAATACCTCTGCACAGAAGGCTGAGATAATTGCCTTAATTCGAGCTCTGGAGCTGGCAAAAGGAAAAAGAATTAACATCTATACGGACTCAAGGTATGCATTTGGAGTAGTTCATGCACATGGAGCCATTTGGAAAAAGAGAGGACTGTTAAACTCACAAGGAAAGAACATTAAACACGCACAAGAAATATTGAGACTGTTAGATGCAGTGCAACTGCCTGAAGAGGTAGCCATCGTGCACATCAAGGCACACCAGAAAGTGAGCTCGGAGTTGGAAGAGGGGAACATGCTGGCGGATAGAGAGGCAAAAGAAGCAGCAAAAAGTAAGATAACTGATGATTTCTATTGAAGGTAAGCCAATATACAACAAAAAGGATAAGAGACTTATTAAGGCAGAAAAGGCAAGTTATAACCAGGAGGGATGGGCTGTGACAAAAGAAGGAAAACTTGTAGTACCCTCCTATTTGTTGTGGTCATTAGTACAGAGGGAACATAAGAAAACACACTGGGGACAAGTAACTCGTCAGTGTAGTCTTTGCCTCCGAACTAATCCCAAAAACACCCCAAAGCCTAAAGTGGGACAAATTGGGAAAGGCTGTGGACCTGGGCAACAATGGCAAATTGACTTTACAGAGCTGCCCAGGAGGGGAGGATATCGTTACCTATTGGTGTTAACTGATACTTTTTCAGGATGGCCAGAAGCCTTTCCTGCTAAAAGAGCTAAGGCCCGAGAGGTAACCAAAGCACTGTTGCAAGAAATAATACCTCGTTTTGGAGTTCCAGCCACCATATCCTCATATAGAGGACCACACTGTATTTCACCCCATATCACCCTCAATCTAGTGGCCAAGTGGAAAAATGAACCACTTGAACAAATAGTGAGACTGGGGCAAGAAGCAAATTTGCCCTGGCCCCAGGCTCTCCCATTGGCATTATTGCGAATTCGGACAAAACCAAGGGCAAAAGAGAAACTGAGCCCTTTTGAAATATTATATGGAAGGCCATATGCAGTTCAAGAAGGAACAACACCCATGCAAGTAGGGGCACTAAATAGACAACTCAGAGAAATTGAGAAACATGTGTCTGGAGCTCAAAACAGGGAATTAGATGGGCCAGTACATGATATACAACCTGGGGATTATGTATATATTAAGTCTTTTGCAGAAAAGACCTTGGAACCACAGTGGGAAGGACCATTCCAGGTGCTTCTTACTACCTTCACTGCAATCAAGGTCAAGGAACAGAAGGCCTGGATCCATCACTCCCGAGTGAAGAAAGCCCCAGAAGGAATCTAGAAAATCACACCAGGCGATAATGAACTGAAGCTGAAGTTCACTCGGAATCACGAATAGATGTATTGACAGTATGGACATTATGTGGAAAGTTGTAATTATTGCAGTAATTCCCTTAACCATAATGAGAGTCAATGCAGTACCACGCAGGTACAATGTGACTGAGATAAATAGGTGTCAAGGAGAGCTTATGATGCTTACTCTCGTAAGGCTCTAAATAAGATGCTAAAAGTCACGAATGCAAGCTTGTGGGAAGGAAGAAATGTTTGGGGATGTAAATATGCATTCGTACAGGATGGGTTCCACAAGGCTTACCACCCACCCATGAGATCCATCCGCATTAGTCCTGAATGTTGTGACAAATGCTTGAGTAAATGTCCACAGTTTAGGCTCAAAATCGAGGGGTGTGCAATAACCACACATGATGCCTCAGTGGACCTGATACATCCAATAGTCCCCTTAGGATTAAACCATGAGGGAACTGTATTGTACCCTTCTGAGCACAGGATGTGGGCACGAGAAATTGAAGGAAAATGGCAAACTGTTAATCTAGAGCCCTGCACTGCGAGGAAGGTGTCAAAGACACTTGCTTAGATACAGATCAAAATATTTGTCACTTTGAAACGCATCCAGGCGAACAGAAAACTTCACTGGTGTATACAGGACAAGGTTGTGTCTGTCTAAGGACAGCGTGCCTCATCTTAAGAATAGCCAGCCAAATTGTAAAGGAGACCAAATTCAATTTGTGTGTTTGCAATTTTGTCAGAATTAAGGGATGTGATTTTTCCTATCGAGCACCTGTAGTATCACAACAATATATAAAGACTAACCTAACCACTGTAGAGAAGATACTGCCTGTGCCCATAGGGATGAATTTGACTCTAGTTGCTCAATTGATGAAACACCCTGAACTGAGAGAAATCTTAAAGGAAATTAGAGAAGGGGGCAAAAAGACATTAATTACAATTCACCATGATACAGAGACCATCAAAGGAGTTTTTAAAAGGTTTGAAGAACATTTGTCTCATCATTGGTGGGATGTTCTTTTTGGATGGTCTCCAACAGCAACTGGTATACTAAACACCTTAGTCCACCCCATAGTTGTGTTGCTTATTTTAGTTAGTATAAGTTTAATTTTATCTGTTGCAATACTTGTTTGGAATTGGAGGATGCTACGACAAGTAGCAGCCTTAACCTCACTATCAAAAGCATATGGCTTAGTCTTGAGAGACACCAGCTGTGCGGCTTGGATAGATGAAGAAGACTCTCTATATTGAGTAAAAGAATTTACTCACTTTAAAGAAGAAGTGGGGAATGAGATATTAATTTTAAAGAATTAAGGACTTTAGTTAAAGAATTAGACGTGGACTTGCTGACGTAGACTTCCCTTTACATTTTGAAGAATAAAAGACTTTAGCACGTAGACTCCCCTTTTACTAACTAGACATTGCTGAGGTAAACTTCCTTTTTTTAACATAAGCCGGATTTAAGGAACCGATAAATCAGGAGACCTGTCAACTTAATCAATAGACTCCAAGAACACAATGTGATCATAAATCAGATAGTCTTGAGAAAACAGGATCCAGGTGTCACCAACACTAAAAGGTTAAAAAGGCAAAGCGAGGAAGACGCATCTTACTTCATCATTTTGAGACCCCACCCCCTAAAAAGGACCACCGACCCATTTCAAAGAACAAACTACGCATGCTTAATTGCTTTTTGGCTAATTACCATACGAAGCGGGGAATGGGATGGACCAGAGTCATGAATATGCATTTGTGTTTTGGGTATTCAACACTTTTGTACATAAAAAGACCCTGTGATCATCTGTAAATTGCGCGTGTGTATTTGGGAGCTATCCCTCACGCTGCCCGGCGTCGTAATAAACATACACTTTCTAACTTCAAACTGTTAGAGAGTCTTTGTCCGTCATAGTTGGATATTGGTATTAGATCAATATCCATATTTTTTTAACAAATCAGTATCGGTGGCATGATGTGTGGAAGGAACCTTTTTCTTAAATATTCACCCTAGCACTGGTAGTCAGGGTGTCAAAAGCAGCTGTGTTTCAGTGATAATTACTTCTGAGGCGGCTTGAACTCTTTCATAGGCGGCCAAGATCTCTTTCTTTGCGGGAGTGTAGTTGGCTTTGGAGCCTCTGTAACTTCGGCTCCAGAATGCCAATGGTCGGCCTCAAGTCTCCCCAGGCACTTTCTGCCAAAGGCTCTAAGACAATCCATTGTTTCCAGCTGTGGAGTAAAGCACATTCCTCACATCTGGTCCCGTCCTGACTGGGCCCAGGGCTACTGCATGAGCAGTCTCTTGCTTGATCTGAACAAAAGCTTGTTGCTGTTCAGGCCCTCAGTGGAAATTGTTCTTCTTGCGGGTCACCAAGTAGCGAGGGCTCACGATCTGATTGTACTCAGGAAAGTGCATTCTTAAAAGCCTATGGCATCTAGGAAAGCTTGAGTTTCCTTTTTGTTGGTGGGTGCGGACATGGCAGTGATCTTGTTGATTATCTCTGTGGGGATTTGGCGACGACCATCTTGCCATTTGCTTACCAGGAACTGGATTTCTTGAGCTGGTCCCTTAACCTTGCTTCTTTTAATGGCAAAACCAGCTTTTAGCAGAATTTGGATAATTTCCTCTCCTTTCTTGAAGACCTTCTCTGGTGTGTTCCCCCATATGATGATGTCATCAATGTACTGCAGATGCTCTGGAGCCTCACCCTTTTCCAGTGCAGATTGGATCAGTCCATGGCACATGGTGGGGCTGTGTTTCCACCCCTGGGGCAGTCAGTTCCAGGTGTACTGCACGCCCCTCCAGGTGAAGGCAAACTGAGGTCTGCACTCCGCTGCCAAAGGAATGGAGAAGAAGGCATTGGCGATATCAACGGTTGTATACTACTTTGCTGCTTTGGACTCCAGCTCGTACTGAAGCTTTAACATGTCTGGCACAGCAGCGCTCAGTGGTGGCGTGACTTCATTCAGACCACGGTAATCCACCGTCAGTCTCCATTCTCTACTGGACTTACGCACCGGCCAAATCGGGTTGCTGAAAGGTGAATGGGCTTTACTGACCACCCCTTGGCTTTTCAGTTTACGGATTATCTCATGTATGGGAATCACAGAGTCTCTGTCTGTGCGGTATTGCCGACGGTGTACTGTTGCTGTGGCAATTGGTACTTGTTGTTCTTTAACTTTCAGCAGTCCCACAGCAGAGGGGTCATCTGAGAGACCAGGCAAAGTATTCAACTGTTTGATGTTTTCTTTTATCACTGTGGCTATCCCAAAAGCCCAACGATATCCTTTTGGATCTTTGAAATATCCATTCCTGAGATAGTCTATGCCAAGGATGCATGGGGCCTTTGGGTCTGTTCGATAGGGTGTTTTTGCCACTCATTCCCAGTTAAACTCATTTCAGCTTCTAATACAGTCAGTTCCTGGGACCCTCTTGTTACTCCAGTAATAGAAATGGGTACTGTTTCTACATATTTTGATGGCATCATGGTACATTGGGCCCCAGTGTCAACCAATGCTGTATATTTTTGTGGGTCAGATGTGCCAGGCCATCGGATCCACACAGTCCAGTAGATCCGATTGTCCATTTCCTCTTCCTGGCTAGAGGCAGGGCCCCCCTATTCCTGGTCATCGCATACGTTGTTCTCTTCCTGTAAATGTGTTGCTGAGGTCCCTTCAAGAGGATCAGTCATATCATCATTCCTGTACCGGCTGGAGTTCTGTGCACGAGAGACCAGAGCAACACTGATTCTAGATGAGCTTTTTGTGGTAGGTATTTCTCTTTTCAGTTTATGTACCCGGGTTGCTAAGGAGGAGGTGGGTTTTCTATCCCACTTCTTCATATCTTCTTCATGCTCCCGAAGAAAAGACTAAAGGTTACCTCGGGGTGTGTATCCTCTCTCCCTGGCTGGGGGACGCCTGCTCCTAATCGCAGAGACTCTCGGTGGCTCTGGTGAGATATCGTAAATTTCTTCCTTAAGTTCTTTTTTCAGTTTCTGATGGCTTTATTCAATTAAGCTCCTGACTTGCTCAGCCAGTCTTGTTTTCACAGATGAGATATGGGTACGAACTGGGGAGGTGACAGTGTCCTCGTAAATCCTTAGTTTATTAGCCAGGACACCCACCTTGTCCTCACCTTCTCTCCATTGCAGTGTTGCCAGGTAACGTGAGTACATCTCTGGTCCAAGCCGTGCAAATCTCAACCACATCCGTGATGTGCACTGGACATCATCTGGGCTCTTAGGAAATCTCTCATCTTCTGCAAAAATGATCTCCAGCACAGCCAATTCCCTTAGGCATCAGATACCTTGATCTATTGTGTTCCATTTTCCTTGGTGCACTAGGAGGTCTTCTTTACAAAGGTATCTGTCTTTCACACTTGTTAGCAGTCGCTGCCAGAGGCTGAGAGTTTCTTGGGGTTTTCCTATTCCCTGGTCAATGACTACATCCCGGGACAGTGATACCAGTTGCCTGGCCTCAGTTTCATCCAGAATGGTGTCATTGGCTGCAGCGTCCCAGATGCGGAGCAGCCAGGTGAGGATGGACTCGTTGGTCTGGAGGGTGAATTCCCTTCGCAGGTCACGCAGTTCACCCAGAGATAGAGAGCGAGTGGTGATCTTGTTAGCGAGGAAAACACATAACCACCGGAATGATTATGAGGTGCTTTATTGAAGAGCTCTGGGAGCCGGGGTACAAACCCAAATCCAGCTCCAACGAGGGTCCAAGAAGGGCCCCGTATTATACCATTTCGTTACATAACTCTATGTTAATCATTAAGCCTACATTGTTCTATTGTATACATCCAAGCATGAATTTTGTAAATATCTTCTTTTACGATTCTAGTTTGAAATAATAATCATGTTCAGCTACCAAAAATCATTACAATTCGATCATCTATCTTATGATGATTGGTACAGTTTCACCCGACCTAGTTTCCAAATACAAGCCGTCCCAATCTTCTCCTTCTCCCCCCATCCCGGTTACCCAAGCAGAGTTATACTTGATTTGGTTAAAACAATGAAAGCAACACCTGGTTGCAGTGAAGCGGAGACTCTATTCCCGGCTTCTCTGGTAACCGAAATTATTAACCCTATCCTAACATTCCCCCCTTTGAAAGTATTTCACTTTAAATCTACTAAGTGTAAATGCTTTCATTCAGTACAGTCCATTCATCTTCTATACTGGATGTTCAGCTTCGAATCCATGGTTGATGTGGGCTTCATTAGTGCAGGGCGGAGGTGCTGAAGGTGCAGTCTTGTCTCGTGTCAGCGCCTTCATTATTGTTCTGTTCCAGGATGTTCTTCTTTGTATTTCTCCTTTTAGGATCCTATAAACTAACCAAATCACTAGAAACATAATCAGTAAAATTATTAAATTCTCAAGAATAGATTTTACCCATGAATTAATATTCAATCCTAGTCCTTTAAAGACTTTGTCTAACCAAGTAGTAGCTAAATCCTTTTGTTCCTCTTGGACCTCATGCTCTATTTGTCCTAACTGGCTAATATCATGTTCTATATTTGTTGTTACATTTGGGATGTGGATGCAGCAATGGTCAATTCGTCCTTTTAAATATCCACACACTCCATGTTCTTTCAGGAGTAACATATCTAAGGCCAATCGATTTTGTAAAGTCATTTTGGTAGTAGCTTGTAACTGCATATTTAGTTCACTAAATCCTTCTTGTGCAACTCTTGCTAATCTGTTTACCTGACCCGTGATCTTATACAGCATTTCCCTATTTTGATAATTTGCAACACGACCAAACAAAGATTCCAGGGCCCACCCGAATTTTACTCCACTAGAGGGTTCTTGCCAGGTGTCATCTTGATTTTGATTATTCGAGACACCTCGTTTTGTTCCTATCTGCAGGAGCTCACGGCTCCCATTAAATGGGGACCTTTTTCAGATTGGGCATAAGGTGGGAAGGCCCAGAGTGATTTCCTTTACCTCTCCGTCTACTGGCAAGTGTGTTGTCCTAGCACCATCACTTGTTGCCCACACAAATTGCCCAGGACTTCGGATTGTACTCTTACTACATCCTACTATGATCCTGGGTGCGATTTTGCCCTGTTTGTGTTTGATTCCTCTGCAAGCACAACCAACTTGCAAGGCTACAGCTAAAGGTGACCATTGTTTTACCTCCAGGTTGTCAGAGGTGCAGTCATAAATCTTATCACATGTCTACCAATTTACTTTTGCTGTTTCTTTTCTGCTAGTAGTACTAGTGTTTACTATTGCTGGATCTGTTTCATTTTCAGGGCTTTTCCATTTAATGCACCAAGGAGTGCTTGCCATATATTGAAATTTCTGAAATATACCCACAGACCATGCACTATCTCAGGGTTCTGATCCTTTCCATTCATTTTCTTCACACTTCCACACTAATGGGTTTCCTGTCACATTTTCTGTTACCTGTTTACATTTAACTGTTTTGTTCTCTTTTATATTAGGTAGTTTTGATGTTATGATTCCTCAACTTACTGGATCCCCTGCTGCCTTCGGTATTGGCAGGCAGGCTGTTATTCTAGTGGTGTTTTGCATTTTGGCAAAGTCTTTGATCAATCCAATCATCACATTTTCAGCTTGAAGCGTATTAGGAGCTTCTATTACCTGTGTTCCTGTTTGTACCTCTCTCTTCACTTTAGAATGAAGAGCAATTGGTAGACCTTCGTGCATTCCATATCCCAAAGTAATTCCTAATGGTAACATTAAAATACATAAAGTTAACATTAACCCCCAAACGAGCATAGTTACTGACACTGTTGAAAACAGTTACAGACGTCTTATCTTCAGCTTTGTTGGTCCTACAGCTTGCGCAGCCCACGACACAGCTCCACGAGGGACTTTCTTCACTCGGGTGTAGCATATCCAGGGTTCCACTTCAGCCCCTCTGACAGCTGTAAAGGTGGTTAGTAGTACTTGATGAGGACCAGTCCACTTTTCTTCAATGGCTCTCCATCCCAGGTCTTGAGGTACACCTTGTCTCTCGGTTTGATGTCGTGGACTGGATTTTCAAGACTCAGTGGTCTATTCTACAGGAGAGCTCTCTGGAGCTGTGCTAAAGTTTTATTAAGAGACAGAACATAATTATACACATCTTGTTTCCCTGTAACATGTACATTTGGATTAGGGTTTGGAGATTCATATGGCTTCTCATACTATATCTCATAGGAACTGACTGACATTCCACTCCTAGGTTTTATCCGAATCCCCAGCAATGCTATTGGTAATGCTTGTGGCCATTGCAATTTGGCTTCCTGGCATATCTTACTAAGCTGCCTCTTCAATGTCTGGTTCATCCTTTCTACTTGTCCACTTGACTGGGGTCTCCATGGGGTGTGGAGGTCTCAAGAGATTTTCAATAATCTACTCATCTCCTGTACCACCCTGGCTATAAAATATGGGCCTCTATCTGATGATATCCCTATAGGCACCCCCAAACCTGGGAATAATCTCTTGTAGTAACCACTTAACTGTTTCCTTTGTTTGATTGGTACAACAGGGAAGGGCTTCTGGCCATCCAGAAAATGTGTCAACCCCTACTATCAAATACTTATATCCTTGAGTTCTGGGTAATTCTGCAAAATCTACCTGTCAGTAATCTCTTGGTTTTGTCCCCGCCCAAATTCTTCCTAGCTGTGCTTGTCGTCTGGCCACTGGATTGTTCTTTAAGCAAATCTCACATTTTGACATTACTGATTTTGCCATTGTTTGCATCTGTACCGACATTATATCTCGTTTCAGTGATTTTACCAATGCCTCTGCACCCCAATGACACTCATTATGTCTTATTTGTAAAATTTCTCTCATTACCAAGGGGGGTACCACTATTTGCCCTTGTGTGGTTACATACCACCCTTCTGCATTCTTCTGTGCCTTCAGCAGATGTGCCAGTCTGTCATCTTCTTTTGTGTACTTTGGCTTGGGAGTTAAATTGAATTGAGAGACATTAAGTTTTGACGGAATCAAGGCCATTGTTTTCTGCACTTCCCATGCCACCTGACGGGCTGTCCAATCTGCTCTTCGATTCCCTTCACAAATTTTAGAACTGCCCGACTGATGTGCCTTGCAGTGCATGATTGCTACTTGTTTGGGTTTTTGTACTACATTTATCAGTTGTAGGACTGCATCTTGATGTTTAATATGTGTTCTTTGGGAGGACAGTAGTCCTCTCTCCTTCCATAATGCTTTGTGTACATGCACTACTCCAAAGGCATATTTTGAGTCAGTCCATATGTTGACTGCTTTCCCCTCACTCAGTTCTAATGCTCTGGTTAATGCAATCAGCTCTGCTCTCTGGGCAGATGTATTAGGTGGTAATGCTTTTGCTTCCACTACTGTGTTAATTGTGGTTACCGCACATCCAGCGTATCTCATTCCATTTTCCACAAAGCTGCTTCCATCCGTGAAGAGTTCCCATTCTGGTTGCTCCAGAGGAGTATCTTTCAGGTCTGCTCTTGCTGAATAGGTATATTCGATCACCTCTACGCAGTCATGTTCCAGTGGACCTTCCTCAGCTGTAGTACCTAGAAACAAGGCTGGATTCAAAAGGTTAGTTGTTTTTAGTGTCACATCATCCTGCTCGGTCAGGGTTACCTGGAATTTCATTATCCGACTCGGAGAGAGCCAGTGGCCTCCTTTCTGCTCCAGGACCGTGGTTACCATGTGTGGCACGAAGACATCAATATGTCTTCCCATCGTGGGCTTCTTGGCTTTTTGTATCAGTAGCACAGTAGCTGCCACTGCCCGCAGACATGAGGGCCACCCAGCACTTACGTTGTCAAGTTGTTTGGAAAAGTAACCCACCGGCCTTTTTCAACTTCCCAGTCGTTGGGTCAGGACTCCCAGTGCCAGGTGCTGCCTCTCATGTACATACAGCTGAAAGTCTTTGGACAGATCAGGTAACCCTAATGCAGGAGCAGTTGTTAATGCTTCCTTTAATTTCCGGAAAGCCTCCCTTTGTGGTTTGCTCCAGACGAACAGCTGAGTCTCCTGAGCCTCATATGAGGGTTTTGCAATCAGTCCATAGTCCACGATCTACAGGTGACACCACCTGGTCATTCCAAGGAAAATTCGCAGCTCATGAAGATTTCGTGGCTCTGGAATATCACAAATAGCTTGAACATGATTAATACCCAGCCCTTCTTTCCCCTTGTGAGATTTTACATCCCAGGTAGATAACAGTCTGTTGGGCAATCTGGGCTTTTGCTTTGGACACCTTATATCCTCCCATTCCCAAGGAATTTAAAATCTCAGTTGTTACCTTTATGCAGGTTGTCTCTTCTTCAGTAGCAATCAGAATATCATCTACATATTGGAGCAATAGGTACTGGTCTCTTGGTACCTGGCCTTCTTTAGTCCAGATTTCCAGCTCCTTTGCCAGCTGACTCCTGAATAGGGTTGGGAAGTTTTTAAAACCCGTCGGTAATCGGGTCCAGGTGAGTTGGGTCTTCCTTCCACTTCCAGGATGTTCCCACTCAAAGGCAAATAGGTTCCTACTATCTTGGTCAAGGGGTATGCAGAAAAAGGCATCTTTTAGATCAATTACAGTAAACCATTTATATATCTCCTTTACAGACGCTAACAATGTATAAGGATTGGCCACGACTGGATAAATATCTTTAGTTATCTCATTTATGCCCCTCAAATCCTGTACAAGTCTATACTCACCATTGGGCTTCTTTACTGGGAAGATTGGAGTACTGTATTCTGATTCACATTCTTCTAGGATTTGATATTTCAAGAATTTATCAATAGTTTTTGCTATTCCCTGCCTTGCTTCTGGTTTTATAGGGTATTGTTTAATTCGGACAGCATTTGTTCCTTCTTTTAATTCCACGTGTACTGGCTGTGCTAACTTAGATTTTCCAGGTACATCTGTTTCCCAGACAGAGGGAATCACTGCATCTTCTACCTCCTTAGGAATATTAGGAATTGGCCTTTCTTTTATCATTAAAATTTTTCCTGTTTTAGACTCAGGTATTCTCATTATTAACTCACCATTTTCAAAAGTGATCACCGCCTCAAGTGCTGCTAATAAATCTCGTCCTAAAAGTGGAGTTGGGCACTCAGGCAAATACAAAAATTCATGTGTTAGAACTTTATTCCCAAAGCTCAAATCCAGGGGTTGCAGGAATGGCCGTATTTCTTCCCTCCCTGTGGCTCCAATAATTGCAGTTGACTTATTCCCAATTTGTCCTTCCATATAATTCAATACCGAATGCGTGGCTCCTGTGTCAACAAGAAAAGTCACTGCTTTCCCTTCTAGGCGTAAAGTCACCATGGGTTCCTTTGATCCTGGCTTTGGTTCACACAAAACCATGATTCCAGCACTATCTAACTGAGGCTGGTCATTCTGGCCTATCCGGTTTGGGCACTCTCGTTTCCAGTGTCCTGTCATTAGACAGTAGGAACATTGATTGATAGCCAGACCAGCCCGCCCCCTGCCAAAACCACCTCTATTGCCTCCCCGACCAGTCCTACCACGTCCCCGCCCCTGTCCTTGTAAGACTGCCAACAAACTCTGCCCTTGTTTCTTAGCGACCTCCTTCTCACGATTGTTATAAACTTTCCAAGCCACCTCCAGCATTTTATCTAAATTTCTTAACTCTTTCAGCTTCTCCATATGTTATAGTACGTAACACCACCACTGCCGAACCTGCAGGGCTTTCGCCCTGTCTGACGGATGGCGCCTAGGCAATACCAGGAATTCCTTAGCCCAACCACGCGCAGCTTTCGCTGCGTCTGACAGGCAGGCACCAGACCAGAATAAAGCACCTTACCTCTTCTCCAGGGGACGTTGTGAGCAGCAGGGGGTCCCGCCTCGATGGGCTCCCCGAGAATCCCTCGGTGCCGGCTGGAGCGTGATCGGGACGGGAGGTCCTCAGCAGCACTCACAGGGTCCCGCCTGGGTCGCCAAAATGTTAGCGAGGAAAACACATAACCACCGGAATGATTATGAGGTGCTTTATTGAAGAGCTCTGGGAGCCGGGGTACAAACCCAAATCCAGCTCCAACGAGGGTCCAAGAAGGGCCCCGTATTATACCATTTCGTTACATAACTCTATGTTAATCATTAAGCCTACATTGTTCTATTGTATACATCCAAGCATGAATTTTGTAAATATCTTCTTTTACGATTCTAGTTTGAAATAATAATCATGTTCAGCTACCAAAAATCATTACAATTCGATCATCTATCTTATGATGATTGGTACAGTTTCACCCGACCTAGTTTCCAAATACAAGCCGTCCCAATCTTCTCCTTCTCCCCCCATCCCGGTTACCCAAGCAGAGTTATACTTGATTTGGTTAAAACAATGAAAGCAACACCTGGTTGCAGTGAAGCGGAGACTCTATTCCCGGCTTCTCTGGTAACCGAAATTATTAACCCTATCCTAACAATCTCTGTCTCTGTCTCTTCAGCTGGGTGCGAAGGTCCTGCTCCATCCTCGTCAGTCGCTATGCGGACTGATTTGCTCCTTGATTTCTTCTTCTGAGTGTTTGCAACTGCTACTGGTTTAGGCTGTTCCGGTTCAGTGACGGTTTGTGTGGAGATGCTGACAGCACTTTTGGTTCCTTTCTCCTCTGTCACAGTCTGCATAGATGTGGACACCGTTGCCTCACTTTTGGCTTCTTTCTCTTCTGTGACAGTCTGTGTGGTCGTTGATGCTATTGCTTTGCTTTTTTTATTTCTTCTACTTCTTTAAGAACATGCTCCAACACACCGTGCAGTGTTTTGATTTTAAGCATGGTGCGGGCCGTACAGAGAAAAACAAGCAGGACTAACAAGAACGTCATGCTGTCTTTGGCATCCAGAGGGTACTCAATATTTCCAAAAACTGCTGTGTCATTCCTGAAAAGCTGGAAAATATCATTCTTTACTTCTCCCCAAAGGGGCTGCGTGAGATTGTGGAGGCTCTAGACGTAGCATCCTAGACTAGAACAAGAATACAAAACTGGGTATATATTCTGAATAATGTTCATTGCCTCAGATTTTATCAAGCAATGGACATAATAGAACAGTAAAGCAATTTTAGTATCATATCCTGGTCTACGCAGGAGTATTAAGGCCGGCAGATAGTACCCCACATTTGGAAAAATATAGAGAGATAGATATAAGACATATGTAAGCATGTTGAGCATCATAACAGACAGGTGTCTTCTTCAATAAAATTGTAATTTTCAACTTTTCCTATTGCCTCTGCCCCACATTGGGCGCCAAAAATATGTTGTGGTTTGAAAACAAACCAAGTGAGAGGTTCTAAGTCAGAAATGAATTTTAATGAGAAGAAAAGGAAGATAGAATAGAATAAAATAAAATAAAATAAAATAAATACAAAAAGAAAAAAACCACTGACAGAGCCAGAATACAACCTGATCAGGGTGATGGAAACAGTCTAGACGAGGTGGTCTTCTTGAAGCAGAAATCTCGTAGAAAGGTCTGGTAGCTCCTGTCCTCTGGGAATCCAGTGGGCGAAGGCTGCCTCTACTGTCCCAAATTCCAGCTTATATCCAGGTGAGAATGCTTGGCTCCTCCCCATGGGCGGAGCTTCTCACAATGGCATGATGAGTCATGGAAGAGGGCCTTGATGGCCCATTAAAGAGAGATGAGCATGCACAAGGCATTGATGGGCCATTAAGTGAACATGGAGATAGAATACATCCTAAACTACAACCCAGGACACTAGCTTATCTCCCTGTTCCCTTTCTTCTATCTGCTGCCCTTCAGTATCTAGCAGAGTACGATAAACTTATGCCAGGGCCCAGCTGACTGCAATAATCCTTTTCTCCTTAGTATTACCACAGCACTTCTCTTTCAAATACTTCGCCACCTCAGCTGGGTTCTGAATTTGTTCAGATGGGAAGTCCCAGACTATAGGATCAGAAAATTCCTTTAAAATTTGGCCCATATCTTCCCATTTCCCACTCCACTCAAGATTCCTCTTTGTGGGCTTAACCCCTAAATCAGGAGTCTCATTAGCCCCTTTGGAAATCTCAGCTTTCATTTTATATAAACAGCAGACAGTAAAGAGAAAACTTACTAGATTAAATGCCAGAAAGATGGTCTCTTTTACACTCAGGGGAAACTGAACATTTTCTAATAGAGATGTAAACAATTCAAAGGAGAAGAGGGAAGACAGAGGCTGGAAAAACTCTTCCCCTGCTGCTCCCCTAACAAACTGAATGCACCACCATTACAACAAACTTTACACTCCTGGAATAGATTCAAGCATCTTAACAGCCCTCCTATAAAGCATCACAAGCAAGCCCAGCCCAATGAATATTCTAGTTAGTGCCCCACGGCCCAAGAAACTACGTATTAGGAGCAATACCAGAGCTTTTTCTAGATAAGGGAATAACCCTAGGTACCACAGAGGTATTAAGACCTCGAAAAACCCTGGGGACCAAAAATATTGGCAGGCTTTCACCCCGAATGACATTATGAGTCCAGAAAAAAACATCCCAATACACCCACAAAACAATTAGAACCACCAGTATTATTATTAAGGTTTTTTCCACTTTCTCTGGCCCTTTCCCAGCCAATTCACCAAGAAATATCCTGGTTAGGAATAAATTAGGGGAGAACCTCTAAAAGGAGTCCCCTAAAAACGAACCTCCACCACCCCTTCCCCCCCCAGCCCTGGGTTTGGGAAGGAAAATGCCTTGGAGGAAAAGTGGAAAAAAACGGTTTATTGACAAATGAAAAAAACACTCCCCAACACCAAAAAAGTGGGAAAGGAACCGTATTACTGTCAGGAAGGGTACTCAGCTTCTCTTGCAGACCCAGGACTTCTCCAGCTTCTCAGGTCAGGTCAGGTCTGGAGCTGGTTCAAACCTTGGGGGGAGGGGGGGGGGGGGGGCGGGGGGAAGGAAGGTAAAAAACCAAACAGAATCAGCGAGAGCCTGCGGCAGGGGCAGGCAGCAAGCAGAGAGAGAGAGAGAGAGAAAGAGAGAGAAAGACAAACAGCAGGAAAAAAAACAGCAGGCCAAGCAAAAGCAGCCAAGCCAAGCAGCAGAGAGCGAGCAAGAGAGACAGCAAGCTAGCAACAAAAAAAAAAACAGCAGGCCCTGCCAGAGAGGGAGGGGCAGCTGCCAGACACAACATTGTATCCAGGATATGGGATATATGAGATATGAGACAGGACAACTCAGAACACTTCAGCAAATATTTCACAGATTAGACCACCATCTTCTACCTCATCTTAGTCCTCTAGCAAGTATGATGAGGAAACAATGCCACCTATAGGACCTGAGCCAGAAAGGTTTTTACAGAAATGCTGGAGGCAAGCTTTGGAGGAGGGTGATATTGCATTTTTTCAAGCAATGCCTATTTTATATTGTATTCAAAAATAATTGTCATATGACATGGTAAAGGAACTTAGGAAATCGGTGAAAGAAAATGGTTTACATTCCTTCTTTACTATAAATTTATTGGATGCAATTCTGGAAGCACATACTATGTTACTGGTGGATTGCAAATCTCTTTAAAACAATATTGATGGGAAAGCAATAGTCTATCTGGTGGACAGAATTTTTAGATTTGGCTCAAACTCAGGTGGTGCATAATGGTAATCAACAACCACCAATTAATGTAACTGCATCACAGCTCTATGGCATAGAAATGTATGCTACTGTTCGGGCACAATTAAGGGTCCCACTACAAGGATGGGACCAATTTACTGTTTTTGCCACGCGTGTGCTACGAAAAGTACCTGATACAAAAAATTAGAGCCTGGATTTGCTGCTGTTAGGCAAGGGCCTCAGGAACCATATATTTCCTTTATTGACTGATTATAATCAGCTGTTAGGTGGAAATTGATATGCAGGAAGCAGCTGATGCTGTCTTAAAATCTTTTGCTTATGAAAATGCTAACAATGACTGCAAAAAGCCCTGGACCCGATACATAACCATGCTGATGTTGAACTTTCTGATTATATCAAGGCATGCACTAATATTGGCTCAGAACAATTTAAAGCAGAACTAATTCCTACTGCGATAGCCCAACAACTGCAAGTGGCCAGAGCAGCTATTAAGTGCTTTGAATGCAGGGAACAAGACCATATTAGGAAGCAGTGTCCAAAGAGAAAAAAAGATTTTAAAAAGTCCAACAAACCTTGTCCTCACTGCCTAAAAGGGTTTCATTGGAGCAGTCAATGCTGGTCTAAATATGACAAAGATGGCAACCTTCTTCCAAAGCAGGGAAATTCAAAAAGAAGCACACTGTCCAGTGTCCCCCAATCCAACTGGACCACACTCAATCAGACCCCAATACAAGCTCAGACTTTGCAAGGGGCACCTCTGGAAATGCCAGCCTGGACCTGGCCATCAGTGCTACCACAATCCTGAATGATACTTCAGTTCACCTGCTACCTACCTCTGTGTGTGGACCATTGCCATTTCAAACACATGCTCTACTTCTGGAACACTCCTTTACCACTTGAACAGGACTATTTATATTACCAGGAATCACTAATGCTGACTACAAAGGGGAAATTAAATTAATGGCTTGGACACCTTATCTTCCTGTACAGTGGCACAGAGAAGCCGATTGGCACAATTAATACTGCTGCCAGCAATTCCCTGTTCAGCACCAATCTTACAACAACAATGAAATGCCAGAGGATTTGGGAGCACAGGCACCCCACAAATATTTTGGTAAAAAATCATGGGTGTACAACAACCATTACTCACTTGTCAAATAGAATCTAAGTATTTTACAGGTTTAGTATACACTGACACAGATGTTTCCATCATATTCCAAAAGGAGTGGCCCCCCAAGTGGCTTCTAGCACTTTCAATTGCAATTGTAGCAGGCATCGATGGACAGCAAATTCCCTCACAGTCTACAAAAGAACTGAAGATCATCGGACTGGAAGGCAAGATTGCCACCTTGTTGTCCTATGTACTGCTGATCCCTGGCACTTTGTTGGGGCAAGTAAGCCAGTTTGGATAAATCAGTGGCCCTTGAAAAGCAAGAAGCTTCATCAAGCTCGAGTCCTTGTACAACAACAATTACGTTTGGGTCACATAGTCTCTTCCATCAGCCCATGGAATACACCTACTGTGGTTATTCCTAAAAAATTGGAAAAGTGGAAGCTTTTACAGGATCTCAGGGCAGTCAGTGCAGTCATGTCATCATTGGGGGCATTACAACCAGGAATACCTAACCCCACAATGATCCCAGAACACTGGAAATTAGCAATAATTGATGTAAAAGACTGCCTTTTCACAATTCCTTTACATCTTGACAATACATCTAAATTTGCCTTTTCTTTACCATTTGTCAATCATTAAACCCTCATGGGATGATACCACTGGGTTGTGCTACCTCTAGGTATGAAAAACAGTCCTACTATCTGTCAATTCGTCATTCACTCAGCGATACAACCAGTACAGCAAAAATAGCCATCTGTTTTCATGTATCACTACATGGACGATATTTTAATTGCTTATTTTAATTGCTTCTGACACCTTTTCATTGCCTTGCTGTTTTAAAGGTAAGGCTTGCCAGCAGAGGCTTGTGTGTAGCCACAGAAAAATCCAAACAGAACCTCCTTGGAAATACTTGGGGTTTAAATTACTAGAAACAACAGTTACTCCACAACTAGTAACCTTAAAAACTGACATATACACATTCAATGATTTGCAAAAGCTATTAGGCACTATTAATTGGATTCACCCTTTATTGGGAATCACCACAGAAGAATTGTCCCTGCTATTCCAATTTTTTGAAAGTGGGCCCCAGACCTCTTTTCCCCTAGGCTAGCATAGATCCAAGAGATGGGACTGATTGCTCAGATGCAAAAAGTTGGTTTATGGATCACAAAGCTCCAGCATATACCTTTTCATCTGTTACTAAAAATAGCTGCTCGCTTAAGCAATAATAACTATAGCAACCATATCTTATGTTTCTTAATAACATTGCTTAACTATAGGCAGGCACAGACCCATACAGGCATGTACAGACTTACATAAGCTAAGCATACCCAGCATATCATTATCTTGTACTTCCCTCTTCAGAGTACAGCCTGCTACAGGCACACTGCCTGCCAAGACTTATGGCCTACCAATGCTAACATGTTCACTTCTGTGATGAGCTGAGCAGTGCTCTCAGTCCTGCTCTCTAGCTGCATCTCTACATAGGCAGCTGACAAAAGCTGCCAAAAAGGCTTTAGAGACTGTAAGTGATAAAATCAGTAAGTCCTTTGCCACACTTTGAAACGCAGATTTGCCTTTGCGGCTGTTTTTGACTTTGCAGTCTTTTCAAACCTATGCTCTTATTGGTCAATGTGATGCACAGGAACATCATCTCTGGCTATTAGAATGGATTTTTTTCTGCCACACACTTTCACAAAAACTATAACCACATGATTTGAGATGCTTATTCAACTGCTGTCGATGGGATGACTCCAATGTCAGAGTCTAAAAGGATATGATGATTGTGATTCTCTTTATGTTGCAGGAATCGTTGAGAGAACTGAGCACTCATTCCTGAAGGATGTCTCTAACAAAGATCTTTTTGTGTTATTAACCACTTTGTATAGCCTTTTACTTCACAAGTCTCATGAATATTACATCCTGCACCTTAGGTCACACACCACTCTGCCTGGACCTACATTGGAAAGAAATGTGAGAGCAGATGGTCTCATAATGACAGTCACTATACCACAGAAGTTAGGGCAAGCAAAACTTTCTCATGATTTCTATCATCAAAATGCCTGAGCAATGTAGCCAAACAATTCAGTTTAAATTTGCCACAATCATGAGATGTAGTGAATACTTACACTGTCAACAGACTCTTTGCCACAAACGTTTGGTACAAACCCCTGAGGGTTGAAACCTAATGACATTTGGCTGACAGATGTTACCCACATATCAAGTTTTGGGATTTTTAAATATGTGCATGTTTCCATTGATGCCTTTTCAGGTTGCATAGTAGCAAAAGATCACAAAGATGAGAAATTGAGAGATGCCACCCAGCATTGGCTAAGTGCTTTTGCTACAATGGGAGTCCCTCAACAGATAAAAACAGATAACGCACCTGCATATACATCTCATAAAAAAGAAGAATTCTTCCACACTTGGGGTATCAAACGTTACAGGTATTTCCCATTTTCCAACAGGCCAAGCCATAGTGGAAAGGGCACATTATACATTGAAAAATGTGCTGCAGAATCAAAAATGGGGGAATACAGTGCATATGCTCCCTCGAGAGCAGCCTAACAAAGCAACCTATTTTTAAAATTTTTCCACTGGAGATGACCTAACAGCACATCAGTGACGCTTAGGTCAGATCATTTATGGAGGAGGAATCTACTGGTCACACATCCTTCAGCCACCAATTTTTCGCCCTCTGACCTTTTGGGATCCACACCCTCCCCTCAGCAACAATGGAACAGAATGGTGTCTTGTTTTAGGGTAAATTTTTGGAGGAAACCTCTGAATAGGGGCTCTTTAGAAATCAAGTTTAGGCGACCCCTTCTTCAACTGGTTTGGGAAATTATTTCTCAGAAAATAGTGGAAAAAAAACTTTTTATTTAACAAGTAAAGTGTTCACAAGCATAATAAATGAATAATATTAAACAATAACACCTCTCGTTGTTCTGAAGAGAGATGGCAAAATTGAGAAAGTCTTTGCCATGGGTTGTAGCTCAGCTTGCCTAGTCTCTTATCAGTACCTCCGGCACTGAAAAATGCCTCTCCAAACTTCCACTCCCAATGAACAATCACCCCCTAAATCTTAACCCCCTTGCTTCACAGGTAGGAATGTTTGGTTCCTCCCCCTAGGCAGGGCATCTCACAATGGGATGAATGTTTTGGTTTTGCACAGCCTGGTTTTTGGTAGTGGGGGGGCCATGGAGATGGCTTCTGTGAGAAGCTGCTAGAAGCTTCCACCATGTCTGGCAGAGCAAATCCCTGGTGGCTCTGAAGATGGACATGCTGCTGGCCAAAGCTGGGCCAATTAGAGAGGTTGGTAACATCTCTGTGATAACAGATTTAAGAAGAAAACCAAAACAAAGGCACGCAGCTTTTTTTCCGCTAGTCAGAGAAGAGGAAATGGTGAGAACATGTGAGGGAAACAACTATGTAGACACCAAGTTAAGTGGAGAAGGAGGGGGAGGAGGTGCTTCAGCGGCAAGAGCCGAGATCCTTCTGCAGGCTGTGGTGAAGACCATGGTGAAGCAGGTTGTCCCCCTGCAGCACATGGGATTCATGGGGGATGCAGTGATCCACCCACAGCCCATGGGGGGAGTGCCTATGCTGGAGTGGGTGGATGCCTGGAGGACACTGTGGTCCAGTGGAAGACCTCGTGGAGAGAGGAGGCTGCTGCTTCCAGGCTGGAGGAGCCTGACCTTGGAGGACTGCACCCCATGGAAGAGTGACCTCTGCTGCAGCAGTTTTGGGAGGAATGTTTGCCCGTGGGAGGGACTCACATTGCAGAAGTTTTGGGAGAACTGCTGCTCATGAGATTGGAGACCCGCTGGAGAAGTTCACAGAGAACTGTCTTACGTGGAAGGGACCTCACAGTGCATTGGGGAAGAACTCCTCTCCCTGAGCGGGAGAACAAAGATCTCGGGTGATGAACTAACAAAAACACACACGTCCTGTCTCTGTGCACTGTCAGTGGAAAGGAAGGAGGGGTTGGGGAAAGAAAAGGTATTTTTAAGGGATTCTTTTACTTCTCATTATCCTCGTCTGATTTTTTTAGTAATAAATTCACTTTGTACCTCTAAGCTGAGACTGTTTTGCCCTTGAAGTGTTTTTCTTCCAGTCCTTATCTCAACTCATGAACCCTTCTTTAATTTTTTTTTCTCTCCTCTGCCCAGCTGTGGCACAGGAGGGTGAACAAGCAGCTTTCCTGGGAGCCTGACGTTGCCAGTGTCAAACCATGACAGATGATGTAATTTTATGAGTCATGCTGTGAGACCTTGATGGCCCATTAGTGGAGATAGCCCTTTAGAGGGGGTTATCTGGGCTGAGTCATGGAGAAGATAAAGAACACTGCCCCACCTATTTTAACATCTTATGAAGATGGTAATAGAATACATATTTTGGTTACATCTTACATTGCAACCTAAGACAGACAGTGTCCCTTACAAGCTAAGTGGAGAGGACCATTCTAAGTCCTGACTACCCTCACTGCAGCCAGATGTGCTGGCAGAGAACCCTGAATTCACTGCTCCAGAGTTAAGAACACCTCTGCTCCTGAAACAATGGGAAAAGAGATACGGATACAAATCAGGCTGATGAGATTTAAAAGTTGTTCTTTTTGTACCTGTTATCTTCACAGTTGGTAACCATGGCTCAGATTTGGTCCCAAAATTTGCATGTGACTGTCCCAAAATATATCCAAAGATCTTGTCCTGGTTTGGAATAAATTAGGGAAGAACCTCCAAAAGGAGTCCCCGAAAACAAAACCTCCACCACCGCTTCCCCCCCCCCCCCCCCAGCCCTGGGTTTGGGAAGGAAAATACCTTGGAGGAAAAGTGGAAAAACCAGTTTATTGACAAAAAAGCACTCCCCAACACCGAATAGTTGGAAAAGAAGGGTTACTGTGATGAGGAGGGTGGGACGCGTCTGTTGCAAGCCCAGGACTTCTCCGACTTCTCAGGTCAGGTCAGGTCTGGAGCCGGTTCAAACCTTGGGGGGGGGGGGGGGAAAGAAGGAGGGGAAAAAAAAAACCAAACGGAAGCAACGGGAAAAAAAAACGGCGGCAGGGGCAGCCGGAGAGCAAAGCAAAGCAAAGGCAAAGGCAGCCAAGCTAGCAAAGAATGGCCGAAACAGGAAAGAAAGAAAGAAAAAGCTGCAGGCACCTGCCCAAGAGGGAGGGGGCAGCTGCCAGACATAACAATGTATCCAAGATATGGGATGGATATATGGGATAGGAGGCAGGTCAACCCAGAACATTCCACCCCTTATCCCATATATCCATCCAATTAAAACTTTCATCTCACTTACTCAGACCTTTAACACACATTTCCGTCCATCTTACTTGCTCAGACCTTTGACGCTTACACATTTCCTTCTGTTTCATGTCCGACTTATCTAACGCGCAGACAATGGTAGTAACATTCAGCACATATCAATCTTACCCCACATTCAGATCTCCCTGAGGTACACATCGCATTGTTCCATCTTTCTGCATTATCCACCATATACAACCCAGTCCTTGAGCAGAGACAACTCCACGGATGGGTTTGCCTGTACTTGAGTCAGGGTTGATCCATACTGTCTTTCCAACAAGCCTCTAACATGGGCCACTGGGACTTTATCTCCATCTACTACATTAAGGTGCTGGGACTGAGCAGGACCCGCTTGGTTGGTGGAACCTCGAGTGTTAACTAACCAGGTGGCTTTTGCTAAATGCTGCTCCCAGTTTTTTAAGGACCCTCCACTCAATGCTTTCAGGGTGGTTTTTAACAACCCATTGTACCTCTCCACTTTACCCACAGCTGGTGCATGGTAGGGGATATGATATACCCATTCAATACCATGTTCTCTAGCCCAGGTTTTAATAAGATTATTTTTGAAATGAGTCCCATTGTCTGACTCAATTCTCTCAGGAGTGCCGTGCCTCCAAAGGACCTGCTTTTTAAGGCCCAGGATGGTGTTGCGGGCTGTAGCATGAGACACAGGATAGGTTTCCAACCATCCTGTGGTGGCTTCTACCATGGTCAGCATATGACGCTTGCCTTGGCGGGTTTGAGGCAGTGTGATGTAATCAGTCTGCCAGGGCTCCCCATACTTGTACTTAGACCACCGCCCTCCATACCAGAGAGGCTTCATCCGCTTGGCTTGCTTAATGGCAGCGCACGTCTCACAGCCACTGATAACTTGAGAGATGCTGTCAATGGTTAAATCCACCCCTTGGTCTCGTGCCAAATTATAGGTGGCATCTCTACTTTGGTGACCTGAGGCATCATGGGCCCATCGTGCTAGAAATAACTCTCCCTTGTGCTCCCAGTCAAGATCTATCTTCAACTCCCCTATCTTTGCAGCTTGATCTACCCGCTGAATATTTTGCTGCTCCTCATTAGCTCTACTCTTTTGGACATGGGCATCTACATGGAAAATCTTCACAGGTAGGTTTTCTAACCGAGCAGTGATATCTTTCCACTCTTCAGCAGCCCAAATTGGTTTTCCTCTACGCTGCCAGTTTGCCTCTTTCCATTTCTTCAGCCATCCCCACAGAGCATTGGCTACCATCCAAGAATCAGTGTATAGATAGAGCCTTGGCCACTTCTCTCTCTTTGCAATATCTAGGGCCAGTTGAATGGCTTTGAGTTCAGCAAATTGACTGGATCCACCCTCTCCTTCAACGACCCCTACGACCTGTTGTGTGGGGCTCCATACAGCTGCCTTCCACCTCCGACCCATCCCTATGACATGGCAGGAACCATCGGTGAATAAAGCGTAACATATTTCCTCTGCTGGCAACTGGTCGTATGGCGGAGCTTCCTCAACCCGGGTCACTGGTTCTTGTTCTTCATCTGCAACACTGAAACTTTCACCTTCGGGCCAGTTTGTAATTACTTCCAAAATTCCAGGGCGATTCAGTTTCCCAACTTGAGCGCGTTGTATAATGAGGACAATCCACTTGCTCCAGGTAGCACTGGTGGCATGGTGGGTGGAGGGAACCTTTCCTCTAAACATCCACCCTAGCACCGGTAGTCGGGCTACCAGGAGGAGTTGTGCTTCCATACCTATAACCTCTGAGGTGGCCCAAACCCCTTCATAGGCTGCTAGAATTTTCTTTTCTGTTGGAGTATAGCTGGCTTCTGACCCTCGGTAACTTCGACTCCAAAATCCCAGTGGTCGGCCTCGAGTCTCTGCAGGCGCCTTCTGCCAAAGGCTCCAGGACAGACCATGGCTCCCGGCTGCAGAATAGAGCACATTCTTCACGTCCGGTCCCATCCTGACTGGGCCAAGGGCTACCACGTGAGCAATCTCCTGTTTAATCTGAGTAAAAGCGTGTTGCTGCTCAGGGCCCCACTGCAAAGTGTTTTTCTTGTGAGTTACCAGGTGAAGAGTGTTCACAATCTGTCTATACTCTGGAATATGCATCCTCCAAAAACCTATGATACCTAGGAAAGCTTGTGTTTCCTTCTTGTTGGTTGGTGGAGACATCACTGTGATCTTATTGATGACATCAGTGGGAATCTGACTCCGTCCATCTTCCCACTTAATTCCCAAGAACTGAATTTCTCTAGCAGGTCCCTTGACTTTGCTCTTCTTGATGGCAAAGCCAGCTTCCAGGAGAATCTGGATAATCTTCTCTCCTTTTTCAAACACTTCAACTGCAGTGTTCCCCCACACAATGATGTCATCGTTGTACTGCAGATGTTCTGGAGCCTCACCCTGTTCCAATACAGTTTGAATCAATCCATGACAAATGCTAGGACTGTGCTTCCACCCCTGGGGCAGTCAGTTCCAAGTGTACTGCACACCCCTCCAGGTGAAAGCAAACTGAGGCAAAGCAAAGCAAAGGCAAAGGCAGCCAAGCTAGCAAAGAATGGCCGAAACAGGAAAGAAAGAAAGAAAAAACTGCAGGCACCCACCCAAGAGGGAGGGGGCAGCTGCCAGACATAACAATGTATCCAAGATATGGGATGGATATATGGGATAGGAGGCAGGTCAACCCAGAACAGCTCTTTATGAGAACAACTTGTCAGGGAGGTACTGTATATGTGAAAATGATGTCTGGTAAGTTTTGCCCCTAGAAAAAGGTTGGGCCTGTGCCCTTGGGACTCCAATTCCAAACATAACAATATTTGATCATACTGAGGATCCAAGTGTGTCGTTGTTGGCGGGAGAAATGCCGCAATTGATATGACTGATCAGCAAGACTCAGTTTATTTAGAAGAGTTTACACAATTTATAGCACACCTAATAAGCTCATGCATAGTTCTAAAGCAAGCTTATTATTGGGTATATGAAAAAAGCGTTAACTCCTCTCCACCTCTGCATTCCTGTGGTTCCTGTTACACTTTTTGATATTGTCCAGAAGCTACTCTCAAGGACGCAGTGCCCCTGCCTATATAGATAAGTGCTGACCACGCATCCTGATGCTTATGCAGCTGCAGCATGTTTACGTGACCTCTCGCAGCTAGCCATTTCCCTACACAAGTGGAAGGATGAGGTGGATGAAAGGATCCATTAGTCCCCTCATTAAGTGTCCCACACTTCCATAGTGTAATCAGAGCTCTCATTCCCTCTTTGGAAGTAATTTTACTGGATAGAGCAATTGTTAACATCTCAGCCATGTTTGAACATACTGAAAAGCAAACTTCACATGCAATTTTTGCCTTATAAGAAGTCCATAATTTGTCTGGTATAGTTTTACGAAACTGAATGGCTCTGAATTTCCCACTAGCTGCAAAATCATTAACAGTAGTTGTTTTTCTTATGTAGATCAGAGAGAAAGAATTAATAAGGATTTGGTTGAAATTTGAAAACAAACTCAAACTTTATATCAGGTAGCTTCCAAAAGACTCATTGAACTTTGACTGTGAGACAGAGGTTTGGAATTCCTAGTTCATCTTTATAGTAAGCTTAAACGCATACACTGTATTTTAGCATGTATTTTAAATAGTGCTTAGAAAAATACATTTTAGAAGCTACTTAGTGAATAGCGAGCACTGTGCCTGTTACTCTTTACATATTTTAAGGCAGTACCAGCATATGGAGCCCCTCAGTGATAAGAAGAAGGACTAACCTAAACACAACAGGATAACAAGGCTAGGAATGCAGATAAAGAGAAAAACACAAACTCTTAGCCAGCAGAAACTGACTTCTTGCCTTGAAAAAGTGCCAAAAAGTGTAGCAGAGTTTCTGAGAAATGGAGGACATGACTTGTATTTGGAGTGAGGTATGAGCAACTGCAGACTGGGCCTGTTAGCCTGCAGAACCGGTGGGCCTTTGTGGCGCAGCAAAAATTCAGGTTGTGGTGCAGCAAAAAATTCACCTCTCTCCCTTAAGGTGTTCCAGGTTCTAACGGGTGTTCATATGTAGTTTTATAGTGTTAATACGGAAGCCTCCTTAAGGCAGCAAATGTGTACATTTTTTAAGTGCCTCGTAATGTCAATAAAGTCGCAAGAGAATAAAAATTAAGGGACAAACAATAAACGCCAGTGCTGCATGAAACACAGTCTCAGTGTGAGTGTTGTAGCTCAGCCCAACGTCTAAAAAGGGTCCCCAGCTTTAAAAAAGGGCCAAAGCACACGCGAGAGATAAAGGTGAAGAGTTCGCTATGGAAGACTCCATTTCCTTCATCTTCTTGAGGCCCTCAGAGACCACCATGATGAACGGATGTGGTGGTGCATTTTGTTTAAGTTCACCTTTATATTCATTTTGTAAAGCTATATGCAGTGGTTTGTTCTATGTAACCCCCCCCCCCCCAAGTTCTTCCCCTTATGGTTTCCCCCCAGTTACAGTTATCTGTCAGTCATTTGTTATATAATCCCCTGGTCCTGTCAGTCACTCGGGGGCCTCTCCCTGCATCCAGAATGTTCCAAGAAGAGTGTTGAGTGACTGGACAGGATCCAGGCTTCCCCCTCCCATTATTTTCTGTATGGTTATTGCACCTGTCTATTGTATGTGGAGCCACACCCTTACTGTACCCCATTGGTGATCTGACTGAACCCTCCCCTGTGTTACACCCCCCCCTGAAAAGTTGTTGCAAAGTCCTACTCAGGTGTCTCTCTGAGGTTGGTACCCCAAGGTTAGGACTCCATGTCAGAGCCCAATAAACCGCTGTTGGATTTACCCCCTCGAGAGTCCTGCCTTTTCTCTCCTGCCTTCACTGCGTTCCTACTTTTGGTCAGCCAAGAACCACCAGTGTCGTCGTGGTACCAGGGCTGGCTGAGCTGAACGACACAGGCAGCCGCTACAGAGCGGCGCCCAAAGCGTGGGGCAGCCAGAGAGCACGTGTTTCTGACAGCGTGGCAGCGTGATGGCCAACGCAGTTTGGCCCAGAGACTCTAGGACCCTGCGGAGCGGCTCCAGGGGTCGGTGGAATACCCGGGACCTGAAAGAGCCATCTATACACTATGTACCTCCAGGCGCGGCAGCATTTTTACGGTGCGTTCCTGGTGGATGAGGAAGACAGCTCCATATGCGCCCAAGGAGCCTTTCTCAGCGGGAGAAATCCAGCACAGCTGCTTCATTTCCTTGCACCGGATTTGGTGAGTGCGACTCAGTCTGCAGTCAGCAACTCTTGAGAAGGCTTTTCTGTGGAAGCCTCGAGGCTGAGAGCCTTTTGAGAGACCGCGTGGTGCCCGGGATGAGGAGGCACGGCGCCTGCCGCTCCCAGCACACGTGTGCGTTCTCCGGGAGGAGGGAGGGGGGAAGACGTCATTCCCTTCTACTGTCTCCGGGAAGTTTCTCCGGTCGCGATTTTTTTCGTTGCTTTCATTTTCTGTGCTTTTTGGTTTGGAGTTCGGTAGCTCGGTAATTTTTGAGTCTCTCTACCAGTCCTTTTTGATTCTGTTCTAGTCTGACACCTCGGGGGCGGGGGCTTTATGGCCCAACCCGATTTTAAGTGTGTTTGTGTGCGTTTGATCTTTTCTGTTTGAATTTCTGTTGCTGCAGTTTGTGCTGTGAGTCAGTCAAACTTGAACATCGAGCCAGAATGGGTGCACGGCTCTCGACTGAGAAAAAAAGAGTCTATCATAAGGTTGTTGCAGTTTTAACAGTTGGAGATGTTAATTTTTCAAAAGGAGAGCTGAAAAGATTTATTAGGCTGCTTTTCCTCTGTTATAAATGCCTATTATAAAGTTGGCTTTTCACAAGGTGTGTGCTATATGATTAATAACGTTGTGGTAAGGATATAAGTTTTCATTTCTGCTGTTAGTAAAGAAAATTAGGCATAGTGGTAGTAGTGATATAGTATGCTTAAACTGTCTGTTTGGCTGGGATAACATCCAGTGAACGTGTAAAGAAGACTCTGCTATTTATACACCAACTACCAACATCTACCATCTGAAGAAAGCATGGACCAAGGCCCAATCTGGAGGTGATAATGAAGACGCAGCCAAGAAACACGCATGCTCTAAAAAGGCGGACCCAAGGAGGGGCCATGCAAAACAGTCCCTGGAATACGGAAACTAGTTTATGGAAAAATATGAATATTCAACAGACTGATACAACAGAAAGGGTATTTAAAGAAAGCCTATGAAATAGCAATTTGTGGACTTGGCTAAATGCCAAGTTGTTATAGGCAAAATAGCCGAATTGTTTTATATAAAGAAATTTATTAAAGTCAATTTGGTTACAAAGAACTAAAAAAGCCCACCACCAAAAAATAAAATTACTTATTGAAGATGCCGAGCCGCGGGACTCGGCGCCTGGTGAAACAAGGTTGGACTAACGGTCTATCTGGAAAAACAGTCTTCCTCTTGTTCACAAGAAATTGCTGCTGGAGCTTAGATTTTTATACAGTTTTTGTGCCCTCAGGCTAGACTCAGGATGTAAATCTCTTCAGCCTGTCCGATATAGTGTTATCTTTTGCATTGCATAGTTATTCCCGGATTTACTGAAGTCCTTTTGTCTTCCCCTCCGGCCCGGCGATGATGTCCAGGTGGCAGGTGTTTGGTCAGACAGTGGTGATCACTCCTTGTCTCGTTCCAAAAAAATGTTACTTCGCCCTGCGCCTTCAAGTGCAAATGAAGTCTCCCCCCTGGATCTGAACTTTGCTCTGTGCCTTCAAATGCAAATGAAGTCTCTCCCTGAGTTTTAGGTTTTTCAGTCTGAATTTTACAAAAGGGGTGCTTTGCATATTTAACTTTCAGCACTTTATCTAAAATATTATTACAGGCATGAATTAATTCTTAGCCTCCCTCATAACAAAGTCACCCGGCCAGCTGTACTTTGCTTTTCTTCCTTATCTCCTAATTGTCTTATCTTTTTATTAAAACCTATTTCTTAAAATCTACCAAAAAAGTGAATCTCGTTTTTCACACCGTTCTCCGAGCTCTCCTGGTTTCGGTTGTCCTTCGGGTTCCCCTTCCCTCTTTCCCAGCCCCAGACCCTCTCGTCCCCATGCAGGGATTCTGAAGGGAGCAGCGGGGACGCAAGCACCTGCCAGCCATTGCTCCCTGAGGATGCCAAAGCCCCCCCGCCCGAGCAGTCTTGGCCGGACTGCTCGGGACTTTTTCTGCAGTAGGCCTGGCCAGGCTGCTCAGGACTCTTCCCTCCCCCACTCCTTTCCCAGTTCCAAACCCCGAGTTCGCTTTAGTCTGGCTGGGGGGGGAGCTGCAACAAAACAGCCCCTCCAGCAGCAGTTTAGATAATGGTGGCTGCCAAATGGCTCGGTTGTCTTCTTTGTCTGAATTTCCCGCCTTTTCGCCCTCTCCTTCCCCAAATCCTTTTCGTTCACAGACCAACCCCTCATTTCCCAAACCCCTCCTTCTGCTCCTTCCCTTTCCCAAGACACCTGGTCTCCGCCCCTTTCCCAAACCCCTCCCTCACGCTCCACCCCAAGACACGCCCTCCCCCCATTTGACATCATCTGGTTCACAGACCAATCCCCCAGGCTGCTCCAAGCCCTGCCTCTCTTTTGGTTCCCACTCTCCCCCCCCCCCCTCCCCCGGTTCCCACGGTTGGGACTTGGGAAGGGGAGGAGCTGGAAACCAAAAGCCCAGTCCCTAGCCAGATCCCATCCCTTGCCCCTGTCACTTACAGGAGAGCAAGGGGTGGGAACACAACCAGCATTACCTGGCAATCTCTGTCCTAGCATGTGGTTAAGGATTTGGTGAAGGCCCTGAGGGAGAATGGAAGAGATAGTCCGTACTCCCAAGGATGCTTGAATGCCCAGCTTGTGAGGATAGTGGCTGTCCCTTTTGATTTAAAGCATCTCTTCTGCTGTCTCAACAACAAAACAGGGTATAAACTCTGGGAGGTAGGGTGGAGAGATCTTTTAAAAGACGCTCTCCCAAGCTTGTTAAAGGATCCTAACACTGCTAGGGACATGAATGGGGATGAAATTACCCTCGACCACCTAATGGGTAGGGGGGAATGGGTGGCAGCTTCAGATCAGGCTGCAGACATCCCCAAAAAAGTCCTTGAACTTGTCACCTCACTGGCTGAGAAAGCCTATGTGGAGATGCGGCCTCTTGGTCCTCTCCCTTCCTATTTAGAAATTTTCCAGGGCCCAACAGAACCCTTTGTGGACTTCATCGAAAAACTGACTGCAGCTGTGGAGCAGCAGGTTGCCAGAGAGCATGCCCGGGAGAAAGTGCTGGAACAGATGGCCTTCACACACGCAAATGAGAAATGCAAGGCAGCCATCATGATGTTGCCCAGAAAGCCTCTCCCAACATTGCAGGACATGTTCCAAGTGGTGGAGAGCGCAGTTCTTTTAATGGGTCCTTCACCATCATACAGAGGGAGGAAGACAGGCAATTGAAAAGCCGCTGCCGCTGAAGTATCGAACACCGCTCCTGCTCCGCGCGCTCCAGGCCAAATGAGGTGGTCCTTTCGAGGATCTGCTGACAGGCCTTGCGCGCTTTGTGGCGAAAAAGGGCACTGGTGCCAGCAATGTCCTTTGAAGCCAGAATTTGACAAGTTCAGGAACAAAGGGGGAGGTGGGGAAAAAGAGTGTGAGAATGAAAGACCTCATAGAGGTAACCAGCAAAAAAACAAAGGGGCGAGCACGGGACCACCCAGCATGATGACAACAATCGAGTGGCCCGAGTCAGAGGGGGGGAAGGAGGGGAAGGGAAAGAGAGTCAACAAAAATCTAACCTGACTTTCTCAACATAGACTGAGACACCGGATCCTCTCCAGGATTCGCCACCAGACATGACACAACATTTAATTTGCCACCACCATCCACAACTTTGACGACAACCTCACGGTACGAGCCATTCCTGTTGAGCCTTGTTGAACCGCTCCATTTAAAGGATCGGAACTGGCACACTGCAGTGGTGTCAAAGGAACCAGGTACGTGGCATCGCATCGAGGGAAAATTTGTCATCGTTGGGGACTGTAAACATACCCCAAAAGAAATTGAGATCGCTCCTGGGCTGCTGACTTCGGACCCAGAGCAATTTGTTCTATGGCTGCACTGTCTACACCCACCGATGTTCCTCCCTAAAGGGCAAATCATTGCTCACGTTATTCCTGCCAACACTGAAAGCATCCCACAAGTAAACGCAGTCAGGACAATTGAGGAGGACAAACCAAAAGAGACCTGTAAACTCACAGTGACTGGAGAGACCCAAGTCATCGAGGGTCTCCTAGACACGGGCACTGGTGTGACTATTGTCCCAGAGAAACTGTGGCCATCACAATTGGCTTTGCAACGCGTGGCCAATCACGTCAAAGGTGTAGGGGGTTTACAATTGGCACATCAGTCCATGAGTGTGGTGCCAATTGAGGGGCCAAAAGGACAACTGAAAACCTTGCGTCCTTTCGTTTTAGATTATGAGGCAACCCCTGTGGGGAAGAGACCTGATGGCCCAGTGGAGGGTCATGATTGACATATCAGACCCTCCCAAAAATTTTTGGGTGGTGGCCACTGAGCAGCTCCCCATCCAAAAACTGAATTGGAAACCTAATGACCCAGTGTGGGTGGAACAGTGGCTGCTATCAAATAAGAAATTAAAGGCACTCAATGAGCTCGTGGAGGAGCAGCTGAAAAAGGGCAACATCGAGGAGACCACTTCATCGTGGAACTCCCCAGTGTTTGTCATTCAAAAGTCTGATAAAACCAGATGGCGTCTCCTCCACAACCTCCGGAAAATTAATGAAGTAATCAAAGATATGGGGTCTCTCCAAACAGGAGTGCCTTCCCCAACCATGCTCCTCCAAAATTGGAATTTGGCCATAATAGATATCAAAGATTGTTTTTTCCAAATTCTCCTCCACCCTGCTGATGCCAGTCGCTTTGCATTCTTGGTTCCCACCATCAACCGAGAAACCCCTAGGAAGAGGTATCACTGGAAGGTCCTTCCCCAGGGCATGAAAAACAGCCCTGTGATCTGCCAGTGGTATGTCTCTTCCTTGCTGTCGCCTGTCCGTGCAGCTGCACACGAAGCCATCATCCATCATTATATGGATGATGTACTAGTGTGTGCCCCGAATGATGACCTGTTGACACACGCGCTTGACCTGACAGTGACTGCACTAGTTACTGCAGGGTTCGAGCTGCAGGAGTCAAAGATTCAGAAGATGCCGCCCTGGAAGTACTTGGGGCTTGAGATTGTCAAGCGGACCATTGTGCCGCAAAAATTGGCAATCAAAACCAAAATTGAGACTCTCACAGATGTCCACCAGCTGTGTAGGGCTTTGAATTGGGTGAGGCCTTGGCTGGGTTTAACCACCAAAGACTTAGCTCCCCTTTTCAATTTATTGAAAGGGAGAGAGGGGCTGAGTTCCCCTAGGTTACTCACCCCAGAGGCAAGGAAAGCCCTGGAAAGGGTCCAAGCAGTGATGTCCTCCAGGCAGGCCAGCAGATGTAACTCTGACCTGCCGTTCTGTTTCATCATTTTAGGACAGTTGCCACACCTCCACGTTTTGATTTTCCAGTGGCATGAGGGAATTGCCAACACTCCCAGGAAAGACCGAGGCAGAGAAGATTCTCTTGCTCATAGAGTGGGTCTTTGTCAGCCACCAGCGGTCCAAGAGAATGACTTGGCCACAAGAGCTGATGGCAGATCTGATCCGGAAGGCCAGAGTCCGGATTAGAGAACTGGCCGTCTGTGACTTTGAATGTTTTCATGTGCCAATTAGGCTAAAATCCGGCCAAATTACAAAAGCAATGCTGGAACACCTGCTTCAATAAAATGAAGCTCTGCAGTTCGCACTGGACAATTACTCAGGTCAAATTTCTATTCATCGGCCTGCCCACAAAATTTTTAATCAGGACGCTCAATTCAAATTTGCTTTAGAGAGCATTCAGAGCAAAAGGCCTCTTGATGCCTTGACCATTTTCACAGATGCGTCCGGAAGATCCCGTAAGTCAGTGATGACTTGGAAGGATCCTCAAATTCAGCAGTGGGAATCAGATGTTGCTGAGGTGGGAGGATCACCTCAGGTTCCTGAGTTGACTGCAGTCGTCCAGGCTTTAGAGAGGTTCTCTGAACCCTTTAATTTAGTAACTGATTCGGCCTATGTTGCTGGAGTAGTGTCCAGAGGAGAAGGATCCGTTCTGCAGGAGGTGTCCAACATTGCATTGTTTGAACTGCTCTTGAAATTGGTAAAGCTGATTTCCCACCGAGAGCAACCATTTTATGTGATGCACACAAAGTCACACACGGACCTGCCGGGGTTCATCGCAGAGGGAAACAGAAGAGCAGACGCTCTCGCTGCCCCTGCTGAGATGGCTTCGCTGCTGAATATTTTCGAGCAAGCTAAGATCAGCCATCAGCTCTTCCACCAGAACGCGCCAGGACTAATCAAAAGACTCATTTATAGACTTGTTTTTGCCTCCACCACACCCCCTGAAGTTAACCATGCCGTGGTCCCTTCTATGCCCATTGAGATAATGAACTGGAGTGAAGGAGACGATGAGGAAAACCCGGAGGACTTTGGCAACAATGAGGATCTGGAGGACTTTCTTCTAGAGGAGGAAGGACGGTGGCCTGTTCCTTTCGAGGACTGGTCCACAAATCAGCCAGGGTTTGGGGATCTATACCCCTAATCAGAGTATTTGGCCCCCCAAACACAGTTCACGTTTTTAACTAATAAAAAAGGGGGAGATGTGGTGGTGCATTTTGTTTAAAAGTTCACCTTTATATTAATTTTGTAATGCTATATGCAATGGTTTGTTATGGTTTCCCCCCAGTTACAGTTATCTGTCAGTCATTTGTTATATAACCCCTTGGTCCTGTCAGTCACTCGGGGGCCTCTCCCTGCATCCAGAATGTTCCAAGAAGAGCGTCGAGTGACTGGACAGGATCCAGGCTTCCCCCTCCCATTATTTTCTGTATGGTTATTGCACCTGTCTATTGTATGTGGAGCCACACCCTTACTGTACCCCATTGGTGATCTGACTGAACCCTCCCCTGTGTTACACCCCCCCCTTAAAAGTTGTTGCAAAGTCCTACTCAGATGTCTGTCTGAGGTTGGTACCCCGAGGTTAGGACTCCGACTCTGTTGGGTCTACCCCCTCGAAGAGTCCTTCCTTTTCTTCTCCCTGCCATCGTCACACAAGAGCTCCTGGCAAGCCAAACCCGTCGTATTGCGGTGGTGTCAGGGCTGGCCGACAGTGGCAATACAGGCACCGCCTCGAACTGAGCATGCCCAGAAGGGTGTGGAGTTAATTACAATATGAGGGGAGGACGGGTGGAGCCAGGGAATGAATATGTATGAAGCGGTTTGTGCAATGCCATGCATATGTAAGACCTCAGGGAATAATAACGGGGGCAAGCTCTCTGGTGTTCATGCATGTCTTTGGTGAAGCTATTCCTCACGCATCTCAATGTCAATTAAATACATACTGCTCTGACACGTGTTATTAGTTGTGGAGTTCTTTCTGCTCCGTTTCAACTGTATCCTCCATACACTCACTTCATGGTTACTGAACTGGGTCTGGATGAAAGCAACTGTTTATACTATTTATATCTGTAGTTAGTCTTTGCACAATATCTGGCTGTATGATGTGATGCTGTGGTTAAATGTAAAGAGACTAGACAAGGTAGTCTTGTTAGTCTCTAAAAGGGGGGAAATGATGCCAGAATGAGATTTGCTTTTATATTTCCTTCATATATATTTGTAGCTCTGTAGGTTATTGCTTTATAGTTATATAGTTCCTAGCTGGCCCCAGTACTTTTTCCTACCCTGATAGGCAAAAAGACAAAACACATTCCAGAGGCTCCAAACCCCAGGGGTCCATGGACTCTATCCTATCTTGGTTCCTCCTGGGAGCCAAGGTTGAAAACAGTTCTTCAAGACACATTTTTATAAACAAAGTTTCGTTCCTATCTAAGGGGGGTGGGGGGGCATTCAGAAAGGGTTGAACCAGGAGGGGAATTACCTTATCACTTATGTCTCTAATTGGGGATTCTTGTCAATTATGCTAATTTGCTGAACTTATAAAACTGTATTCACCCCATGCAAGGGTGGGCATTTTTCCATATCTGCCCCTTGTGGGCCTTTAAAAAAGACTAGCCTTTATGTTACCTCCTATACTAACGCTGGCTCAAAAGTGTATTGTTTCATTTCTAGGTCTTCAAGGCACCCTAGTAGTGAGTTATCTCGTGCCAGGGAGGTGGTGTAGCAATGAGAAATTAAGACATGGACCCTCTTGGTTCTTGTTCTGAAGATAATTGTTTATTACAAAAAAAGCCCAGGCCATTTTATGCTGTATTCAGATGCTAACTTCTTATCTATTTACATTCTTTTGAAAAGACAACAAATAGGCATTGGCTGCTTGCCACTGCAGGTGTTGGTGTTCACGCATTCTTTTACCCAATCAGCCTTTGATCACACAGTGTTCACGCATACCCTTGACCAATCGGAACCCAAACCACTAGGTGACCATACACTAGTTATACAACTTGTTTTCTGGTTATATAACTTGGTTTTTAGGTTATGTAACATGTTCTTTGTTATCCTGTTATCTGCACCTTTCCCAGAGTGCTTTCTGGTGAGCAGAAGTGACAGAAATAAACAGAAGTGAACAAAGGCTTATAAGGCCTTTTATTTTTCTTATCTGCTACAAGGTGGAATCCCCAGCTGACAATAAACATCTCACCTTGAGAAAAAGATGTAGGAAGATAAGCTGCTGGAATTTCTGACTGACAGACACTTCACTTTACAAACTATAAAACCTACATAAACTTCCACAAAAAGCATAAGCTTTCTGCACACTAACTTGTAGGGCTGCTCCCCAAAGTTTGGACACAAACTCCGTGGTTACTCTTCCAAAAGTTGTGTGAAAGGGCTCTATGTACATTCCATCATCAATTCATTAGTAAGTTACATTAAGTCCTAATCTATACTATTTCTTTGCTAGCTGTAATATAGGTGCCTTTTATTGCGTACTGTATTTGTATCTACTAGTAGTACTTTGTTTTAACCTGTAAAGCAAGTAGTCCTCTTAAAGTCTTCTGTCTGTTAATCTTGTGTCCATTCAATAAATAATTATCTTTATAATAGACCTAATTGGCCATTCTTAAGAACTTTTGAGCGAGAACAATCGGGGCTGTAGGCCGCCTCAAACAGAGCTACTGACAGAAATCTGAGTCTAAGGCAGGACTCGTCTAAAGCTCTCACTCCATTCATAGCAACTAGACAGAATCTTTTGTCTTTCCCCCAGTCTAAGACTTGGATATAGGTCACTGAAGGGCCTGACTTATCGACACTATTGAGATTCAGTGACCACATTTGCAGAAGAGCAGTGTAGGTAAACTACTGACACTCTGGGCTGTGGACACGTCCATTGGTACCTTGAGGGAGATGTTCTCTTTTCCCTTCATACCACGGTTTGCTATTTTCAGAAAAAAGACATAGTTCTGTGAAGAATCTTGATGGTGTATATCCTTGATTTCAGTTAGGATCAAGTCTACTTGCTTCAATTTGTTGCTCATTAGGATCTCAAATAGAAGTTCCTCAAACACTTCTGAGAAATTCAGGCCACATCTCAGCACAGGACTTTTTTTTTTCCTCTTGTTATAAATGCCTATTATAAAGTTGGCTTTTCGCAAGATGTGTGCTATACAATTAATAACTTTGTGGCAAGAATATAAGTTTTTATTTCTGCTGTTAGTAAAGAAAATTAGGCATAGTGGTAGTAGCGATATAGTATGCTTAAACTGTCTGTTTGGCTGGGATAACATCCAATGAACATATAAAGAAGACCCTGCTATTGATACACCAGCTATCAGCATCTCCCATCTGAAGAAAGCATGGACCAAGGCCCAATCTGGAGGTGATAATGAAGACGCAGCCAAAAAACACGCATGCTCTAAAAAGGCGGACCCAAGGAGGGGCCATGCAAAACAGTCCCTGGAATACGGAAACTAGTTTATGGAAAAATATGAATATTCAACAGACTGATACAACAGAAAGGGTATTTAAAGAAAGCCTATGAAATAGCAATTTGTGGACTTGGCTAAATGCCAAGTCACCTGGCCAGCCGTACTTTGCTTTTCTTCCTTATCTCCTAATTGTCTTATCTTTTTATTAAAACCTATTTCTTAAAATCTACCAAAATGTGAATCTCGTTTTTCACACTCTCATGTACCTGAGCATATGTCCCAGTTTGGGACAGATTTGGAAGGAAACTTCCCAAAGGATGTTCCCTCTAAAGGGCAGAATCCAGCAGCCCCTCCATCAACTGGTTCAGGAAAAAATTTCCTTGGAGAAAAGTGGAAAAAACTTTTTATTTAACAAGCAAAGTACTCACAAGCATAAAAAAAATGAATAATATTAAACAATAAAACTTGTCACTGGTCTTAAGAGATGATAAATTCAGAAAGCCCTTTCATGGGCGCGTCTTGGCTCGCTCAGTCTCTCTCAGTCCCTCCGGCGCTGGAACCCAGCTTCCAGGCTGCAGATCAGCTTACGGATGGGGGGGGGGGGGGGGGGGCGGGAGCTGGGCGGGGCCGCCGGGCGATGGTCCTGACGTTCTGGACTGGAGAGAAGCTGAACAGTTCCAGAAAAAAAGACAGTCCTGGGAAAACTATTCTTGCCATAGCAAACGAGGAAAACCAGGGGGAAAAAAGCAAAGAAAAACTCCCTGTCTCCCTCTCTGCAAAACCCAAGAACTCAGAGAGCACTGAGAGCCTTATCTCTCTCTAGAGAGCTAAGCAGCACAGATTTGGTAGAGGAATTCTGAGGGAGTAAAGTGAAGCTTCTACAGATAAACTGCGTGCTGCTTTCCGTCCCCGCCCTCTCTGTCTCTCTGGGCCTAGCTTAAAGCTACAGGACCCATTTCTGGGCAAAAAAACAGACGATGGGGATACCAACATCATAAAGTCACCCCAGGACAGCATAATAACTAGGGCTCTTTTTAGTCACTCCATCTATTAGCATTTCTGTTAATTCTTGCAGTTTAGACTGGGGGGGTTTTACTTCTAATATCAGAACTTAATATTAACAAGAAAGAAATATTTTGTTCTAAAAACAATTTTGTGTCATCCTGATTCCTATTTTATCACAGTGGGCACAGTGCGAGCTTTGCATAGTCCTCTCATTTCTAAGACATTTAAGAAATGTTAGATTCTATTATATAGATATTTTTAAGACACTTCCGTAAGGACAAGGTTGTATCTGCAACTATGAATAATACAGTCATATACAACCACAATTTATTAAAATGATAGCAGTTTGCATTATACATCAAACAGGTTACTAAATATCTAAAGTACGAAATCCAGATTACTAAAATCATGCTTCTGCTATGCAAAAGCCTCTCTGAGTTACCAGTGTCATGATTTTTGTTGACAGTTTATTTCCTTTCCCTTTTCTCCTAAGTTTCCCAGATATCTCTTCTGCACCCAGCGGGGGGGGGGGGGGGGGGGTTATACCCCATTCTCTTTACTCCTAAGAGACAGCCATGAATCATTGTTGGACATCTAATTAGCCTTTTGAGAAAGCAGTGGTTGAACATTTCCATTTCGGTTCAGTATCCCAAGATGATCACCCTCTTATTATAACTTCCCTCCCAAATCACAAAGTAGCTCTCAAAAGATTCCCCATCTCTCATCTCCCAATCCAACACTTTAAATGTTACTGAATTTGCATTTGCAAGTCCTTTGTTCTGGTGCAGAGGTGCAAATTTACCTATTCAGTCATTCACTTCACATTTTGATCTCGAAGGCAATAGAATGAATTTGCCTTAATAAAATGCAGAGCAGCTGACCTTCGATTTCCCATTGTAAAAAACAGGTGCAGAATACTTGTTGGCATAAATTTTGTTTAAGATATTTGGGCTGTACTGATTTGTGGGAATACACAAGTCTGAGAGTAAGACAAACTTAATTAGCATAACTAGTCTGGTGACTAGGATGCCTTGGCAAGGACAAACAGAACTTTGAGCTTATGAGAAGATGGGATTAAAACCTGCTTAAGGGAAAAGATTCCATCAACCCCCTGCGATAAAGATGTAAAATGCATGAGTTGCTTGTATGATCTTTTATCCTAATTATTGTAGTAGAAATTATTAACCTTACTGAAATGGTATATAAGACTTGGAAAACCTGAGTAAAATCGAATTCTGATCATGAATCAGTCTTCCCGTCTCTCCATCAATTGCCAATACTGATTTAATCCCACTGAGGGTTTATCTCAAAGGCTTTACTCTTTCACCTATTTTTAACTTTTTTCTGTTTTCACTTCTAGGGCAACAGGCTTTGGCATTTTCAATGCACTATGCAAAGCAGCAATTGTACTTGGAAACTTAATATTTAGTTCCCTTGTTGGTATTACCAAAGCAATCCCTATTATCCTTGCTTCTACTGTTTTAGTATGTGGAGGTCTGGTAGGACTTCAGCTTTCTAACACAAGAACTGAGGTGTTGGTGTAACTGGAAAAAGCCATTTCCTATTTACTGCCTCCTTCATATAAATGTCAACTCTTCCGACTGATGGTGCAATGGCTTCAGATTCTTAACACTTATTAGAGTGCTCGGATGTCATAAATCAAACTCAACAGAAACTTTGGAGTGGCAGAGATTTAGAAACCTCTGTATGAGAGTTTTAAATTTCACTTTCGTTTGCTTTTGCATACTTTGCTATTTAAAACCACTTGCCTTCAAACTGCAAAGCTGCCTTTTAAAATATTTTCATTGACATGTCCGGGAAGGTAAAAAACATACTGATAATTAGATCTTTAAAACACAAGCAGTCATATTCTTTAAAAATACATGCTAAATTTGGTCATGGCATTGTAAGCTTCTGTAACAGCACAGGCATGGAACTTAGCTAGCAGTACTGGTGCAGAGAATGTTAATCTTTCATGTAGCAATGCATGCAGCATAATGAAGAAACTATAGACTTCATCAGGACTGAGAATACTGATCATGTGGTGGCAATGCCTCTTTCTTGGGAAACTTTTTTAGGTTGGTTGTAAGTATAAATAAAAGAAGAATCAGTCCAGATAATTATATAAAAAGGAAGATGTCTTCAGAAAAGTTTGTTTGGTATTTACCCTTCTAATACATATTTCTTTGTCCTAGAATGGTTATAAAAATATGTGGCTGTAGAATGCCAACTACTAAATTTAGGTCACAATTTCAATATAGAGTATAATGTAATTGAAACATCTAAAATATTTTTAATGACAGCAAAACAAAGAGAAGAAATAATAAAATATATCTTCATTATTTTCACAGTTTATACACTCCTTCATATGCCCAACTGATTTTAAATAGGTCTAGAGAGATAGTACCATTTAACACTTTCACACCTCTCTCTGGAAGGTCATTAGAAAAAAGGCCATGCCAAGGCTGTAGAGAGTGGTAATGTATTTATTAGACCAAATGTAAGGATGAAGAGTAAATGGTAGTGAAGATATACCTTCTAAGCCATATGCTGTAGACTGTTCTGGGTTAGGGTAAGGAGTTTCTCATTGTTAACATTAAAAAATAAATATAAATACATCTATAAAATTAGCAGAAAAAAGGGGAAGATCCTGTGATGACAGAAACTGGCATTGCTTTCAATGAAGCTAAGACAACTCATATCAGCTGATGAACTATATGCAGTGTCATGTTTCAAAGAAAAAAATTGGTATAAAAGATAAGGGAAAACTTATCAGTATTTTTTTTTAATTATGTCTGACGACATTTAAGAGGAGGTTGAATAATTGTCAAAGAAATTAAGCTTTCAGATAAGGTCATCATGTAGTAAGATTTTTTTCCCCCATAAATTTCTTTCTTGCTCGTAAATGTGAACTTCTTAACTCTGAGTAGTAATATTTATCACTGCATTTTGTGTCAGCCATTATCTTAGGTGTACTGTAAGCCAGTAAAAACCAGTCCACATAAGATGACCATTCATTATATTTAAAATTCTCTATTGAATTTACTGAATCTAGAAGTTACATTTTCCAGTTATTAGTAAATTCCTTTCTATTCATTGTAGCACAAAAATGTTAGTCCAAGACATATTTTTCTGTTATTAACAAATGAGGAAAATGGCTACATTAAAAAAGCATGAGTACAGAAAACTAGTGGGGTTTTTTTGATGTTAAAAATTTGAATATGATATAGTAAGAAACAAAGTTTAGGAAGTGCGTTTACTTTACAATATAAAAAATCAAAACATTTGAGATAAAATATTTTATATTTAAATTTTATTTAAACATGTCTAAAATTTCTAAACTATTCAAACCAAAAGAAAAAAAGGAGGAAGAATTATTTTTCATCAACATATCATATCATAGACTCGCATAATAGAAAAGCTTGGGTTGGAAGGGACCTTGAAGATCATCAAGTTTCAATCCCCTTGCCATGGGAAGGGAGGCCACCCACTACACCAGTTGTCTCAGGGACCCGTCTGACCTGTCCTTGAACACTTCCAGGGATGGGGCATTGTGGTGGTTTAGCATGAATGTGCAAAGTTTTTTTTTTCCTAAGGAAGTTCTAGCATGGATTGTGATTGACAGCTTGGAGTGTTTCTATGTCTCTGGAAACACAGTCTTAAATCACAAGTTCCCAAGTGACTGGTCCTTTTTCCTTTTCTGGACAGCAGAAAGGTAACATCTAGTGAGTCGGGGTTCGGGCTGGGCCCCCCGGGGCTAAGCCTGCTGGGCCCCGGGGGAGGGAGGCCCTGCCTGTGGGACAGTGGTTGAGGCTGGCTGTGTCCCCTCAGTCCCCTCCCGGCTCCTCCGATGGGGAGAGGAGGAGGAGGACTGCAGACCAGCAGTCTGGCCCTGTGCTAGGACCACGGTGGCCGTGCTCTGGGCCTTGGTTGCCTGAGCCGCTGGTCCAAAGGAGGAGAGACTATTTAAGAACTTTTCTCCAGAGCTCCAGGGACCTGATCCAAGTTTGAGTTGCTTAGATCTGACCAGAGTGGAGAAGGTTTCGTCCATCAGCGTTCCTGAGCATGCGCTCTCTCTCTCTCTCTCCCCCTTCCTCCCCCCACCATCACCTGTGGCCTTGAAGTTCCGAGAGTGCGCTGGAGAGAAAAAAACTCTGGGCAAAGACTTTAATGCTTTTCCCTCCTCCATGGAAGACAGAGTGATTTAAAATGTAGAGAGACAGCATTGAAACAAAGTCAGTGAAAGAACTGAGAAAGATTATTGGAAGATGGGATGGAGGAAGTGGACATTTCTGACCAGACTTCTCCAGATGTGGAGTATGGGGAAATGGACTGTTTTTGTAATATCCTAATGCTGCTTGGGGGAATGCAAATTCTAGCCAAAGGGTTGTGTGTACTGATATACATGGGTTTTAATTGAGAATTTTAAATGGAATATGTCCCTGGCTCCTGGGAAAGAACAAGGAGGTCTTTATTTCTTTTGAGATAGAGGCAATTTTAGAGATGGAAGAGAATCCCTGTTTTGTACTAGAAAAGCATTCTTAAAACAATACCCCAAACATGCGCAAGCCCATAAACAGCTTGGAAAACTGTTATATGGGTAAGACTGCACAGAATCTGCAAAAATTCCAGGCGGTTGCAGATCTGTGGCCTTGAAAGCCACCAGACCTTTTTCTTGTGGCTTGTTCTCCATAACCCTAGAGAGGCTCCTCTCCCAAAGTGATGTAGGATCGTTTTTAAATGGTGGTGACTTACTGAAAATCATAGTTTTCTCTCTGTGGTGAGTAGGAAAGTGAAGAGTTGGGGGGGGAGGGGAAGGGGAGAAGGTGTTTGAATGTCTCAGAATGTCTCTTTTTTTCTCTCTCTTTTTGTCTTTAGTGTATATTAATAAAAACTGTTTTTACCTTTAAGTTGTGCCTGTTTTGCCTTTTTCTCCCAAAGTCCTATCTCCCAGTTGATAAATGAAATTTGGCGAATGTGAAACCATGACATAAATGGTGCGTTGGCCGGGAAACCAAATTGAAACCACAACAGGCATCCACAAATTCTCTGAGCAACCTGTTCCAGTGCCTTACTACCCTCAGGTGGATCCTATCCCACCCTCAGGTGGATCCTATCCAGCCTCATAGATTTGTGAGTGTTTAGGTGGCACATCAGGTCACTAACTGCTTCCTCCTGGATTATGGGGAGTGGTGATGGTGGTGTTATTCTGCTTCCTGTCCCTGTCTTCCAGCTCAGGGGGCTGGGTACCCTGAGAACAACTTTTCTTTCTCCTAGACAAGCAAAAAAAGACATTTTGTGAGCTATTTTCTGCTTCCAGTTTCTCCTACTAAACTTATACTCAAATTACCAACTGGTCTGAGCTAACTAGGAATATAATTTTTCAAACTGTCTTTAGTGTACAAAAACATGGGTGTGTTAGTCTGCGTATGCTGTCAAGAAAATCATAACCATTTCTGACACTCTCTGTAACAGTGTGTCCTTTTCGGAGTGAAGTTACAGCCTTTCTAAATCCCAGTCAGCCTCTCCGTAGAGAAACTGCTTGAGAAGTATCCAGGCAGCAATCAAGCTCACACAACACACACGTTACCAGGCTGGCTCAGCAAGGAGGCAGAAGGCTCCCAGCCCCAGATAAATTTCCAGCAAGTGTTTATTTCAATGTGCCAAAGGTGAATCTGAGGCCAGAAAGAGAGCGACCATGTGGTTTTCCTGGATTATATAGGGTCTCATTTTCATGGGTGGTACTGAGGGCAGGGCAGAGGGCAAGTGACCATAGGGAAGAGAGGAATTGGACAGCAGGCCCCATAAACACTGGGGAAACAGGGAAAGGGGATACCGTGGGAGGAGTGATGGGCTTGTGAAACCCCAATAGAAGATTGCACAATGTTTGCAAGGAGCCATGGGAGAGAAGCCTTTTTTACACCTGGGGTATCTTTAATCCTCACTTTTCCTGGGCAGGGCAATTGGAAATTGCTTTAATGGCATGAAGGACTCCACAACTCTCCATTTCTTAATGCAATTCGTATATATGTGTCTTGGTTTAGATAGGCAGGTATCTGCCAGGGATGATTGGAATGTAAGCCCCAACCCCTCCTTTCCTATCGGCGATTGATGGAGAGATAGGAAGACTGATTCATGATCAGAATTCGATTTTACTCAGGTTTTCCAAGTCTTATATACCATTTCAGTAAGGTTAATAATTTCTACTACACTAATTAGGTTAAAAGATCATACAAGCAACTTATGCATTTTACAACATCTTTATCGTAGGGGGTTGATGGAATCTTTTCCCTTAAGCAGGTTTAATCCCATCTTCTCATAAGCTCAAAGTTCTGTTTGTCCTTGCCAAGGCATCCTAGTCACCAGACTAGTTATGCTAATTAAGTCTGTCTTACTCTCAGACTTGTGTATTCCCACATAAAAATAACATGGGCCTGTTACAGGATGAGGATGGTCACCTCAGAAACAGGGATAGAGACAAGTCAGAGATGTTTAATGCATTCTTTTCCTCTGTCTTCAACATGGATGAAAGATCAAGGGGATCTCAGTGCCCTGAGCTGGAGGACCATGACTGTGAGAATGATCAACTCCTAGTCAACCTGGAAATTGTGTGGGATCTGCTGCTCCAGCTGGATCCCTACAAATCTATGAGGCCTGATAGGACGCATCTAAGAATCCTGAAGGAACTGGCTGATGTAATTGCAAAATTTCTCTCAATGATTTTTGAGCAGTCTTGGAAATCCAGAGAGGTCTCAGCTGACTGGAAGTTGGTGAAGATTGTCCTGATTTATAAGAAAGGCAAGACAGAGTACCTTGGAAACTACAGGCCTGTTAGTCTCACTTCAGTGCCTATTTAAATTATGGAGAAGATTATTCTGGGAGGTATTGAAAAGCACCTGAAGGACAACACAGCCAGCACGGCTTCATGAGAGGAAAGTTCTGCTTATCAAACCTGATTTCCTTTTATGACAATGCAATGCACCTAGTTGATCGAGGGAAGCCAGTTGATGTCATCTTTTTGAATTTCAGTAAAGCTTTTGATACTGTCTCTCCCAGGATGCTTCTGGACAAAATGTCCAGCCCCCAGCTGGATAAATGCATCATGCAGTGGTTGAGCAACTGGCTCATGGGTGGGGTGCAAAGGGTTTCAGTAAACAGGGTGACATCAGACTAGCAGCCTGTCACTAGTGGGGTTCTGCAGGGCTCTATCCTAGGCCCTGTGCTCTTCAACATCTTCATTAAAGACCTGGACACTGTCACGATCTACTAATGCAAGCGGGGGTCATGATGGTTCGTTAACTGATCTCAGAGTGCAAAAACAACACAGAGGGTGTTAAGACAGGGTTAAGAATTTCTGTGGCTGAAAAGCTGGGGAATAGAACCTCAGCTTCACTGCAACCAGGATGTTGCTTTCATGCTATTGTTTTAACCAAATCAAGTATAACTTTGCCTGGGTAATCAGGGGGGAGGATTAGGACGATTTGTACTTAGGCCTATGTATCTTAGAAATAAAGCTATTCTTTACTAGGTTAGGTGAAACTGTACCTAATCATCATATGATAGATTATAATTGTAACGATTGTTGGTAGCTGAATGTGGTTATTACCTTAAACCAGAATTGTGAGAATCATAAGGGAAGATATTTACCAAAATTCATGCTTGGGTGTATACAATAGAACAATGGGAGGGCTTAATGATTAACATAGAATTGTATAACAAAGGAGTATAATACTGGGCCCCTCTTCGGCCTTTGTTGGAGTTGGATTTAAATCTGTACCCCGACTCCCAGAGCTCTCAATAAAGCACCTCATAATCATCCGTGATTATGTGTTTTCCTCGCTAACAAGGGGATTTCAGTATTAATCAAAACAAATGCACATTTATTGAGTGCCAACAGCAAATGTTATAGAAGGATTTGAAAGGAAATAAAGGACAGAGAGAAAAGAGAAAGAGAGGGTGGGTAATAGCTACCAACAGAGAGATGAAATCCTCGTGGTCCGGCCAATAGATCCGTCTTCTTCTGTGGGGTGATCACAAAGTCTTTTGTTAACTCAGGGTCCTTATAGTCCTTTCCAAAGCGACAGACAGTTGGCCAAAAGGTCATACCATAACAAGGAGATTGTTATGGTGTGTTCATTTTGAGAGAACAAGAACAGGTACAGTCATCAGCAAGTGCAGTCAATTCACCATGACTTGCCCATTGTTTCTGCTCAGGTTCTGATGTTCCAATGGGAATGCGTGCTAGCTTTTTCCATCAAACACACGTACGGGTAACACTTGGCAAATGTCCCACTTCATCCAGGCCAGAACTCCTGTATTGGGGTTTTAGAGTCCTTTTAGGGGTTTCAGTCTCTGTCCTTGACAATGGTCATGAGGCAGATGAGGGATCTTCAGACCGTCTCTTACAGACACAGGACTGGAAATAATTCTAAGCAAGTTTGCAGATGATACAAAACTGTCAGGAGCTGTCAACTCCCTCAAAGTCAAGGAGGCTCTGCAGAAAGACCTCAAGCGCTTAGAGATGGGCAATCACCAACCATATGAAATTAAACAAGGGAAAGTATTCCAGCTGGTGGATGGGGTCTGCCGCTTGGGACCCAGAGAGCCACAGCCACCCCACAGGATGTCTCGCTAGAAGCAGCTCCTTGGGGGGTCAGGGTGCTCCTCAGCTGGCAGAGGGGCTTCTCAGCAGCGGGCAGAGCAGTGATTTTTCAGCTCAGTGATTTCAGCTTTCAGTGATTTCAGCTCAGTGCTCTCAGCTCATGCCCTTGTGAGTTAGCTCCTCTTTTAGCTGCCCGTGGTGAGAGAGAGAGAGGTCTCGTATGGAATTTCTGCAGGTGGTACTTTATTGTAATGGTACCAGCGAAAGGGATCCAGGGAAGAGGAACCTCTGCCGACCAGAGGAAACCCAGGGGTTTTTATGGGACACCAGGGTGGGAGGAAAAGGGTACAGAACCAATGTGGTTGGATAGGGACAGGCGGCTCGGAAGACATTCGGTTGTAACGGGAAGGAAAGAATGCTCCAACCCCCCTAAGATAAGCTATCACCATAGGAATGTAAGCCCCTACTAACATGTGCCAGTACTTTTCCATTCTCCCTTCTAACCCAGGAAATGTAGCAATACCCCTCTGACGTAGTGAAGACCCCAGAGTATATAAACTGCATTTTTGAGATAATAAAGGCCTTTTGTAACCGTCTGCCACATTGGTGAATGCGTTTGTTACTAGGCCCGGCGGTACCGGTAGAATGTACACGCCGTGCTGTCGGTTCTGAACCAAGCCTCCACAGTTGCTGAAAAGAAACAGCAACAAGTGGTGCCGAAAGCCCGGGAAAGAAAGGAGACCTTGGCGGACGGGATTGTCGCTTGGAAAGGAGACAGCGGCAGTAGCGGCCGGCCCGATTTACTGCGAAGAAGGAAGACAGAGGGGGACGCCCCAAGGGACCCGCGAACGGCATGGAAGCCTTTGCAAAGGTCGTAAGTCTAATGTCGGTCCACTGGAAAGTACAGTGTGACCAAAGGGACCTATTTCTTGCTATTGCAAGGCTTTCGGATTTAGGTGCGATAAAGCGCCCCGTAGATATACTAAATTCAGAGGGTTGGGAGAGATATACCGCTGCCCTGGCTGAAGATACAAAAGCCACCGGCAGCGGAAAAGTTTTAAAAGCATGGGGAAAAGTTGAGAAAGCGTTGCGGAAAGCAATAGAAGAACAAGAAACTTGGAACGCTGCAAAAACGTGTTTATTTGCCGTTACGCAGCAGGGGGGAGGGGACCGCGGGACCGCGGAACCCGCCGGGGACATGCAGGAAGCGGACGCGTTACCCCCTTCCCCGAGCGCATGCCTGAACCCCCCGGAGATGACAGGAGACCCCCAGACCCTCCCGCGGGAACCCCCGGATCCGAAACCCCCCGAAAAAACCGTGGTTTTCCCGATCGTTCCTCCCCGCCGCGTCCAGGGTCCGAATGCATGCGGCAGCGGCACCTCACCGGGTTCAGCGGCGCTCCCGCCAAGCCCGCCGGGCGGCGACCCCCCGGCAGAGCCCGAAACCGCGGTTTCTCCGACCGCCGAGCTGCGGCGCGGGCAGGCAGAGGAACGCGCGCGGTTTTTCTGGGGAGAACTCGCGCAGGAAGCGCGGGACGCCGAGAAGGCAGCCAGCGCCGCCGCGCAAGCAGCAGCCCCGCCGCCACCACCGCCGCCATATGGCCAAGATTGCGCCGACGGTCCAGAGCGGGGGCGGGGCGGCCGACCGCATGGCACGCAAAACCCGGAAGCACGAAACCCCACGACCACGCATGCGCAGCAGACCAGTAGAAGTCCGGACCTGCCGGTCTACACAGCGCACGCGCGGGAGAGCGAGGGGGGGCGGACACGCGATCGGAAGCCGCTCCCAATGTCACCTTATAAGGAGGAAACCCCTCCTCCCGAGGGACGGGGCGAGCCCAGGGGGTGGGAATGGGACTGCCCCCAAGAGGCGCACCGGCGCCACCTCTGGGAGGAGGGGAGGGGCCGGGCGCGGGAGGCGGAACGGGGCCGAACCCGAAGGGAAAACCGAACCCACCCGCGGAAGGCAGAACGGGGGCGGAGCCCGACAAAAAGGCATAGCGAACCGGAAGTCTACCACCAGTTCGCTTCCGACACGGAAGGGAGCCACAGCTCCGCGGCTAGTTATACAGAGAGCTCCGAGTCCGATTCGGAAACGGAGATAACAGAATTTATGAGGTTTACAGCGAAACCGAGCAAAGCTTTTAACAGTGTAAGGGAACAAACTCAGTACAAACTAACCGATTGGGGAAAAATAAAAGTAGCTTGTGCCGAATGGGAACCCGCTGCCGCGATACATGCATTCCCTGTAAGAGTTACCGGTGCGCGGCAGAACTTAAGGCGCACCTACACCCCGCTGAGCACAAAAGAGGTTCAAGCAGTGGTGAAAGCGGTTCAGGAAAGGGGGATTAATTCAGCCCTTGTGTCCACACTGATAGATGGCCTTTTTAGCAATGATGATATGCTGCCTTTTGATATCTCACAGGTAACCCGTATGTTTTTTGACGGGGCAGGGTTGATTGTATTTCAGCAGGAGTGGTCAGATCATTGCACAGCTGCCCTAACTCAAGCCTCAGGGCAGGGACAGCTCCTCCACGGCTCCACCCTGTCCAGACTGCCAGGCAAGCATGATGATGTGGTTACACCGCAGGACCAGGCAGCGCACCTCACAGCAGAGGAGGTGAAAGCAACAACCAGAGCAGCTAGAGAGGCCATAAGAGCGGCTTCTCGGGTAGTGGACAAATCAACACCATGGTCCACTATTAAGGAGGGGGAAAGTGAAGGCTTCACACATTTTGTAGATCGTTTGCAAGCTGCAATTGACTCATCTACCCTGCCTGCAGCTGCAAGAGGACCTGTGGTGACTGATTGTCTGAAACAACAGTGTAACACTGTCACCAAAGATATCCTGCGCTCCCTGCCAGCAGGAGCCAGCTTAGCTGACATGATCAAACATGTGGTAAAGGAAGAACACCTAATACCTATGCAGGCAGCGGTTCATACCATAACCAATGCCATAGCATCCCTGGGTCGGCATATTGTAGGCACTGGGGCTGCAGAACCATAGTAACAGATGCCAGGCCGTCAGGGCCTGGGTGGGACCCACAAGAGCCCGACAAGTTCCTACAGTTCACCTGGGCACCCGCAGGTTGCAAGACACCTCTCTTTGTACATGGAAACTCCTATCGAAACAGCTATAAAATCCCTAGATTTCGAAAATGCATATACTATAACATGACAGTCTTGCAGCCCAATCATCCTAGTTGGACAGTGGGTAAAGCATGGACAGTGGTCCTTCAAGGGTCGAAAAAGTGAGTGAATGTGCGAATTACCAGGCTTCAACCATCAGCATCCCGAGCGGTTGGACCTAACAAGATAATTAAAAGCACGCAGACAAAGAGAAACATGACCTACCCCAAAGCTGTACCCACAAGCATCACCAAAATCCCAACTAGCGATGCAGAAGCCTTTCAGATAGACCGTTTAGCCAGGTCAGACCCAGACCAAATCCTTCGTATGTTAGAAGCTACCTTCCTATCCCTGAACGAATCTAACCCTAACCTAACCAATTCCTGTTGGCTTTGTTATGATGTCCAACCCCCTTTCTATGAAGGAGTTGCTTTAAACACCCCATTCAGTTACTCCACAGCTGATGCACCTCATCAGTGCAGATGGGACACACCCCGCAGAGGTATTACCCTGAGTCAAGTCACAGGTCGAGGCAAATGCTTTGGTAATGCAACCTTAGCTGAGCGAAAAGGGAATGTCTGCACCTGAGTTGTAAAGCCTAGCAGAAAAAAACAATAAGTGGGTAATTCCAGCTACGTCTGCAATGTGGGTTTGTCAGAGATCTGGAGTAAGTCTGTGTGTATTTCTTCCCAAGTTTGATGATTCTAACGACTTCTGTGTCCAAGTTCTGATTGTTCCTAGGGTCCTGTACCACTCAGACGAAGAAGTGTACAGCCTTTTCGAAGAATCGAACAGACTCCACAAAAGAGAGATACTGACAAGTGTGACTATCGCAATGCTGCTCGGCCTAGGAGCAGCCGGAACAGCCACAGGTGTTTCGGCCCTAGCAACACAACATCAAGGTCTGTCTCAGCTACAAATGACCATAGACGAGGACTTGCAGAGGATTGAGAAGTCCATTTCCTACTTGGAGAAGTCAGTCTCTTCGCTTTCAGAAGTGGTCCTGCAGAACAGTCGAGGACTGGACCTCCTGTTCATGCAGCAAGGAGGCCTGTGTGCCGCCTTGAAAGAGGAATGCTGCTTCTATGCGGACCACACCGGAGTTGTCAGAGACTCCATGGCCGAACTCCGAAACAGACTGGCTCAGAGACAGAAAGATAGGGAAGCTCAGCAAGGCTGGTTCGAATCCTGGTTTAACCAATCCCCATGGTTAACCACTTTAATATCCACTTTGGTAGGCCCATTGGCAATGCTACTTTTAGCTGTTACCTTCGGACCATGCCTGCTGAACAAGATAGTCTCATTTGTCAAAGCTCGCCTAGATCAGACTAACGTTCTGTTCATAGGCCAACATGAAATGCTGTGAATTTATCAGGGAACATTGCCAGTCACAAGATTTTCCAAACTTGCCTGGCAAAAAACTTACTCAGGTTTCCAAACTCCTTCTTCCCTTGTTAAATCCTAACCTTCTACCTCATTTAGTGCCTATATCTATATATATATATATATAACTACCTCGTTCTTTTGTAAAAGAGGGGGGGAGATGTGGTTGGATAGGGACAGGCGGCTCGGAAGACATTCAGTTGTAACGGGAAGGAAAGAACGCTCCAACCCCCCTAAGATAAGCTATCACCATAGGAATGTAAGCCCCTACTAACATGTGCCAGTACTTTTCCATTCTCCCTTCTAACCCAGGAAATGTAGCAATACCCCTCTGACGTAGTGAAGACCCCAGAGTATATAAACTGCATTTTTGAGATAATAAAGGCCTTTTGTAACCGTCTGCCACATTGGTGAATGCGTTTGTTACTAGGCCCGGCGGTACCGGTAGAATGTACACGCCGTGCTGTCGGTTCTGAACCAAGCCTCCACAGTTGCTGAAAAGAAACAGCAACAAACCAATCAATTGTAACAGATCTACATAAAATCCCGAGGGGGCTTGTGGGTCTCTCTCTCTCTCTCTCTGCCCCTGCTTCCAGGCTGGAGCAGCCTGTCCTTAGAGGACTGCATCCATGGAAAGAGAGACTCGTATCAGAGGAATTTTGGGAGGACTCTTTGCCCATGAGGGGGAATTCACATTGCAGCTGGTTCTGTAAGACTGCTACTCCTGAGAGTGGACTCACACTGGAGAAGGTCACAGAGAACTGTCTCCTGGGGGAGTGTTGGGGTTAGATTTGTTTCTTTTTTACTTACAGAATTTTTTCCCATAAGTTGCTAGGAAACTAACTACTGGCTACTTATGGGTACTTAAACAAAACAAAGAAGTGGCCAAAGGAGAGGAGTGTAACACCTGGCTACACTTCTTTTGTCTCTGGGAGTTTCTCTTGGAGTGGGAAGATATTGTGAGTTTTGGGGGCAGGTAGAGGACAGGGCTGGGGGCAGCTGCGCTCTCTCACTCTCATCATTGGAAGGAGCAGGGTCAAGCTGTTGCTTACTGTGGGGAGAATTCAGTGTCATCAGTAGAGTCCAGTCCTAGGGATCTACCACCATCTGCTTGTGTGTCTAGGAATCCTGAGCTTGCCTCCTCCTGCCCTGTTGGAGCTGGGCCGCCGCTGTCCCACCCCCGCCGCTTCTTTGGCACTGCTCTGGGTCCTTTGGTACGCTGTAGCCCCGCACACCCTGCCCTGCCAGAACTTCCTGCAGTTCCAGCTACCACCGCGGAACTTCTGATATATCTTATCCACCAGCCTTGGATTTCTGCTCATTTTCGTGCCATTCCAGCTTGGTGCTCCTCAGAGTCCTGCAGGGGCACCGGGATCAGACTGCCCCAGGGTTTTGTGAAGCAAAGCCTCTCCTCTGCACCTTCCCATCTCAGCCAAGAAGGCTGTCACAAGGTTCCTGGCTCTGTTTTGTTGCTAATGCAATAGTTATTGTTGTTTGTTTGCCTTGTTATATATACTAGTACTGGTATTCCTACCCCTCATATCCTTGCCTGAGAGCTCCCTTAATTTCAAAATTATAATCATTCAGCAGGAGGATGTTTACATTCTCCATTCCAAGGGGGGCTTTTGCCTTCCCTAGCAGACACTTGTCCTTCAACCTAAGACAGGGAGGTACCCTATGGTCTCACAGGGGAAGGACTGCTCTCCTGGAGCAATGGAAGAAAATCTCAGTGATGAACTGACACAGAAAAAACTCCACGCCCTGTCTCCCTGCACTGTCAGTGGGAAGAAGGAAGGGGCTGGGGGAAAAAACGTGTTTTAAGGGCTTATTTTACTTCTCATTATACTCCTCTGATTCTGTTAGTAATAAACTCATTTTGCAACCTTAAGTTGAGTCTGTTTTGCCCTTGAAGTGTTTCTCCTGGTCCTTATCTCAACTCATGAATCCTTTGTTAATTTTTTTCTCTCCTCTACCCAGCTGTTGCAGGGGAGGGTAAGCAAGCAACTCTCGTAGGTTCCTGGCATTGGGCCAGTGTCAAACCACGACAGAGGGGATTGTCCCACTCTGCTCTGCATTGGTGCGGCCTCACCTTGAATATTGTGTGCAGTTTTGAGCACAACAATATAAGATATTAAACTATTAGAGAGCATCCAGAGGAAGGCAACGAATATGGTGAAGGGCCTTGAGGGGAAGCCTTAAGAGGAGCATCTGAGGTCGCTTGGTCTGTTCAGCCTGGAGAAGAGACCGGAGGAGAGACCTGATCACACTCTACAACTTCCTCGTGAGGGGAAGAGGAGGGGCAGACACTGATCTCTTCTCTGTGGTTCTCAATGACAGAACCCAAGGGAATGACCTGAAGTTGTGTCAGGGGAGGTTAATGTTGGATATTAGAAAAAGTTTCTTCACCCAGAGGATGGTTGGGCACTGGAACAGGCACCCCAGGGAGGTGATCACAGCATCAAGCCTGACAGAGTTCAAGAAGTATTTGGACAATATTCTCAGGCACATGGTGTGACTCTTGGAGATGATCCTGTGCACAGCCAGGAGTTGGACTTGATGATCCTTGTGGGTCCCTTCCAACTCAGCATATTCTGTGATTCTGTTAAATAGCCCCCTTTTGCCACATCCTATTTATGTCCTCAAGGGCACCCTTGTGTGAGCAATGTCATTGACATAACTGAGTGAAATAGGATTGGCCACTGCAGCAATTATTTTCCCTTCTGTGTCCTCCTTTCCTGTTCTCATATTACCTGGAATCCCATGAGCACACCAACTTGTTATTCCCTTTACACTCTGGGCTCACTGCACATCGCAGGAGGTGTCTACCTTCAGCTTCAAGGTCAGTTTAACTAACCCTATTGCTTATCTTATTTGAGGTAACTCACATGGTGGCATTTCAAATACAAGGTTTAGTAAAAACTAATTTAAAGCACCTCATGATGTGGTGTAATTTTGTTAGAATTTATTGATTTGCATAACTACTTAGTGCAGAAAAATGTGTCAGCCCACTGTGAAGCTGATTCAGATGTCAATCCTTAAACAACAATTTAAATAAGGGTAAACAAGTTCCTTTACAGAGGTTCAGAGAAATCATCTTTATTTTGGGAAGTTGTTGGAGAGTTTATAATTGTCAGCACTGTCAGGATTAGGCTTTCCTATTGTAAAATAGTGGTTGAGGGATTCAAAAAGTCAAGCACTACCAACACCTTTCACTGGCTTTAGCAAGAGAACTTGGGGTTCTATATCTCACCAGGTCAAATTTAATGGACTAGATCTTTATCTGGTAGAAATCAAAAAGTGTTGGGACTGAAGAGTAGTTGTGTGACCTATTAAGAGTCACTGTCTTTTCCTTCTTTCATAACAAGGAATTTTGAACTATTTAGTTTATTCTTTTAAAAAAGAGGCTTTGATTTTTATACCAGTTCACTTACCACTGGAATTACGAGGAGAAAAGAAAACAGAATTTTAGTTTATTTTTCCTAGAGACATTCCATGCTATGATTAAGACATACTTAGCATGATGTCTGCACTAACATTATTTATGCACTATGGAGATTTTTATATTAAACAGAGATCAGTCAGAAAGGATCACATCTTGCTCAGGCTGAGCTATGAGAAACTTGAAAGGAACCCTCTCCAATATTTTTTATGAAATTTAATGCTTTAATTTATATCTTATCATCTGACTTTGTAAAGTGATATAGCAGACCAAGAGCAATGTAAACTGTTTTTGGGGCATCAAAAAATGATATACCAGGCATTTAGTCACTTATGACATTTCTTGCATATGTTTCTAAGATGCCTGCAACTGCTGTTGAAGGGCAGAGGAAAATTTGCACTGGGTTCTGTGGATCAAGCTAAGGATGACTCAAAGGAATTATTTCCAAAATATAAAAGACCAGTGTCTTTTGTAACTCGTTTCTCCACCACATGCAAAGTTCTGCTCAGTACAGTATCACCATTAGACAGCTAAATAGTTTAAAATTTGCAAATATGTTGTTTATGTCTCTGTGTGAACTTTAGCCATGACTGTGCTATTCCTCTAAAATGTCAGGATCACATGGTGTGGTACTTAATATATCCATGACATGATTCAAATATGTAAACTAGTTCTATTTCTAGAAATGTCACCAGACAGTCTGTAACCCTTGTACCTTCTTTCCATCCTTGGCTAAAGGAACATGTGCAGTCTAGTATAAAATAAAGAATAATCAACATTTATGTTCAATTACATGAATATTCACCTACGAAGAGCTGACAATTTTTTCATTAAAATAATTTCAAGAAAGTAACGGGTTAATTGCAAAAAAATTTTGTCTATATTAAAAGCAGTAGTTCTGTAAGTTCCTTAAAGGGTACTTGTTTGTGCTTTTATGATGATTCAGTCTCTGAAATGGATGGAATGGATTCACCTCTGTGCAGATCACAAGATCACTGTGTGCAATATGACACTGCTGAAATAGTTTGAAAAAGGTTGTAGACATGAATCAAATGTCCCGAAGCTCAGTTGGTTAAAGCATGGTGCTAATAACACCAAGGTAATGGGTTTGATCCCTGTATGGGCTATTCCCTTAAGAGTCGAACTTGATGATCCTTGTGGGTCCCTTCCAACTCAGAATATTCTGAATAGCAAAGGGAGTTTTGGTTCAATAGAATTTTTATAAGTTATTAATAGAAAAGAGGCATATTTTTAGTGTTGGTAAGGGACCTGATCCATAAAAAATGTATTTCTTTTGAAGCCTACATTGGCCTTTAACAAAGTCTGTAATCTAGATGTATTGTGAAGAGGGAAAAGTGGTGTAATGCCCTAAAAGAGGCATTTTTTTTCACATCCTGTGATTCAGCAGCTCCACCTTAAATGATATTTGGAATCCTTTGGTCCATTTATCAGCTAGTCCCACAATTTCTGCAGTGACATTTACTCAATCTTGGGGCTGGCTTTTGTATCTGCATTCTATGTATGGTAAGTTTTATACATATAAATAGAATTTTAAAACATAATACACTCCTGAAAGAACATTAATGTTCTAAAGGCTGGTTACAGGTAGCTGAGCAAATCCTGGGGAGAGTAAAAAGGCTATGACCTCCATGATTTCAGACTGCTTTTGCTAATTCTCTCGAAGTCAGAGATTACTGAATATTACTCTAGGAAAGGTAATTCCAATTTGGCTCTGAATTTGCTTACCCTTTATAGTGCTGATGTGGTGGGAGATCAGTAATAATTGTGTTCAGCTATGAAGAAAACCTGTTTTTTGCAGATGCTTAATGCTATATGTTGTATGGCTTAGTGACTTTAAGTCAACATAGCATTTAATCCTCTCATAATTAATCACTTCACACATGAAATGACCACTCTCTATTAACTTTATCCACAAGATGGCTTTTAAGGAATTAATCAAAATTGTTCACCATAGGAGTAAACCTGTTGCATGGAAAATACATAGCAGCTGTTACTGAGCCAATTGTTCTGTGTTTCTTCACTTCCATATAATAATATTTCTGCTTTCTTCAAGTTATAATACAAGTACAAATGTCCTTTGAAATAAAACTTTAAAGGACTTATTACCAGTGACAAATTCCACTCTCAGAACTACTGAGCTGTACTTGAGCCAAAGGAATGCATAGTCCTGGAGGGATACAAAAGATGTATTAACTGGTTATCATGAGGCAAATCCAGTAGCCAAATTGTGAGCAGAATGACATAATAAAGTAAAAATGTATAAGGCTAGTTGTCCAAGCATTTTGTAAAGCTGTAAGTTAGATTCAAATCCCAGGAGTCATCAAAATGTCTTGCATCACACTTTGCTAACATGAGAATAATCCTTCCATCTGACCCACGGGAAAACCACCTGATGCTGGATACCAGCTGATACATGTATATCTTACCCTCCACATTCAGCAATTAATGGATACACAATTGTGGGTACTGCTGAATCAGTAATAAAGAAAGAAGCTGTGTGTAATGCTTTGGAAAAACACTTATTACTATGGGAGTATCATCTGAGTGACACATAGTTGTGGTCTCTTGCTACAAATCCTAAACATGTCCTTCAAATATATAAAACAAAATTACTAAACTTTATACTTAGTTAAGATGCAGTTCAGTCCTATATGTTTCCAAAATAAAGTGCAAACATGTATGTAGCTTGTGGTGCACTGAAAGAACTAATTTCTACAGATTGATGCAGTTACAAACCAATTAGCAGAGTTCTGGGTTAACCCTGGCCAGCAGTTAAGCACCACACAGATGCTCATTCACTCTCCCAGCCCACTGGGACAGGGGGAGAAATAGGAAGAAAATGAGAAAATTCATGGGTTGAGATAAAGATAGTTTAATAAGCAAAGAGGAAGAAAACAAAATGAGTGATGCAAAGGCAATCACTCACCACCTTTCACAAGTAGACTGATGCCCAGCTAGTCTCCAAGTAATGGCTATCTTCCAAATCTCTCCTCCCCTCAGTTTTTATTACTGAGTATGATGTTGTATGGCATGGACTATCCCTTTGGTCAGTCTGAGTCAGCGGTCCAGGTTGTGTCCTCTCTCACTCCCAGCCTACTCACTGCAGAGAGCAGAGTTGGAAAAAAGAGAAAGTCCTGATACTATGCAAGCACTTCTCAGCAATAGGTAAAACATTAGTGTGTTATCAACACTGTTTTAGCTACAAATCTAAGTCACAGAACCGTATCAGCTGCTATGAAGAAAGTTAACTTGACTCCAGACAAATCCAGTACAACCTCTATACATTATTCCATACCATTTATGTCATGCTTGGGTCCCACACTATCCAATACATCCTCAATCATCACCTCCCCTTCCTGTCTCTTGCTATACACACAGATATCATTCCCTTAGTCTATGAGCCTCCCCTGTAAAATGTCCATAAAATGTCCATCGAGTTCACTTAGTCTGTGATTCAGGCTCAATTCATTATGCTGGTCACTCAGGACAAGAGAGATTTCACATTGTGTTATTAGATGCTAAATCCAGCTCAGATTGGGTCGCTGCTGTACTTGCTTGGTTTCTTGCAAGGCTCATTCTCTGTTGGTTCAGGTGATTCCTGCTCTTGTACTTTCTATAACATGCAACTCAATGGGTTATTTTCCCCTAGGGTTAAATCTCCTTGAGGTGCACAAGAGATTTCTCCACCATCCCACATTACCCAGAAATTATATCTGGGTCCTTGACCAAAAGCAATCCCGTGAATGGATTTGCCCACGATATCTTTCCCAGCCAGTTCCCTACATGTACTACAAGGACCTTATGTCCTTCTACAGCACATAGGAGTTTCGTTTGGGCAGGGCCAGGTCAGTTATTTGATTCTCTGGTATTAACCAGCCAAGTGGGTTCTGTTAAATTTGCATCCCAATGCTTCTATGTTCCAGCACTTGTTGCTTTCAGTATAGTCTTTAACAGTCCATCGTATCCTTCAGTGTTTTCAGAACCTGGTTCATGATAGGGAACACAGTACATACAATCCTGTTTGGCGAAACACTGGAACAGGTGGCCCAGAGAGGTGATAGATACCCTGTCCCTGGAAACATTCAAGGTCAGGTCAGACAGGGCTCTGAGCAACCTGATCTAGTTGAAGATGTCCCTGCCCATTGCAGGGGAGTTGTACTAGATGACCTTTCAAGGTCCCTTCCAACCCAAACTATTCTATGAAACTATGATCAATGCCATGTTTCTTAGCCCAGGTGCTCATGAAGTTGCTTTGGAAATGAGTCCTGCTGTCTGACTTGATTCTTTCTGAGGTGTTGTGCTGTCACAGAACTTGCTTTACAAGAATCAGGATGGTGTTTCAAGGGGTGATATTAGTTACAGGGTGTTTTGAACCCTCCACCATGGTAATCATGTAGTGCTTGCCTTGGTGGATTCATGGCAGTGTGATATAATTGATCTTCCAGGCCTCCCCATATTGATATCGTAGCCACCGTTCCCTTTACCAGAGAGACTTTATTTGGCTTGATTGATTATGGTGCATGTTTTTCTTTCATGGAAAACCTGTGTGATGGCTTCAGTGTTCATGCCTATCCCTGGATGTGTACATTGCATTTCTTCCTAGATGTGCAGATGTTGCATGGACCCACTGAGCTACAAATACCTCATCCTTATACTCCCAGTCCAGGTCCATCTGTGCCACTTCAATTTTACAACCTTGTCTACCTGTTTGTTGTTTTGATGTTCTTCAGTAGCCCAGTTCTAAGGCACATGAGCATCTATCTACATGACATACCTTTACAGCAAGGTTCTCTACCTGGGCAACAATGTCCTGCCACAATGCAGCACCCCAGATGGGTCTACCTCTGTGCTGCTAATTGGTCATCTTCTACTGCTGTAGAACCTCATAGTACATTTCCCACCATCCATGAGTCAGTACAGAGATAGAACATTGCCCACTTTTCTTGTTCAGTAATCTCTAGGTCCAGTTAAATGGCTTTCACTTCTGCTAATTGACTTACCTTCTCCTTTGATGGTCATTACTGAAACTTGGTGGGGCAAATACCATGACTGGTGTGCTATCGCCAACTACAAATGGTGACAGGCTTTCCAGAAAGGACAGGCAAGGAAGGAGGGGTGGAGGGGTTGTCGTCTATGTCATGAAATTGATAGGTTATGAAAAGCTGTCTTTGAAGAATAGCCATGGGCAAGTTGAAAGCCTATGGGTAAGAATTAGACCAAAGCAACGAAGGGAACCCTGTGGTTGATGTTTACTACAGGCCGTCCCATCAAGGGGAGCCTAATAATGAAGCCTTCTTGCTCCAGCTACAGGAGGCATCATGTTTGCAGGTTCTTGTCCTCCTGAAGGATTTCAACCACCCTGATTGCTGCCAGAGAAATATCACAGCGAGCTGAAGGCAATCCAGGAGACTCCTGGAGTATATCAAGGATAACTTTGTAAGTCAGGTAATTGACAGTCCTACCAGATGCAATACTGGGCCTGATGGTCACCAAAAAAAGTGAGCTAATTGGTGACATCAGGATGGGAGGCAGCCTCATCTACAGTGATCATGTGCTGGTAGAGTTCACAGTATATGGGTCAGGACAAAAGTAAAGACCCTGAATTTTAGGAAAGTAAACTTCCAGCTGTTCAAAGAGTTAGTCAATAGAACCTGCTGTGAAACTACCCACACACAGGCATTCCAAGCATCTCAAAATGTCTTGAGGCATCAATCTTTTCCAGTCTCTGACAGCTGATCATGATTTATGAAATATGGATATTGATCTAATATCGATACCCAACTATGATGGACAAAAGACTTTCTAACAGTTTAGAGTTAGAAAGTGTATGCTAAATGCGACGCTGGGCAGCTGAGTGGGATTGCTCCCTAATACGCACTGCAAAGTTACAAGTGATTACAGAGTCTATTTATTTACAAAAGTTTTGAATACTCAATATACTAATACATATTCATAACACAAACACGTCCCATTCTCTGCTTTGTATTATAATTAGCAAAAAGCTATTAAGTATGCATAGTTTGTTCTTTGAATTGAGTCAGTAGTCTCATTTATGGGGAGGGGTCATAAAAAGAGGAAGAGGGGAGAGTCTTCCTTGTTCTGAACTTTCAAACTTTTCAGTGGATAACAAGACAAATTAAACCTTTTGGAACTCCAACTTCCTCCCTTCGTGACTGTTCAATGGGTTTCTGGATGTTAGAAGATTTACAATTGTCTGTATTCTTTAGATCTATTTATCAGTTTCTCTGTTTCTCATTATAAACACAGCTAAACAAACATTAAAATGACAAGCAATTAGTTATTTAGATTCAGGATATCTATCTTAGATCCAGTTCCTTTCAACTAACCATTAACTCTTAATTATTTCCAGCAAAGCCTCTCTATCTACTTTATTAATTCCAGTAAAGTCTATCTTTAGCTACAATTTTAACTTTTCTAAAATCCTTAATTCTTTAAAATTTGTGTCTCAGTCAAACTAAAGAGAAAAAAGGAAATGCACAGGCAGTGGAAGCAGGGACAGGTTTCCTCAGAAGAGTACAGGAGCATTTCCCAGTTGTGTAGGGATGGGGTCAGGACAGTCAAGGCACAGCTGAAATTGTCAAGGGACACAAAGAATAATAAGGGCTTCTACAAGTATATCAGCCAGAAAAGGAAGGCCAAAGAAAGTGTACCCCCTCTGACGAACATGACTCGCAAACTGGTAACAATGGACAAGGAAAAGGCTGAGGTACTCGATAAATTTTTGCCTCAGCCTTCAATGGTAATCTTTCTTCCCATACCTCTCAAGTGGATGCATCTCAAGGCAGAGACGGGGGGAATGAAGTCCCTCCAACTGTAAGGGAAGATCAAGTTTGAGACCACCTGAGGAACTTGAACACACACAAGTCCATGGCCCCCAACAAGATGCTTCTCAGAGTTCTGAGGGAACTGGCAGATGTAGTTGCAAGGACACTCTCCATATTTGAAAAGTCCTGGCAGTCAGGTGAAGTCCCAGGTGACTGGAAAAAGGGAAACATTTTATTCATTTTTAAAAAGATTAAAAAGAAGACTCTGGGAACTACAAGACCTGTCAGCTTCACCTCTGTGCCTGGGATGATAATGCAGCAGATCTTCCTGGAAGTTTGGCTGAAGCCATATGGAAGTCAGGGAAGTGATTAGAGACAGGCAACATGGCTTCATCAAGGGCAAATCATGACTGACTCATCTAGTACCCTTATATTATGATGGAGTGATTGTACCAGCAGACAAGGGAAGAGCTACAGATATCAAATATCTGGACATCTGTAAGGCCTTTGACACAGTCTCCCATCACATTCTTGCCTCTGAATTGGAGAGAGGTAAGTTTGAGGGACAGACAGATGGATTGGGGTTTAACCCCAGTAGGCAGCTAAGCTTCCTAGTGCACCTCCTCAAGGTATCTCTCCTAGGAGAAAAGGGTAAAGGTCTAATGCTGACTGTCGTCATGAGATGGTGCTTGGAGTACTGAGACAACAGTAATGTAGGGTCCAAATACCAGATGAGCACAATGTCCTTGGTAACCCCAAATGTTACTGTATTCTATATCTATCTGTGCCAAATAATTGTTGCTCTTTAAGGCCCGGTGGCTCAGCTAGAACTGGAATTTTGAGGCAATCGGGCAGTGCCAGTCCCTTTAAAAGGTCAGGGCACCCAAGCTGACTTCCTCCTTTGCCTGGTAGCTTTAAAAGGCAGAGGCTTCTCTTCAGAGGGGGTTGTTTCTGGCAGGTTTCTGGGCTTGCAACAGTAGCAACTCAGAAAAACTGCATTTCGCAATGAGGAACTGTTTCAGAGTGAATTTTGCAAACCCTATTGTCAGTGCAAAGCTTGAGCCAGTCCTTGGGGCCAGGCTACCCTGTGTTGGTGCCGACAGACCAATTCTTACCCCCAACACACCCGTAGTGTGTACGACAACAGCACCAAGACCGGCGGAGTCCAGCAGGTGGCAGGAGGAAGCAGAGAGCAGCAGAGCTGACCCCACACACGCCATCAATTCTTCGTCTGCCACTAGAACTGCTCTATAAAGTTCTACCTTCCCGGGAGGGTGGTTTGGGTTTTTTGTCCGCCATCTTTTACACTTTGTCTCCCCAACCGCGTGTTCGACTGGAGTGCGTCATCTTCGGGGAAACAGCTGATGTCATTTTCCCGTTGCTGTTTTGTTTGTTAGTAAACTGCTATGTTTTCACTCATATCTAGTTTTATTTTGTTTTTCCTTATTAATGGAAAGGGATTGGTTGAAACTAAGGGGAGGAAACTCATTTTAGTGTCCAACTCTTTAAATTGTCTTAAACCAAGACATAGCTAACACTATAGCTTAACACTGCAAGCTGGAACCTGGGCAAAATGGGGGAAGGCTACAGAGCCCTGGGGGTGCAAGCAAAAAGTATTAGTGCTCAAGTTATCTTTTCCTCCATTTTACAATTACAGCCAGAAATAGATGTAGAATTCAAATCAACTTCTAGCTTTGTGGCTGGTGCCGTTGTGAAGGTTTTGACTTTTATGATGGGACATTCTTCAATGACTATAGCCTATTAGGGAGGAATGGGATCCACCTGTCTATCTGCCTCCCAAGATGAGAACCAGGACCAACCACCTAAAGTGTATGTATACCAATGAACTCAGCCTGGGGAACAAACAGGAGGAACTGGAGCTCTGCATCTAGATAGAAAGTTATGATATCATAGGAATAACTGAAACATGGTGGGACAACTCATGACTGGAGGTTCACAATGGATGGCTATAGGCTGTTTCATAAAGACAGGCAGGGAGGAAGTAGAGGAGTTGTGCTCTATATTAAGGAGAACCTTGAATGGATAAAAGTCAACTACAAGAACTGTGGAAGCCTTATTGAAGGCCTCTGAGTCAAGACCACAGGAGTTGTCTCCAAGGGGGGATCTTACAGTACATATCTACTACTGACCTCCAAACCAAGATTCTAAGACCAACAAAACAATATTTGAGTTACTTAAGCAAGCTTTGGCCCAACAGAACCTGGTTTTTATGGATGATTTCAACTATCCTGAAATGTGTTGGAAGAAGAATACAGCAGCTCACATGCCATCCATCAAATTCCTGGAATGCATAAAGAACTGCTTCCTCATACAAATGTTGGATATGCCAACCAGGAATGAGGTGATAGCCTTGGCTGCAGTGATCACAATATTAGGGAGTTTAGGATCCAGATGAGCATGCTGAAAGTTAGTACTAAGAAAAAGTTTTTAGATTTTAGAAGAGCAAACTTCAGCTCACTCAGAGCTCATTTGGGAGGGATTCTGTGGGAAGCTTCCTTGGAGTATAAAGGAGCCAGTGACTGCTCAGTTTTTCAGGAACACTTTCCTGGAAGTAAAAAGGCAACTCATCCCCTTTAAAGGTAAGGGAAGTAGGTGGAGCAAGAGACTCTCTTAGCTTAACTGTAAGCTCCTGAGTCTCCTCAAAACCAAAAGTGAAGGATACCAGAGATGGAAAAGCAGGCATATACACATTGAGAATTACAAGAGCATTGCCAGGGTGAGTAGAGATGCAGTTAGAATTTAAATCAGCCAGATATGTAAAAAAACACAAGAAAGGATTTTTCAGGTACATAACCAACAAGCAGAAACAGATGGAAAATATTAGTCCACTGTTAAACAGGAAATGTGAATTAATCACCAACAATGCTGAAAAGGCAGAAGTTCGCAAGACTTTATTCGTCTCTGTCTTGACCAGCACTGTGTGGCCCCAGGACCTGGGAACAAAAGTCCAGGCTGATGCAAACACAGACCCACCAGTGAAGGAAGAGTTGGTGTGTGAACTGTAACAGGAGTTTGGCCTCTGCAAATTGATGACCTCTGAAAATATCCACTTGAGGGTGTTAAAGATGTCTGATGTCATTGTGAGGCCACTCTTCATGTTGTTTGAGAACTCATGGAGATCAAGGGATGTGCCAGAAAACTGGAAGAAGGCTAATGTCACCCCCCCACCCCATATGCATTCTTTTCTTCAGTCTTTTATAGAATGGGCCATTTTCTCTGTTAGACTCCAAGATTTCCTGTACTCTAGACATAATCCCAAAACCATAGCTGCACTGGGACCATACTGCTGGGAATAATTAACAGAGCACAAAAATTCCTGGTAAGTATCTTCCTGGATTATCTTCCCAGAGCAATGTTGCCCACAATGACTTTCTCTCTCTAAACAGCTATCTCTTTTCTTCCCTAGCTCACTGAAAATACATACTACAGGAATTTTATAGGAACATGTCATGAGGCAGGCTCTACACATTTTCATCTTTAAAAGACCCCTCCCTCCACCACCCTACTCCTCAGACTAAGAATATTATTGAATTGCAGCAAGACCTCTAAATTTGAAATCCTTTATGTTCATTCTTATTTTAAAGTTCTGTAGTATGTGTGATATAAATGCAAAGGAGATTCTTTGTCTTGAAGAACAAAAAATCTCCATTTCTTGAGGGACAAATATAATCCTAGTTTGGTACCTCAAGACTGATTGTCACATGAAAAAGGGAGATTTCCTCAACCCTTAGTGTGGGGAAATTTACTCTATCCTTAATATTTAGTGTCTGTCAGTGCCCCAGGAAAGCCAAGATCCTTGTCCCCAACCAGTCTGTCAGCATCCCTTTATGGGGACCCTTCAATGAGCAGTCCTGCTAGATTGGAGGGCAGTTCAACTGATTTATTCAGAGAAATATGCTAGCAGGATAAGGGAGACCCCTCAGCAGGTCTTCCCACTGTGTGACCCTTCAGCGGGCCTTCCATTTTATTCAAGTATGTTCCCCACTGCTGGTGATTGCCAGAACCCATGAAGGACTCACACTAACAGTTCACAGAATAACGCTCTTTATTAATATAAAATTGTGACAGGTTAAGGTTTGAGGATTGCCAGTGATAGTTTCTGACTGCAAAAACATGTTCAAAGCAACATACAGACAAGCTCTAATCTCCAGTAAAAGTATTCAGTGCGCATAGAATATGGTTCATACCCAACAGGCATCCCTATGGGAGAGAAAACAGGTTCAGCCCATCAATTGATCCCAGCAGTTATGATGGAGTCTTCCCTAACTTCCCCCCCCCCCCCCCCATTCTTGACTTACTTTTATACTATTTCTTTGTGTTTAGGTGGAACTTGAGTGACTCTAGTCATACATACCTTTTTTACTGATTGGTGTAAAATTTTCTCGCTTCTGTTTTAAAGGTACAGTCAAAAAATATAGAGCACATTCCCAGTGAGGGGTGGTTGTACCTTGGAGGTAGGGAACTTTGTGATGGAGGTATGCTCTAACATTACAATTAGGCTATAATGAACCAAGTTCATCTGAGGAGAATGACTTCACCACAGTTGTTGGCTCAGCAGCAAGACATCTTCTATCTCACTTGGTTGACAGGTGCTATGTGGTTTATCAACTGCAAAGTACAATTGAGTTCTCCTCCCTGCAAGGATTTCAATAGAGTCTGGCTGTGGTGTTTCCACTCCACTCCAGCCTCTGTTCCATCCTCTTTAGCAGGTGCTATGGTTGCAGACTGTGTGTATGGGGAATCATTGCAGAATAGGTCTCGAGCATGACAACCACATTCCATAAAAGGAGCAGCAACTGTAATTTCTGTACCATCATAACTTCTGTTAGAATGTGAATATAACTTCTCAGTTTCCTCTAAATTAACCCCCAGCCATCTTTCCACATTGATCCAGAAAATGTTACTTATAATGTACCTCTGCTAAGTGACACCTTGTGGCTTGAAGAATTAATCTTATTTTGCTTTCTTTAGTCATATTTGTTGTTCTGAAAGATGATTGTATACTTCCATAATAATCTAAATGTCAAGAACAATAGTACTGATCCAGACCAGGGGTCTTCATAGCCTAGTACTCTGTCCAACAATGGTCAAAAATTGATTCTCAGAGAAGAGAGCAGAACAAACATGATATTCCTTGATGCTCTTTTAGCTTTCAGATATTTTCAGATCAGGCAATTCTATTAGCCTGTTTTCATGTGTCTGTTTAAAGCCCACAATGCATTTCTTCCATGTACTTGTTCAGTCTCCTGTTGAACCCATGTGAATGTCTTGCATATACATCATTCTTTGAGAAGGGAAGAGTGTCCAAAGGAGGGCAATGAATATGGTGAAGGGCCTTGAGGGGAAGCCTTAGGAGGAGCATCTGAGGTTGCTTGGTCTGTTCAGCCTGGAGAAGAAGAGACTGGAGGAGAGACCTGATCACACTCTACAACTTCCTTGTGAGGGGAAGAGGAGGGGCAGACACTGATCTCTTCTCTGTGGTTCTCAGTGACAGAACCCAAGGGAATGACCTGAACATTAGATTGGATATTAGAAAAAGTTTCTTCACCCAGAGGATGGTTGGGCACTGGAACAGGCACCCCAGGGAGGTGATCACAGCATCAAGCCTGACAGAGTTCAAGAAGTATTTGGACAATATTCTCAGGCACATGGTGTGACTCTTGGAGATGATCCTGTGCACAGCCAGGAGTTGGACTTGATGATCCTTGTGGGTCCCTTCCAACTCAGCATATTCTGTGATTCTGTGAGATTGCATAAAGATTCACCTACTTTTGTTTTGAATGTTTCTCCCACTAATTGCCTTTAATGGACTGTATTCTTATATTTGAAAAGGCAATGAAGTGTTGATCTCTATCCATGTTCCCATGCTACTCAGGATTCTTAGGTCCTTACTCTATTCCTCCTTCAAACTCTCTTTTTCCGGCTGATGAGTTCTGGCCTACTTCAACTTTGTTCATATGGAAAAAAAAAAACCCACAAGGTGTTTAACAGGTCAGGCTAATATGAAAAAGCACATGAGTTTCTGTAGGTGATAGCACTGAAACTTAGCACCTACCTAATGCCATATCCTGCGCGACATCTCAGTTTTCTGACTGGACAGCCACTTAGAGTCACCTGGAAACATTTTCAATAAAAATATAGAACTCATACTTCCGACTTTGCAGGATGCCTTATCCCACTCCATTCCACAAATCCATGCAATCTACGATCAGCATTATATAATTGATTATGCCATGAAATGTTCATAACCTCCAAATGATTTTGATGCCTTGAAAGGCTACCTAGAACAGAGGCAAGACAGTGTTAAAGGAATAAAGTAGGTATTTATTAAAAGGCCTTCAGAGAATACACCTTGGTCAGTACAAGAGCCTGGCCAAGGCTACACCCAAGATAAGACACCCGGTCATGAGTTTTCACACTTTTATAAGTTTTGGTCCATTTACATATTTGGGTTAATTGTCCAATTACAGTTTCAGGTTATAAAGTCCCATCCTTCCAGATGACTCTCCTCAATTCGCCATTGTTTATACTTTTTTGGGCCTGAAGCTGCAACGGTGTCCTTGGTTCTCAGGATGGAAAAGAATTGTTTTGTCTAACTACAGTGAAGACAACTTGCTAACACTTTATAGGAAGTTCAGAGCTATATACCAATGCAGTACAGAAGCTGGAAAATATGAAAGCTAAAACTTAAGGCATCAATTTCAACCTCCTTTCCTTTTACCCCTTTCACCACTTTATATACTTTTGTCTGCCATCTCTTACTCCAATATTGCACCTTTTTGGTCAGCAGAAAGACACCTCTGTGTAATGCATTTTTGCTCTGAAGCAAGCTAAAGCATTCAATTATGGCCCTAAATCTTTAACAGAATTAAAATACTCTGGGTGTTTGTTTTAGAATTGTGGGCTCAATATAGCACTAAAAATCAATTGATTTCCAAGTCTACCAGAGATATATATATAGAAATACAGTAAATTCTAACCTTTTTTCTTAATGCACTGTTTCAATGCAAACCAATAATTTAAATTATTGCTTCATTTATTGGACTACAGTTAAAAGTGAGGGTTTATTTTTTATTTGCATTGTATAAGGTCTTCTGTGTTGATTTCAGGTTGTCTTCTCTTTTAGAAATTGTATCCTTCCAAGACAAATGGCTAGCACAATCTGTCGTCTCCTGGGTGGCTGTGCATCTGCTGCATCCTTTGCAGCAGCAGGCACAGGGATCCTAACTGCTGGATACCTCTTCAATAAGCAAAATGTTAAAGCTACTGTTCAAGAAAAACGAAAACTCTTCCCTCCAAGGTAAGTTCTATGGGTTAACTAGTCAGTTGAGCACAGGGCCCAGCTAACTGAGCTAGGCGTAGTTTTTAACTCTTTGGGGGAAGATCTCCATTAAAGCTGCAGAGGACCTATTCCCTCACTCACACCATCTGTGTCTGCATATGGATTTATAACTGTCAGCCTAAAACCCAACATCCTTTATTAATAACCCCAGTTTTAGATAGCACTGACAGTGGCCTTCAAGGACAGAAAATAGGGATGTTAGATCATATCAATATACTTACAAAATCATTACCAAACAATTACACGCCTGAAAAATGGTTCCATTTTTAAGTGAAGCACCAAATCAGTCCTTATTTTATCTTGTCAGCTCTTGAATGCTTTCAGTGTCTATTGGACGGACTGATTGCATAGATTCTAATATTAGGAAGCATAAAAGTATTTTAATTATGCAAGTAGCAAAGAAATGTCTTCTATAAATTCTGTACTTGAAATATTCCTAATTCTGTTTAAAACCTAGTTGGTTGATAATTAGAAATAACTACAAATATGACGCTGACTTTTCTGGCCATATTTGTGAAAAAACAAAACACCCCAAAAAAAGGACCAGGCTTTGACAGACTTTTTTTTAATTTTATTTTCTCATGGCAAATAATATCTTATTTCAAATAAACTCTTATAAAAGTAATGGGGTTGTGAATAAAGCAAAATGCTGTCAAAAAATGGTAAATGTGATCTGATTCACAAAAATGCTTTCTGATAGCATAATAGCTTCATTTTCTCTGCTTTATTATACTGTACAGCTGTTGGTAAATAAAACCATTAAAACAACTGCAAATATTGTAAAATAGATTCCTAGCTGATGTAGATCAGACAGTTACACTGATGTCAACAAAGCTGCAAGCATATCTTAGTTCAGAATGAGAGCTCTTATTCAGTTAAACATAATTCATTTCCTACTTGAACAAAACAATGTTAGACCACTTTTAATTCTCAATGTGTCTTAGCAGAGATTTAATAGGCTTTAATACACTTTCAAGGATTCATTTTTTGGTTGCTCCAAGTAACAGAAAACTGCTGTTGTCTGTTAGTGGGGTTGCTCAGCAATGCAGTGTGGAGTACTTTGTGTGACTTCAGTACACCTCCCTTCCTAAATTTCAGTGCAATGTATTGTGATGGGTTATCTTTGTCTGGCTGCCATATGCCCATACAGCCACTCTCTTACTCCCCCTCATCAGCAAGACAGGAGGAGAAAATTAGGTTAAAAACCTTGTGAATAGAGATAAAGACAAAGAGATGGGTCACTAATTACCATCATAGGAAAAACAGACTTGACTCGGGGAAGAATATTTTTAAAAACTGCCAATCAGTTGTAACAGAATAGGATATTGATAAATAAAAACAAAACTAAAATCACCTGTCTCCCACATCCCTCTTCTTCTCAGGCTTGACTTCACTCCTTACTCTTCTACCTCTTCCTCATGAAGCAGCATAGGCAGGGATGGGAAATGGGGGTTCTGATCAGCTCAGAACACTTTGTCTCTGCTACTCCTTCCTCCTCACACTGTTCTCCTGATCTAGAGTGGGTTTCCTCCCATGGGATACAGTCCTTCATGAATGTGTTGCTTTTGCATGGCCTGGTTTTTGGTAGCAGGGGGAGCCACAGAGGTGGCTTCTGTGAGAAGCTGCTAGAAACTTCCACCATGTCTGGCAGAGCCAATCCCTGATGGCTCTGAAGATGGACCTGCCGCTGGCCAAACCTGGGCCAATTAGAGAGGTTGGTAACACCTCTGTGATAACATATTTAAGAAGAAAATCGAAACAAAGTGGGAGCTCAGTTTTTTTTCCTAGCCAAAGAAGAGGAGGAGGCGAGTACACATGAGGAAAATCAACATGGCGACACCAAGGTCAGTGGAGAAGGAGGGGGAGAAGGTGCTCCAGGTGCCAGAGACTAGATTCCTCTGCAGGCCGTGGTGAAGACCATGGTGAAAAAGGCTGTCCCCCTGCAGCCCATGGGGATTCTAGGCATTCACAGGGGATGCAAAGATCCACTCACAGCCCATGAGGGAGGTGCCCATGCCAGAGCATGTGGATGCCTGGAGGAGGCTGTGATCCAGTGGAACACCCAGTGGAGAGAGGGGGCCCCTGCTTCCAAGCTGGATCAGCCTGTCCTTGGAGGACTGGACCCCATGGAAGAGTGACCCACACCACAGAAGTTTTGGGAGGACTGTTTGCCCTTGGAGGGATTCACATTGTAGCAGGTGAAGTAGGACTGCTGTTTGTGAGAGTGGACCCACATTGGAGAAGTTCACAGAGAACTGTCTCCCATGGGAGGGACCCCACAGCACAACAGGGGAAGGACTGCTCTCCCTGAGCAGTGGAAGAAAACCTCGGGTGATGAACTGACCAAAACCCATACACCCTGTCTCCCTGTGCTGTCAGTAGGAAGGAGGGAGGAGTTGGGGGAAGAAAAGGTGTTTTAAGGGCCTATTTTACTTCTAATTATCCTCATCTGATTTTGTTAGTAATAAATTCTCTTTGTACCTCCAAGTTGAGCCTGTTTTGCCCTTGGAGTGTTTTCTCACAGTTCTTAACTCATGAACCCTTCATTTAATTTTTTTCCTCTCCTCTGACAAGCTGGGGCAGGGGAGGGAGAGTGAGCAACTTTCTTGGGTGCCTGGCATTTGGCCAATGTCAAACCACAACAATGAACTTCAGTGTGAATCCCTCTGAAGAACAAACTGCAGTTCTTCAAGAATTCCTCCTGCATGAGTCTTGCACAGACCACAGTTCCTGCCAGAAAACCTGCTCCTGCATGGTCTACTCTCCATGGGCCGCAGTTCCTGCCAGAAGTCTGCTCTATCATTGGCTCACCATGGGCTCCAGCTTCCCTCAGGGCACATCATTCTCTCCTGGCACGGGATCCTTCATGGGCTGCAGAGGTTCAGCCTGCCTCACCCTGGTCTTCACCACAGGCTGCAGGGAAATCTCTGCTCTGGCACCTAAAGCACCTCCTCTACCTTTTTCTTCACTGACCTTGATGTCTGCAGGGGGTTTTTTCCTCATATTTTTTCTTACTTTTCTCTCTCACAACTGCTATGCAGTGTCTTTTACCCTTTCTTAAATATGTTATCACAGAAGTGCCACCATCTTCACTGATTGTCACAACCTTGGCCAGTGGTGGGGTCCATTTTGGAGCCCACTGAAACTGTCTCTGAGCATGGAGGCAGCCCCTGATTTCTTCTCATAGAAGCCATTCCTGCAGCCTCTCCGCTAGAATAATCTTGCCACATAAGCTGAAAATATATATAAACCAAGCACTAACTATATTTTTCATCTATGCTGCGTATTCCATATTTCCTGATCACTTAAGTAGTTTCTTAAACTAGCAAGGAATACTGTTTAAAGATATCATATCAAGTGCTTATGATGTTTTTTTCTCTTCAGTGCAGACTATCCTGATCTCCGCAAACATAACAACTGCATGGCTGAATGCCTCACTCCAGCAATTTATGCCAGGCTAAGGGACAAGATGACTCCCAATGGCTACACCCTAGACCAGTGTATCCAAACCGGGGTTGACAATCCTGGACACCCTTTCATTAAAACTGTGGGCATGGTTGCAGGTGATGAAGAATCCTATGAGGTAATTTTCACAATGCTATCATATTTTTTTCAGTTTGTATGGTATATTTCACAAGACCTCATTATATGAACACATATTCTTAGTTGAATATGGACTTCTAAGAAAAATTATGTCCCAGAGAATATATATGGGGCAGATCATGTACATTTTCCCTACTCTTTATGAAGATTTGAATGCTATTCTACATTAGGAAATGCTGTGAATATGAGGCATTGCTAATGGAGCCCTCTCTACTGCAAAGTCAGTAAAATATGGCTGCTTGGGAGCAATCCTCTATTTGCCTCCAACAGCTGCTCTCTAATACTAAACATAGTTTATGGAAAAACAAGAAGAGACATCAAAATAAAGGTGATATGGAAATTACACTGTAAAACAACTGTGGCAGAACTGAAAAGAAAATGGCTTCTGTGAAGTGCTGGACATCTTTAAGCCATAACTAGTGGACCCTGACAAAAGCCAAAGACAGTATTAGTATAAAAAAAAGAAGAAAATCCTTGTTTTTATTGACCTGTGTGGTCTGCTTCCTTCAGTCTACCCTACAATTGTATATTATTATATAATCTCTTAAGAGTATCCCAAATGCTAGGCTGCTCAACATGGAAAAAGACATCTGGTATTCTGGGACTACCAGCTTCTGTGATTTGTTTTACTTATTTAGATATAGTGACTGCCTTGAAAAGCTCTGCTAGAGTTATTGCTGCATGACAGAATGAAGGTGTGATTGTGATCAGTGTTGACATACCTGTGCTAAATAGTTCTAAGTAGTATCAGTAGTCAGTGGCAGTGAAGACAGTTATTCTCATATGACCTAAGAACAGGGTACAAACTGCCTGGGGACTGAACATGTATTTTAGTTGCTAATAAATCCTGAAATTCAATCTAGATGCCATCACATATAGTACTTATCTGTGGTAACTAGAATAAGCCTGTAACTAAAGTAAGGTGCAATTTTTGTTGTGAAGGTGAGAAACCACTATAGAGCACTGTTTAGGTCAAAATGACTGAAATCCACCAATAATCTCCCAATTTATTGTTAGGAGACAGAGGGTGAGATTCCATGTTCTGCTTGTAAGATGTACAGGAGAAACTCAGAGTAATTGCAAAACTCATGGCAAACTACTGTCAGTTACCATCTGCTACATAAACAATAGATCTATTGAAAATAAATTTTGAGAGGTAACTTTTTTAGACAAATTTCCAAAGATACAACCCACATATGACCCTTCCCTTTATATTTACCCCTGTTAGCACTTGCTGACACTCATGGCTATCAATCACCCAGGAGCCTGTACCAAGGAATTTCCCTTGTGACTGAAGTTAGTGCATTAAAGTGTTTCTATGATAGTGAAGACTTTTTGTTAATTGTCTTGACTCCATAGGTATTTGCTGAGATTTTTGACCCTGTCATTAAAGTGAGACATAATGGCTATGATCCACGCACAATGAAGCATCACACAGACCTGGATGCATCCAAGGTAGGATTTAAATAAAATAATGAAGAAATCAAGATTCAATGCTGCTGCTTACAATGATGATATTGTATGTAACTGTACATTTTCCCCCTGATCAAACTCCAAAGAAATTGAGGAAACTGGCTAAAGAAACTGGAATGCTACAAATTACTAAAACAGCACATCCCACAGGGAGTATGTCTAAATGAAGCGATCTCTGGTTCTGTCCTTTCTTATTGCAAGCCTGTTAGTTTACAGCTTAGATTTGCTGGGGTTTGCAGTATCAGACAAGCTAGCATCTCACATGGCCTTTCTTCCTCTTCCTTATTCTTTTCTTCTAATTTCCTCTCTTTACTGGATCACTTTCACCTGACTATTCAATTACAGCCTGACATTATGCAGAAGTGTCAGAGGTACAAGACTGCAAAAGGATCAAGCCAGGAGGCAAGAGTGATAGCAAGACAGGCAAAACAGTGGATCCACCAAAGGCATATTTCCACAGCACTCAAGCAAGTAGAGAACAGGTGAAAAGTTCTAGTTACAGTAAACAGGTTCAGCCAACAGGCCAGTGATTGACAGAAAAGCCCATAGTGACAAGGCAAGTCTGAGGTCAAGTCAGCAAGGCAGGGCCAGAATAAACAAGGTACAAGGCCAGGCACAGGCATACTTACAAAGTAGCTCAGACAAGGACTGAAAGGTGCCTTAAATTAAATGCAGCTCAAGCCAAGGTGTAAAGACTGCAGATGAAACTTCTCAGAAATCATTTTAAGGCAGCTATTTTAAAAGTTGTTGGATCCACGGTGTCCTGGTTTGGAATAAATTAGGGAAGAACCTCCAAAAGGAGTCTCCTAAACCAAAAACCTCCACCACCCCTTCCCCCCCCAGCCCTGGGTTCGGGAAGGAAATACCTTGGAGGAAAAGTGGAAAAAAAGGTTTATTGACAAAGAAAAAGAACACTCCCCAACACCGAAAGTGGGAAAAGGTTACTGTGATGATGAGGAGGGTGCGGCGACGTGTCTCTGGCAGGCCCGGGACTTCTCCAACTTCTCAGGTCAGGTCAGGTCCGGAGCCGGTTCAAACCTTGGTGCGGGGGGGGGGGGGGGGGGGGGGAAGGAAGGAAGGAGGGAAAAAAAAAAACCAAAACCAAACAGAAGCAGCGGAACGGAAAAAAAAAACCAAAACCCGCGGCAGGGGCAGCCAGAAAGGGGGGGGTGGGGGGGTGAGAAAATAGAGAAAGGGGAAAGAGAAAAAAAAAGGCAGGCAGCAGCAAAGCAGGCCTGAGCTAGCAAAGCAAAGCCGAAGCAGGAAAGAAAGAAGAAACTGCAGGCACCCACCCAAGAGGGAGGGGGCAGCTGCCAGACATAACAATGTATCCAAGATATGGGATGGATATATGGGATAGGAGGCAGCTCAACCCAGAACATTCCACCCCTTATCCCATATATCCATCCAATTAAAACTTTCATCTCACTTACTCAGACCTTTAGCACTTACACATTTCCGTCCATCTTACTTGCTCAGACCTTTGACACTTACACATTTCCTTCTGTTTCATGTCCGACTTATCTAACGCGCAGACAATGGTAGTAACATTCAGCACATATCAATCTTACCCCATATTCAGATCTCCCTGAGGTACACATCGTATTGTTCCATCTTTCTGCATTATCCACCATGTACAACCCAGTCCTTGAGCAGAGACAACTCCACGGATGGGTTTGCCTGTACTCGAGTCAGGGTTGATCCATACTGTCTTTCCCAACAAACCTCTAACATGGGCCACTGGGACTTTATCTCCATCTACTACATTAAGGTGCTGGGACTGAGCAGGACCCGCTTGGTTGGTGGACCCTCGAGTGTTAACTAACCAGGTGGCTTTTGCTAAATGCTGCTCCCAGTTTTTTAAGGGCCCCCCACCCAATGCTTTCAGGGTGGATTTTAAAAGCCCATTGTACCTCTCCATTTTACCCGTGGCTGGTGCATGGTAGGGGATATGATATACCCATTCAATGCCATGTTCCCTAGCCCAGGTTTTAATAAGATTATTTTTGAAATTAGTCCCATTGTCTGACTCAATTCTCTCGGGAGTACCGTGCCTCCAAAGGACCTGCTTTTTAAGGCCCAGGATGGTGTTGCGGGCTGTAGCATGAGACACAGGGTAGGTTTCCAACCATCCTGTGGTGGCTTCTACCATGGTCAGCACATGACACTTGCCTTGGCGGGTTTGAGGCAGCGTGATGTAATCAGTCTGCCAGGGCTCCCCATACTTGTACTTAGACCACCGCCCTCCATACCAGAGAGGCTTCATCCGCTTGGCTTGCTTAATGGCAACGCATGTCTCACAGTCACGGATAACTTGAGAAATGCTGTCCATGGTTAAATCCACCCCTTGGTCTCGTGCCCACTTATAGGTGGCATCTCTACCTTGGTGACCTGAGGCATCATGGGCCCATCGTGCTAGGAATAACTCTCCCTTGTGCTCCCAGTCAAGATCTATCTTCAACTCCCCTATCTTTGCAGCTTGATCTACCCGCTAAATATTTTGCTGCTCCTCATTAGCTCTACTCTTGGGGACATGGGCATCTACTTGGAAAATCTTCACAGGTAGGTTTTCTAACCGGGCAGCGATATCTTTCCACTCTTCAGCAGACCAAATTGGTTTTCCTCTACGTTGCCAGTTCGCCTCTTTCCATTTCTTCAACCATCCCCACAGAGCATTGGCTACCATCCAAGAATCAGTGTATAGATAGAGCCTTGGCCACTTCTCTCTCTTTGCAATATCTAGGGCCAGTTGAATGGCTTTGAGTTCAGCAAATTGACTGGATCCACCCTCTCCTTCAACGACCCCTACGACCTGTTGTGTGGGGCTCCATACAGCTGCCTTCCACCTCTGACCCATCCCTATGACACGGCAGGAACCGTCGGTGAATAAAGCGTAACATATTTCCTCTGCTGGCAACTGGTCATATGGCGGAGCTTCCTCAACCCGGGTCACTGGTTCTTGTTCTTCATCTGCAACACTGAAACTTTCACCTTCGGGCCAGTTTGTAATTACTTCCAAAATTCCAGGGCGATTCAGTTTCCCAACTTGAGCGCGTTGTATAATGAGGACAATCCACTTGCTCCAGGTAGCACTGGTGGCATGGTGGGTGGAGGGAACCTTTCCTCTAAACATCCACCCTAGCACCGGTAGTCGGGCTACCAGGAGGAGTTGTGCTTCCATACCTATAACCTCTGAGGTGGCCCGAACCCCTTCATAGGCTGCTAGAATTTTCTTTTCTGTTGGAGTATAGCTGGCTTCTGACCCTCGGTAACTTCGACTCCAAAATCCCAGTGGTTGGCCTCGAGTCTCTGCAGGCACCTTCTGCCAAAGGCTCCAGGACAGACCGTGGCTCCCGGCTGCAGAATAGAGCACGTTCTTCACGTCCAGTCCCATCCTGACTGGGCCAAGGGCTACCACGTGAGCAATCTCCTGTTTGATTTGAGTAAAAGCGTGTTGCTGCTCAGGGCCCCACTGCAAAGTGTTTTTCTTGTGAGTTACCAGGAGGAGAGGGCTCACAATCTGGCTCTACTCTGGAGTATGCATCCTCCAAAAACCTATGGCACCTAGGAAAGCTTGTGTCTCCTTCTTGTTGGTTGGTGGAGAAATTGCTGTGATCTTATTGATGACATCAGTGGGAATCTGACTCCGTCCATCTTCCCACTTAATTCCCAAGAACTGAATTTCTCTAGCAGGTCCCTTAACTTTATTGTTCTTAATAGCAAAACCAGCTTTCAGGAGAATCTGGATAATCTTCTCTCCTTTTTCAAACACTTCAACTGCAGTGTTCCCCCACACAATGATGTCATCAATGTACTGCAGATGTTCTGGAGCCTCATCCTCTTCCAATACAGTTTGGATCAATCCATGACAAATGGTAGGACTGTGCTTCCACTCCTGGGGAAGTCGGTTCCAAGTGTACTGCACACCCCTCCAGGTGAAAGCAAACTGAGGCCTGCATTCTGCAGCCAGAGGAATGGAGAAAAAGGCATTGGCGATGTCAATACTGGCATACCACCTTGCTGCCTTGGACTCCAGCTCCTACTGGAGTTCCAGCATGTCCGGCACGGCAGCACTCAGCGGTGGAGTCACTTCATTCAATGCCCTGTAGTCCACAGTCAATCTCCATTCTCCGTCCTACTTGCGCACAGGCCAGATGGGGCTTTTAAAGGGTGAGTGGGTTTTACAGACCACCCCTTGGCTCTCCAACTCACAAATCATTTTGTGGATGGGAATCACTGCATCTCGAACTGTTCTATACTGCTGCCGATGCACTATAGAAGTGGCGATTAGCACCTGCTGATCTTCCACCTTCAACAATCCTACAGCAGATGGGTCATCTGATGGTCCAGACAGGGTGTTTAGTTGCTTAACACCCTCTGTTTCTACAGATGCTATTCCAAATGCCCATCTGAATCCCTTTGGGTCTTTGAAATACCCATTCCGAAGGAAGTCTATGCCCAGAATACACGGGGCCTCTGGGCCGGTCACAATCAGGAGTCTCTGCCAGTCCTTTCCAGTCAGGCTCACCTCAGCCTCCAACAAAGTCAACTCTTGTACTCCCCCTGTCACCCCAGCAATGGAAATTGGTTCTGCCCCCATATGTTCCGATGGCACCAAAGTACATTGTGATCCAGTGTCAACCAAAGCCTCATGTCTCTGTGGCGCCGATGTGCCAGGCCATCGAATCCACACAGTCCAAAACACACGATTCTCCCCAACCTCTACCTGGCTAGAGGCAGGGCCCCTCTAAGCCTGATTATCTTTCTTTCCTTAGACGTATGTCCTAGAGGTTCCCTCCAGGGGATCAGACATATCATCATCGTCCCGGCTGCAGACAACTGGTGCTGCTCTCTGTTTAGTATACGACCTCCTCTTTGAATCCTACCTTCTTTCAATTTACGCACCCGTTGTGCCAGAGCAGCAGTGGGTTTTCCGTCCCACCTCCTCATGTCCTCCCCAGCTTCACACAAGAAGACTCACAACTCGGTTCGCATGGTGCGCCTTCTCTCCCCAACAGAGTTACGGCCGCATTGAACACCAGGGCCTCTAATTTGAATGGCCGAAATTTGGAGGAAGTCCTCCCTAATCTCTTCCCTGAGCTTTTTGTGATTTTCCTCTAATTTATCTTCCAATTTCTGCAGTCGTGTTTCCACAGCTGCAATCCTGGCGTGAGTTGGGCCACGTTCTGCATTAGCATATGCTCGAAGCTTCCTTGCCATATCGAGCACGATTTCATAGGTCTCCTCCCGCTTCATTATTGCTAGAGCAGAAGCGTATTCAGATGGTCCAAGTCGTACAAGTTTTCGCCACATCACGGGTGTACATGGTACCAAGTCTGGGTTCTTACTGTTTAGGTCATCTGAGAAGATAATCTCCGCCACTGCCATTTCTCTCAAGCGTTGAATCCCTTGTTCTATGGTCTTCCACTGGGTCTGCTGCATGTAGAGATCGTCTGCACACAGGTATCTTTGTGCCACACTTCCCAGGACTCGTTCCCAGAGACTGCAAGGGGTAGCCTCCCTCATCATTCCTTGGTCAATAACTGGATCATGTGACAGGGAGCCCAAACAATTGCACAACTGTGCAATATCAGAGCTGGATAAAACCCAGTGGAGAGATAGTAAAAGAGATTTTCAGAGATCCTTGGTGCACTCATGTCCCTAACAGCAAACTAGTTCCATTCCTTGTCCTTAAGAGAGGTGTTGATCCCAGCTAGTACAAAACATTTGAGCCTTTGCCTAATGCCACTGTGTGCTTGTTCATGAGCTAAAGTTATTCATGCATTTAAGGATCAGAGTGAAAGAATTCCCCTTCTCTTGCACACAGTCAAGTCTTAGCCATTGCATTAGTTCAATAATGGCATTGATTAGTATCATCATAGACTTTCTTCTTTCAAAAGAACTTCCACACCTGGCCTTCTTTCCATGTTCATATCCATGTTTCCAAAACCATTCAGATCTTTTCATATGCCATGCCAGAGCTAAGAAGGATCAGCTGGTTACTTTGCCACATTCAGTCAGCAAAAGAACTTCGGAGTTCCTGAAAAAAACCTTAGTATTTGAAACACTGAGGGATTCCTAATGTTCTGTGATATCTAGAAGAGGTCATGATTCCTGGGCAGAAAGGTGACCCATTTTTTATGATAGGATTTTTAAATGGTGGTGTACAAAATGGGTGACTGTATGTAAATTAAGAAACATTTTTCCTTTAGATCACCCATGGTCAATTTGATGAGCAATATGTCCTCTCATCACGAGTACGTACTGGTCGTAGCATCCGGGGTCTCAGCCTTCCTCCAGCTTGTACCAGGGCAGAGAGAAGAGAAGTGGAAAATGTTGTAGTCACTGCTCTAGCTGGGCTCAAAGGAGACCTTTCTGGAAAGTACTATAGCTTGACAAATATGTCTGAGAAGGATCAGCAGCAGCTTATTGATGTAAGTATAACTCCATGTTACATGTCTGGCTTTTGCATGTGTCCTCCTTTACTAAATGAGATGTCTTTCATGTCTATTTCTTCTTGTGTATAGGGGTGACTGATACCAGCACATTTTGGTTCTCTGGATCAGTGACAGTGTCTGTCACAGGGGTTGGAGTAAGCACAGGACCTGTCACCAGGGCTCAAGTAGCTACAATGTTTATCATTTGGGTTGTAGAAGCCTCAGTGCCTGTCATTTTGTCATCAGATCCAGACAGACACCAACTTCAGGAATAGTGTAATTTACTATAATACAAAACTGCAAAGAATTACAAAGGATAAGCTAAGCAATCCATCTAATCATTACTACAAAAGAATGCCTGTAGTGATTAAGAAAGATACATCACCAGTTATCCAAATACTTTACCACTTAATCCAGAACCACACAAAAGCTGAGGGAAGCCACTGTCACAGCAAAGGACTGAAGGACCACTCCTGGTAACTGGAAAATCCTACAGGTGCACCCATCTACAGGCAAAGAGGCTTCCAACTTCACTGTGAGAGTAGCCCAGATTTTATGTTGTCAAACAAACAAGCTACTATTACTTCTGGTATGGAAACATCTCTTTTTATTCTCCTGTTGGGTTTCTCCCAAAGCCTGGCCAGGCCTCAAGGAGGAACCAAGGGAGTTTTCTTTGTTCCTATACCCCCAGACAAGGCCAGATGTGGCCTTCTCCGGTTTCTAAATATGGAAACGTAAATAGATGTTTTGCCAATGAACAGATGCATATATCACATTGCTAATAATACTATTTTAATGAGTGGATACATATAATATTTGGTTGGAAGGTTCATCAAGAGGTCAACTTTGACCCAGAGCCTGTTGTTCAGGCCCTAGTACTTTGGTAGATCCCAAAGTACAGAGGTGGTGGCAATGCTGACTGCATGGACCACCTTAGTTTTACCACCACCAAGTCTACTATATCATAAGCCAATACTACAAAGTCCACTATAATCATAATCTGAGCCCAGGTCCCAAGGACAATAAATATCCACAGGGAACACATACAGCAAGTAAGGCATTATGCAAGTAAGGCAAACACTGAGAACAAGCACAATAGCTCTGAGAGCAAATCAATCAACATTGTGACCAGCAGCTACTAAACCAATACAATGAATTCTTATAACAAACTTGTTTTAACATGGTCTTTTCTGATCTTCCATGATCTCAAGCCAAGAAAAGTCTGTCGTGGTTTAACCCCAGTTGGCAAGCAAGTATCATGCAGCTGCTCCCCAGCTGCTCCAACTCCCCTCAGTTTATATAATGAGCATGATATTCTGTGGTTTGGAATATCCCTTTGTCCAGTTCAGGTCATCGGTCTGAGTCATGCTCCCTCCTAGCTTTTTGTGCACCTCCTCATTGGCAGACCATGGGAAACTGAGAAGTCCTTGAATGAGAGTAAGCACTGCTGAGCAACAACCAAAACATCAGTGTGTTATCAATATTATTCTCATACTTTAAATCAGGAAAAAATCAGGTTCACAAGCATAGCTATTTAATTTAATTGTATTTGCTACCTCCATATTAAATGCATAAGACAGGGTTATACTGCTTCCCTTAATAAACTTCAACTTATTTTGTATCTTTCTCTGTTTGTATTTCTCTTTCTGGTCCCGTTTTTGTGTCCAGGATCATTTTCTCTTTGATAAGCCAGTGTCTCCTTTGCTAACATGTGCTGGGATGGCACGTGACTGGCCAGATGCCAGAGGAATCTGGTATGTTGTGTGATACATAAAAACTTGTGTCATGTTTTAAAACATGTATTACAAGTCTCCTTGCTTCTCCTAACCCCACAGTCACTCTGCACTGATACTCACAGCATGTCTAGATAGTTTTTAAATATTTTTGTAGTGTTTTAAATGATTAATTTAAGAAAAAAATAAGACCTTTATGTTGCTATTGTACACCACAACAACACAAAGACTCTGACTTCAGAAGGCTGAAAAGGTGACTCCTTTATTCTTGGAAAATGTCTCCCCTTTTATATCATTGTACACAGACCAGTTCGATTGGTGACAAGGAGACAAACCTCTTCAATCACATTGGTCAGACCAGAGGGACATCAAGAAGAAGCCCCTCCTAGGGGAAATATGTAAACATTTTTGCCGTTACCAAAACATGTGTCTTGTTTACAGAAAATTCCCTGGGAAAGGAATTTCAGAAACCAAAACATGTCCGGCATGAACCAGGGCTACAACCTTTATGTTCTTATAGGCAAAGACAGAAATGATGCAAGGATTATTGAAGTGTTATAAACCACAGAAGAGCTTGATAACAGTCACAAAGGAATTAGGGCTTCTCCCACAATAAAAGTGGAAGGGTCAACACCCCAGCTGAAGTGCATTGCTTGCAGCATGGGCAGCAAACAAGAGGAGCTGGAAGTCATTGCACAGCTGAAAAACTATGATATAATTGCAGTCATGAAAACATGGTGGGATGACTTAGAACTGGAGTGCTTCAGTGGATGACTATAAACTCTTCAGAAGGGATAGGCAAGGAAGAAGAGGCCATGGGGTAGTCCTGTATGTTAGGGAGTATTTTGACTGTTTAGAGCTTGCCGATGGTGATGAAAGGGTTGCATGTTTATAAGCAAGAACCAGGGAAAGGGCATACAAGGCAGATATCCTTGTGGTCTTCATCCAACCAGGATAAAAAGGCAGATTAAATATTCTATGAGCATCTGGGAGTAGTCTCACATTCACTAGCCCTTTTTCTCTTGGAGACTTCAACTTACCACTTGTCTGCTGGTAATACAATACAGAAGAGAGGAAATAGTCTGGGAGATTCCTGGAATGTGCAGAAGAAAACTTCCTGGTACAGCTGGAGAATGAGCCAACTAGGGAAGGCATGCTTGCTGAACTTTTTGTTTGTGAAGAGAGAAGGAATTGTGGGTGATATGATGTTTGGAGGCCATTTTGAGCACAGCAATCATGAAATTATAAGAGTTTTCAATTCTTGAAGAAGTAAGGAATATGGTTACCAGAACTGCTACCTTGGACTTCTGGAAGGCAGACTTTGGCTTGTTTACGGGCCTGGTTGAGAGAGTCCCTTGTGAGGCAGTCCTGAAGGGCAAAGGAATCCAGGAAGCACAGCTAGAAGTTAATATGGCAACTTCCATAAAAGGCAATAAAAATAGTTCAATAAATACATTAACAACACAAGGAGGGCTAAGGAGAATCTCCATCCTTTATTGGATGGGAGGGGGAAACAGTGACAAAGGATGAGGAAAGGCTGAGGTACTTAATGCCTTCATTACCTCAGTCTTTAATAGTAAGATCAATTGTTCTCAGTGCACCCAGCCCTCTGAGCTGGAAGACAGAGTCAGGGAGCAGAATGAAGCCCCATTATCCAAGGGGAAATGGTCAGTGACCTGCAACACTACTTAGAAATACAGAAGTCAATGGAGCCCAAAGGGATCCTTCCAAGAGTACTGAGGGAGTGGGAGGAAGCATTCATCAAGCCACTTTCAATCATTTACCACCAGTCCTGCCTAACTGAGGAGGTCTCAGTTGACTGGAAGTTACTAAGTGTGAAGTCCATCTACAAGAAGGGCCAGAAGGACGATCTGGGGAACTACCGGCCTGTCAGCATGACCTTGGTGCACAGGAAGGTTATGGAGTAGATTATCATGAGTGCCATCAAATGGCATGTACAGGACAAGCAGGGGATGCGACCCAGCCAGCATGGGCTTAGGAAAGGCAGATCCTGCTTGACTAACCTGGTCTCCTTCTAAGACAATGTGATCCACTTAGTAGATGAGGGAAAGGCTGCAGATATTGTTTAGCTGGGCTTCAGTAAAGCCATTGACACAGTTTCACACAGCATTCTCCTGGAGAAACTAGCTACTCATGGCTTGAATGGGTGTAGTCTCACTCTCTACTGGGTAAAAATCTGACTGGATGGCTGGGTCCAAAGATCTGTGGTGAATAAAGTTAAAAGTAACAAGTGATGTTCCTCAGGGCTCAGTATTTGGTTAAATTCTGTTTAATATCTTTATTAATAATTTGGATGAGGGCATCGAGTGAACCCTCAGCATATTTGCAGATGACACTAAGTTAGGCAGGAGTGTTGATCTGCTTGAGGGCAGGAAGGCTCTGTAGAGGGATCTGGACAGACTAGATGGACTGAGGCCAGTTGCATGTGGTTCAACTGGGGTAAATGCCAGGTCCTGCACTTGGGTCACAACAACCTCATGGAACACCAGAGGCTTGGAGAAGAGTGTCTAGAAACCTGCTCAGTAGAAAAGAACCTGGGGATGTTATTCAACAGCCATCTGCATATGAACCAGAAGTGTGCCCAGGTGGCCAAGAAGGCCAATGGCATCCTGGCTTGTATCTGAAATAGCATGGCCAGCAGGGCAAGGGAAGTGATTGTCCCCCTGTACTTGGCACTGGTGGGGCCACACTGTGTTCACTTTTGGGCCCCTCACTACAAGAAAGACATTGAAGTGCTGGAGTGTGTCCAGAGAAGGGCAACAAAGCTGGTGAAGGGTCTAGAGCACAAGTCAGATGAGAAGTGGCTGAGGGAACCACTTTTTAAGTCTGGAGAAAAGGAGAGTGAGGGGAGACCACCTCACTCTCTACAACTACCTGAAAGGAGGTTGTACCCAGGTAGAGGTCAGCCTCTTCTCCTGGGTAACAAGCAATAGGATAAGAAGAAATGGCCTCAAGTTGCACCAGGGGAGGTTTAGATTCGATATTAGGAGAAATTTTTTCACCAAAAGGGTTGTGAAGCATTGAAACAGACTGCCCAGGGAAGTGATGGAGTCACTATCCCTGGAGGTATTTAAAAGACATGTAGTTGTGGCACTTAAGGACATAGTTTAGAGGTGGACTTGGCAGTGCTGGGTAAATGGTTGGACTTGATGATCTGAAGTGTCTTTTCCAACCTAAACAATTCCATTATTCTATGGTTCTACATAAATAATCATTAATAACAGCAACACAATGTAGCACCATAAACGTGGGTCCTTCTATGTTTTTTTTTTTATATCTGTTTTTTCTATTTCAAGATAAAAGTTTGGTTTTAGAAAGAGTCTGTGAATCACCATGAAATTATTTCCACAGGCTTTTGTCAGGTTTTACAGTGCATGCTCCCTGACAAAGCAGGTTTAACTTATCAGACTAATACTGGATAGGCTTCTGAACATGATGCAGTATTGCCATAGAACAGATTTTTTTCTGTGTTGTGGTATCACACACCATTCCTAAATGCAATGGGAAGATTAATTTAATTACAGGAGAAGCTGAGTCAGGCCAACATCAATCTCTGGAAAATCATACCCTGGATATTTGTACGTGACTGAAAATGAAATAACTGGACCTCTGTAACTATAATGTAAGGCCACAGGATGCTTGCACCTGTTCAGTTTTGCATTGTCAAAGTGTGAAAAGTGAGTTACAGTAAAAGGCAGGCTGCAAGTTAGGCTGTCAGTAAAGTTGCAAATTTCATGTGTTTCAAACTTGGTCATATTCTACTGTTTATATGTACAAACCTTATCAATCACTTTCTACATCCTGTAAAAAAACTGTTGCAAAAGACAGAAAAAATGGTAAAAAGCAAGGAAAATTGACCTCAAGTTTGATCTAGCACTTTATAAACCTAGTTATGATTAATCTGTCTGGAACAAGTGTAGATAATTTCTCTGTAGGCATTATCTTAATTGACAAGCCAGCATCTTTAATGCAGTGTCCAGAAGCAACATGTAGCTGTTTTCCTCAGACATATAATTTGACTGATGTGGCAATTCAGTGTTATAAAGTGATATGAAGGGCACTGGGATTTGATTTAGAAGACAATACAATTAAGTAAGGTCATATGGCTGTGCCCTCAGTTAGGTTTTTCCTAACTGCACAATTTTCCAAGAGTAAAAACCATCCCCAGTGACTGATGATGCAGAATTTGGCTTCTCCCTTTACCTGTTCCATTAGCAGCTGTACATCCCAACTGTGTTAATGTTTGAAGATGTGCTCTTCATAGCTCAGCTTCAGGGCAGCATGATTTGATCAGAGAAAACTGCTCTTCTCACTGTGACTTGAGAAATCTGCATAATTTCATTGGCATGGGGGATCAAGATGTGAAAGTACCTTAACTGCATGCTTAACTGTGCAGAGCAACATTATTTTGCAGTGCTGAACCTCTTCACAGTCCTGAAAGACTGTAATGAAACTAAGGATACTGAGAGTTATTTTTCAGGGCCTATCTTGTGCTTTAAAGCTGTTCATTTTTCTCTCAACCAGGCATAACAATGACAAGACATTTCTTGTCTGGATTAATGAAGAGGACCACACCAGGGTGATCTCCATGGAAAAGGGTGGCAACATGAAACGGGTGTTTGAAAGATTTTGTCATGGTTTAAAAGAGGTAGTTACTCAATGAATTTATTATGCCTGTTTGTTTATTGTTGGGCTGTTGTCAGCATTACTTTGCATGATTAACACTGAACTGACATCTCCAGAAGCAACAAAATAAAGTAACACCAGTTGAAGCAGCAACCCACATTAATAGCACTTAAAGAGGGAAAAAAATTGTTAGCTGAGTTGAAGGAAAAATAAGTAAAATGTAATTTTAGCTTTTATATTACAATCTTCAGCACTGAATGGCTAAAGAAATGGTTTTTTTTCTTTTTCCTTAGAACAATTGCTTTATTCCTCTCACTCTGGCAAAGCAGCTTTCACTCCAGCTTCTCTGGATTTCTATACTCCTCTGTTTCAGGAAATCCCCAACTGCTGTATAGCTTATACAGTTGTACACTCCCATATTGCTTCAAAGCCACCAGCACAGGCCTTCACCTGAAAAAACCCAAACAAATACCACATAGCAAAGTAGAGAAAGCAGGGAACTATAATGTCTTCTACATGTATGTTAACCAGAAAAGGAAAGTCAAAGAAGGTGTACCTTTCCTGATAAACAATTCTGGTGAACTGGTAACAATGGATGAGAAGGCTGAGGTACTCAACAATATTTTTCCTCAGTCTTCAATAGTGACCTCTCTTCCCACACTTCTCCTGTGGATAGATATCAGGATGGGGACTGGGGAGCAAAGTGCTTCCCACCGTAAACAAAGATCAGGTTCATGACCACCTGAGGAACCTGAATGTACAAAAGTCTATGGGACCCAATGAGATGCAACCCAGAGTCCTGGAGGAATTGGCTGATGTAGTTGCCAAGCCACTCTGCATGATATTTCAAAAGCCTTGGCAGTCCCAAGTGACTGGAAAAAGGGAAACATTGTACCCATCTTTAAAAAGAATAGAAAGCAGGACCCTGGGAATTACTGACCTGTCAGCCTCACCTCTGTGCTTGGGAAGATCATGGAACAGATCCTCCTAGAAGCTATGTTAAGGCACATGGAAGATGGGGAGGTGATTCAAGGCAGCCAGCACTACTGTACCAAGGGCAAGTGCTGCCTGACCCACCTAATGGCCTTCTATGATATGGTGACTACATCAGTGGACAAAGAAAGAACTTCAGATATCATTTATCTGGGCTTCTGTAAAGCCTTTGACATGGTCCCCTCCACCATCCTTCTCTCTGAACTGGAAAGAGATGGATTTGATGAGTGTACTGTTATATAAGAAATTAGTTGGACAGACACATCCAGAGGGTAATGGTCAGTGGCTCAGAGTCCTAATGGACATCAGTGGTGAGTGGTGTCCCTCAGGGGCCAGTGTTATTTAATACCTTCATCAAGAACATAGACAAAGGGATTGAATGCACCCTCCGCAAGTTTGCAGATGACACCAAGCTGAGTGGTGCGGTTGACATGCCTGAAGGGCAGGATGCCATCCAGAGGGACCTGGACAAGCTTGAGAAGTGGGACAATGGGAATCTCATGAGGTTAAATAAAACCAAGTGCAAAGTGCTGTACACGAGTAGGGGCAACCCCCGGTATCAATACAAGCTGGGGGATAAACACATCAAAAGCAGCTTCTGCTGAGAAGGCCATGGAGGTGTGCTGGAATTCCTGGCTCTTTTTCCTGCTCCAAGGTCAGGCTGAAAAAAACTCAGGAGACTTTTTTTTGAAGTCTAACTCTGAAATTTATTATCCTTATCTATTAAAAACTCATGAGATGTGAGCTCTCTAACAAGTCAAGAAAGTGAGCCAAAATTGTGTCTATTCAAGGCTATTTCAGTCCCAATCATCCAATAAACAGTTGACATCTATATTATTTATGTTTTTGATGCAATGACTTATCACCCAAGGTCTGCAATGCAGATCTCACTAACCAATCAAAGAAATGACCCAAACCCATGAAGAAGAAGGCAAAGAAAAAGATCAAAGACAACACCCAAAATCCTCCATCTTGACTCATATGTATTACTATACACTAAAACCCCAAACTCTAAGTTTCTAGGGTTCCAACAGAGGTGATGATGGATGAGAGGCTGGACATGATCTGGCAATGTGCTTGCAGTCCAGAAAGCAAATTGTATCCTGGGCTGCATCAAAAGAAATGTGGCCAGCAGGTCAAGGGAGGTGATGCTGCCCTTCAACTATGCTAATATAGGACCCCACCTGAAGTGCTGCATCCAGCTCTGTGGTTCCTAGCACAGGAAGAATATTGACCTGTTGGAGTGATTTCAGAGGCCACCAAGATGATTAGAGGGATGGAACACCTCTGCTATGAGGAAAGGCTGAAAGAATTTGGTTTGTTCAGCCTGGAAAAGAGATGGCTTTGGAGTGACCTAATTGTGGTCACCTGGTACCTGAAGGGAGCCTACAAGAAAGATGGAGAGAGACAGTTTACAAAAGCATGTAGTGATAGGACAAGGGGAATGGATTCAAACTGAAAGAGAGTAGGTTTAGATTAGATTAGGAAGAAATTCTTTACTGTGAGAGTGGTGAGGCACTGGAACAGGTTGCTCAGAGAAGTTGTGGATGCCCCATCCTTGGAAGTGTTCAAGGCCAGGTTGGGATGGGGGTCTGAGCAACCTGGTCTAGCAAAAGGTGTCCCTGTCCATGACAGGGGGGTTGGAACTAGATGATCTTTAAGATGCTTTCCAACCCAAGCCATTATATGATTCTATGATTATCTGATTGAGGAAGTGGTCCCTGAAGGTGAGTTCAGAGCATCTCTAAGAAATTTGGAGTATGTGGTGAGTTTGGGAACATGGAAAAACAAAAGTGCCTAGTGCATGCTTCATTGGCATCTGGGTGGTTCACTAGGATCTGGTATGCTTTTTAGGTATATCCATGAGACTGAATAATGTACAGGATTGGGGTCTAAGTGACATAGCTTGTGGATGTTGTTTCCATGTTTTCCTCTGCTACTATGTTTATCTCTTGTTCAAGAGAATTGGACATCTGGATATTGACATATCAAGTGGCCAGATAGCTTTGGAAACTATGACCAGAGCAAGTGTATGAGGTGGGAAATCAGGCCTAGGTTCTTACAAGCAATTTCTGCATCCTCACACAATATTTAAATGTGAGGAGAGTCCATTATTTTGTATTCTTCTGCAGAATGGAAATATTTGCCTATATTGCAGAAGACTTGTGAACCTGGACTGGCATAGGTATCTGATTCTCTTCTGACAGTGGTTTTACTGAATTGAAATTTTATTTGGGTCACAGAATTAAGTCTCAGAAGTGTATCTGAATGGACAGAATAGTGGTTTATTCAAAGGTCAATAGACCTTTGTGATATTTCTGAGGATTATGATTTCAGTCTTGTTTGTAACTGGGTTTTAAAATTGCTAATTGTAAGAGCCTGAGCGACAGATACAGGACTCCAGGCGGCTCTTTAGAGGTGCTGTTTATTTCATAGATTGAAGTCACAGCAGTCATGGGTCGTGGGTAACAGAGCCACACCTAAAGCTGTCAGCATCAGCTTACAGGCAAAACCTGAAGCCACTTTAGCTCTGGTTACAATGCATTATATAGTTTTCTTTACTGAGCATCTTAATACATAAAAACCAATCAGCATCATGCACAATACCTTTACATTTACCTATAGCCTATCACAACTACTATCATTACCATATTATGTTACAGTTTAAGCTTAAAGTTGTTTTTCAGTTTTCTTGCAGTGGAAAATTCTTAGACCTTTTTTCTACTTGGTAAAAATATGTCTTTGTTTGCCTATAGTATCTTTTGCTTTTCTTGAGACCTCTTCCTGCTTGCTGAAAACATCTTCTTTCTTTGTGGTCAACATATCCTTTGCTCTAGCCATAAAACCTCTTTCCAACTCAACATAACCTTTGCTTTCTTAGTTGTCCAGTAACAACTGGCTCAGCAATTCTAGCTTTAGGCATCTTTTATTCTTCTATATCAAAACTTGCTTTCATTTCTATTTCACTTACAGGTTTTACATTCAGAGAGCCTTCTGCTAAGCATTCATATCTGTAAAACTTTCCTGTAAACTTTCATCTTTTCCAACACTAATGAAAATCATTATAGAGGACCTATGTAGTCTTTTCATAGTGCAAGTAGGGCTATGAAATTTAAGCATTTAGAAATCATGTGTCCTTCACCTAGAATCATGTAATCACCTTAAAAATTGTGTAAAACTAGGCTTTGGCTCCTTTTGTTTGCTCCACAGTATTTGAGATGTTTGGACTTGTGCTTTGCAACTTTGCTCTAAAAGTACCTAGGCTAGAAAATAATTTATACTATAGGTAAAAGTCAGAATTATTATGTAACCATATAGTTTCATGGTCTGAGGCCATGTGATAAAGTGCTAAATAGACTTCAAGTTAATGGAAGTTAGAAAATGAAGAAGAAATTTTTGTAACATTCACTGTGGAACTTGATGCCTGATGAATGCAAAGGTTCATACTAGGGCCAAACCAGACTTTACCTGAGTATATCTATATGCACCTCCATCGGTAAATAGTGAAGTTAATCATCAGCATACATACAAAGTAAAAAGAATTTCATCTATAAACAACTATCAGAAGATGAGATGTTTGTATGCAGTTCTTTTTTGTTCCTTTTTTTTTTTTTTTTTTTTTTTTTGGCCTTCATAGGTTGAAAGGTTAATTAAAGAACGAGGCTGGGAGTTCATGTGGAATGAACGCCTTGGATACGTTCTGACTTGTCCATCGAACCTAGGAACTGGTTTACGTGCTGGAGTCCATGTAAAGCTGCCAAAGCTTAGCAAGGTACATAAATCATTTAAAAGGCCAGTGATGTAAATTAGGTCTTCATGTGAATTATAAAGAAACAAATGAAAAATGACAGTTTACAGCAATTGGATGTTTCCAAGATGTGCGACAGCTAGGTCCCAGGCATAATGCATGACTGAGCATACTTGTATAATGAAAATTATTATATTTGTTATGGAAATTAATCTACTAAGCAGACGAACACCAAGACAGGCTCTAATCCAGAGACAGAAATTGTCTCTGCCTGTCTTTCTGGAGATGGTATTATATCATGGATAATAAAAATAAGCAAGGCAAAAGACAATATGCACAAACTTATTTCTTCTGTTAGGATCCCAGGTTTCCAAAAATCCTGGATAACTTGAGGCTACAGAAGCGTGGCACCGGTGGAGTGGACACAGCAGCTGTAGCAGATGTGTATGATATCTCCAACCTGGACCGCATGGGTCGATCAGAGGTAACTTGTTTGTTTTATTCCTTGATTTTAAACTCAGATCTGCACTAAGACTGTTTCCCTTCATCTGAGTTCATTAGGAATTCAGAGTCTTTTTTTGGAGTTATGGCAGTTTTTTCTCCTTGTGAATTTGATCCAATGAAAAGGCTTACACAACAAAAAACTACTGCTGTGCATGTAATGTTTGCCAAATGTGACAAGTTCCTGAGCAAGTTCCATAAATGTGACTGGTTTACATCATATGCTGAAGCATTTTGTTGAAAGCATGCAGGTACTAGAAACACTTGGTTGTGGTAACAGAATTCCCTTGAGACACTGTTTCTCAGCATCACAGCATGAACTTTTGTACCCATATACCTCCTGGAGTACACAGCTATGAGCTAGATAAACAGGTTGTCTCTCCAGTGCTGGGCATGAGCTAGGTATCTAAGAATCATAGAATCATAGAATGGTTTAGGTTGGAAGGGACTTTAAAGATCATCTCGTTCCAACCCCTCTGCCATCAGATGGGATATCACCAACTAGATCAGGTTGCCCAAGGCCCCATCAAGCTTAGCCTTGAACACTTCCAGAGATGGGGCATCCACAACTTCTCTGGACAACCTGTGCCAGTGCCTCACTATCCACACAGTAAAGAATTTCTTCCTAATCTAATCTAAACTGACGCTCTTTCAATTTGAACCCATTCCTCCTTGTCCTATCACTACATTCCCTTGTAAAAAGTCCCTCTCCATCTTTCAGAATGAGGTTCACTGAAGTTGTACACTGGAAACAGAGCTACATACTGTACATTGGACAGGTATCTGCTGTACCCAGTGCAAAATGCTGAGGAAAGAAGCAGGATTTTAGGACTAACCCACACAGGGAATCAAGCATTGACATTAAGAGTGGAGTAACATGCAGTTTTCCTTTTAAGATTTACAGTCATGCACTTTCACTGTATTGAGTTTGGCTGGGATGGCATTAATTTTCCCTGTGCAGCCCCCTTAGTGCTGTGCTTTGCATTGATAGGCAGAAAGGTGTTGATAACACGCCAGTGTTTTGGCTACTGCTGAGCAGCGCTGGTGCAGCATCAGTGCTGTCTCCAACATTGTGTCCCCCCTCACTAGTAGGCTGAGGCTGGGCAAGATCTTGAGAAGGGGCATAACCAGGACAGCTAACCCAAATTGACCAAAGGGATATTCCATACCATATGACATCTGTTCAGATATAAAAGCTAAGAAAAGGAGGAGGAAGGAGGGGGGGACATTAGTTATTTACAATGTTTGCCTTCCAGAGCAACCACTATGCATGCTGAAGCCCTGCTTCCTGGGAAGAGGCCATAGATCACTTGCTGACAGGAAGAAGAGAATAAAATCTTTGGGGGTTTTTTTCCATTGCTTGCGCGTGTGCAACCTTCACTTTTTCTTTAGTAAACTGCCTTTATCTTGATCCATGAGGGTTTTTTCCCATATTATTTTCTTCTCCCCCATTCAGCTGAGGAAGGGAGTGATAGAGTGGCTTAGGGAGCAACTGACATACAGCCAAGGTCAACCTATCACAGCAAGTTAGTCTAAACAGCTGTGGCAAAAAATCTAGTCCTGCCATCCTACCAACTGCCAGTCATGTGAAGGAACCCCCACTTCCTTCCTCTACACCATGCATCCAGAAGCTTTCAGGGCTCATGCTACTACTGGATTGGGGAAATGAGTGTCTCTTCCCCTACTTTCACTCCCATTCCAATTAGTTTTCAGTTGACTATTTTCTCATAGAAGACCATAATTTTTGCTTTTTCAGTCACTCAAAGAACTATATGGCTTTAAATAGCACAAAACTATACTAGTATCCTAATATCACAGAATAAGTTTTAGTTTCTACAGTTGATGATATATAGATTATCCTCTGCAATTCACTAGTGTTTATTTGGATGCAGTGTATTCTTTCTTCTACAGTATTGACTGTATATTGAATAAAACTGTTGTATTTCACAGAATATAGGTAAACGACAGTCTAAAACATCAAGAAGTAAGCATATATGTACAGATGCTTTAAGCATGCTAAACAGTAAGGGAGGGCTCTGCATGATTCTTCAAGTCATTTCAGTATTACTCATATATTTCATTGCTATCCATCAAGAAAATACAACTATCCTACTTTCCACAGAAGAAAGAAAAAAGTGCCAGTAGTCTTCACAGTCATTTACCAAATGTCAGACCAATGTTCCGTAGCTTTTAAGCCCAAACACATTTGGATAAAGCATTAATCCAAACTTCACAAGATGCTGTTGGCAAAATACCAGAACCTTTTTACTTAAAATGACATTTGTTGCTTCAGAGAGAACTGCCCAGTGACTCTAAACATCCATGGCACTGTCTTTTCACTTTCTTTGTCCTACTATGCCATTTGTGAGAACACAGCAAATGGGAATCCATGGCTTTGACATGCTGTAGTTCTCGGCATCTTGTATTCTCAGAGTGGTAACATTTGAAATAGGTCTCTAAACTCATGTCTAAACCTTTTATTTAAGCATTTGTCTTTGTCTATTTATATAGGGATATGTGTAAGTGAAGAAATTTCTGGAATTTAGAGGTCTATTTGAAAATTTCTAATGTCAGAAAGTGAAGCTCAGCATGATCAGGAGACGGGATAGGGAGAAGGGAATTACTATGGGCTTCCACTTGACCAATGTATGACCCATATTTCCTGTGTCACAGCATGTGTGATCTCTGTGTCCAGGTCATGATTCTCCTTGGGTCCAGCTTTACTTGCAGTCTGCCATACAAGCCAATTTTTTTCTTCCTCTATTAACATTGTTGCCTAAATATTTTATTATTATTGTTTTTCTTGTTGTTATAGGTAGAACTAGTTCAGATTGTCATTGATGGAGTCAACTATCTAGTTGACTGTGAGAAGAAACTGGAAAGAGGTCAAGACATTAAAGTACCAACACCATTACCTCAGTTTGGCAGGAAGTGATCTTGCAGCTGATGTCTGTTAATGCTAAAAAATATGGCTGATGTTTTGACAGAAAGGCACCTCTGTATATCTCTATTTGAATACCTTGTTTAATAAAACACTGCCTGATAACATCTCTCTAGATGCCTGGTCACACTAACAGAAAATAGTCTTAGTGCAGCTTTAGTAGGACAACCACTTTGTAGGGACTGCTTCCTCTTTTACCTTTGTCTTCTTAGCAACCTTTACCAAGGCTTTGAACCTTTCTTTCTTGGCTGATGATAAGAAAAGTATTACTTGAATAATGCAAAAGGCACAAATACATAACTCTAGCTTGTATGTACACTTATGGCCATATTTACGCAAACTTCTGAGAACCTGAGTTTTATTCACAGAAGCACTTCTCTTGAGTGCCTGTCCAGAGTACAAAAATCTCTATCTGAAAGGCAGGTGCTTGCAAAGTGCTCATTACTTTTTCAGCATTTGGCACCATGATCAATAGTTAACTAGAGCAAGTACCTGCAAATGGCTTCAGTCTCTGAAGTCTGCCACTTGACCTGTCATCTGGAACCCATTGGTGTCTCTGTATGGGAGATGTCTCTTCTCTGTCCAGGACTAGTTTGCAGACAAACTTCTTTACCATGTCATCCCAAACCCCCAGACTTTCTTAGGTGGAGAGTTCACCAGTTCACCAGATCGCTTTCAGTTGTTTTCCTCAGGTACCACATCTGACCTTAGACTGCAGCAAGCTGAACCAAAAATCAGAAGTAACAAATATCAGTTTGCTGATATTCTGTATCCAACAGACACCTGCTCAGCATGACCTCTTTCAGTCTTTTCCTGCAGCTTTCTGGTCACGGGTAATAGGTACCACGCTCCAGAACTAGTCACCCAAGTGCCCAGGATATACTGGAATACAGTGTCATGGGTTAACACAGCTTGGTTTTTAGTTAAAGAATAAACAGTTCCCTGTAAGTCCCTGTAATTTCCTGTGGCAAGGACAGGGACCTATCAGAGGCCAGTTTTGAGATGCTGGCATATTGTGACATATTCCACTGAGGAAGCTGGATGCATCTTTGTGAATACACATGTATAGTGAGCAGAGCTGTGAACTCTCTCTCTTCCTTCCAGCTTGCCAGCAGGTAACACCGGCCGTGCGGCAGCCGGGCGGGCCAGGCCAGGCCCGGCCCCACCACTCCACCGGGCTTGTGGGGCCAGGCCTGGCCAGACCCCGGCAGCAGCTGGCAGGGAGGGGGAAGGGGAGGCCCCAGCTGCTAACATCTAGTCGATTTTAATGCTTGCCCTGTCCCAGCCTTGATCGGGTTTCCAGCAGCTTTTAAAACATCCTGCCTCTAAGCCGTGGGGACCGAGCCTCCCCACCCCCCCCTCCTTCTGAGACATTAATTTTTAAGAATAAAGGACTTTAGTTAAACTAGATATTGCTGAGGTAGACTTCCCTTTGCTAACTAGACATTGTTGAGGTAAACTTCCGTTTGTTAACAGAAGCCGGATTTAAGGAACTGATAAATCAGGAGACCTGTCAACTTAATCAATAGACTCCAAGAACACAATGTGATCATAAATCAGATAGTCTTGAGAAAACAGGATCCAGGTGTCACCAACACTAAAAGGTTAAAAAGTGAAAGCAAGGAAGACGCATCTTACTTCATCATTTTGAGACCCCACCCCATAAGAAGGACCACCGACCCATTTCAAAGAACAAACTACGCATGCTTAATTGCTTTTTGGCTAATTACCATACGAAGCGGGGAATGGGATGGACCAGAGTTATGAATATGCATTTGTGTTTTGGGTATTCAATACTCTTGTACATAAAAAGACCCTGTGATCATCTGTAAATTGCGCGTGTGTATTTGGGAGCTATCCCTCACGCTGCCCGGCGTCGTAATAAACATACACTTTCTAACTTCAAACTGTTAGAGAGTCTTTGTCCGTCATAGTTGGATATCGGTATTAGATCGATATCCATATTTTTAATAAATCACTTCCTCCGGTGACTCCCTGGCAGAGGAAAAGGGAGGGGGAAAGCCCAGCCGCGCCAGAGATCATGCAGCCAAGATCTCGGCCGCCGTTCCTGAGCCTTCCCCCATCTTCACGGCTTTGAGATCAAATAGCCATGCAGCTAGAACCGCTGCCCAGCAGAGATCACATGACCATCTACAGGCCCGGGTGAGATGTTAACTCTTTCCTTGACAGATGAGACTTGCAAAAGCACTGGCCCTTCTCTGGGTGAGAACAGACAAGGTGATTGAACCGTAAGGAGAGACAGCATGGAACTGAAGTCAGCAAAGAGAGAGTAAACGTCCTAAGTTGAAGGAAGATTGAGGAGTTGCCTAGTTTGGGGCTGGACTTCTCTTATGAGGCTATGGAGAATGAACTAAACTTTCCCTGTAACATATGGAATGCTTTTTTAGGGGGATGCAAAGTTCTAGTCATAACTGTGGATTGATATAACTGTGATCCAGTGGAGAATTTTGAACAGAGGAGGATAAAGAGGTACCCTCTGCCCCAGGGAAAAGGAGAGAAGAGACCTCTGTTCCATGAGATGATGATTTTGGAGATAGAGAAAGAGAACCTTTGTTTTATACTAGAAGAGGCATCCTTAAACGGTACCCTAAAAGAAACTGATAGGCCCATATGCAGTTGTGGGAAAAACTGCTAATGGGAGAGACTTCACGGACTGCAGAATTCCCCCAGGTGGCTGCAGATTCGTGGCATGGGAGCCACTAGAGAACTGTTTTCTTGTGGTGATGTCTCCACAGGATTTCTAAGAGACACTCTTCTCCCTAAGAACTGATGAAAGATTATTTTAAAATGGTGAAACTGAGTGAAAATCACAGATTTTCTCTATGTTGTTAGTGGGAAAGTGAACAGTTAGTGGGGAGGAGAAGTGTTTTTGAAAGTTCCATTTTGATTCTCATTCTTTTCTGTTAGTGTTGTTCATAAATCTATCTTTACACCTTTTAATATTTGGGCCTGCTTTACTTTTCTCCTAATCCTATCTCACAGTAGCAGGAAAAGGAGTAGATGATTTCAACAAACACTCAACTACTACATACAGTACCCTGAGTAAAAGCTTCTCAGTGCTCACCACTGTTCCATGTGGTGAGCAGCTTGGAAAAACAGCAGACAGTTAGAGTCCCTTTGCTTATCTTTTTGCACATGAAACATATTCAGTGTTTCACAGTAGCCTTTCAAAACATCAGTTTTTCTCCAAAGAAAAAAATCAAAACATGCTCTGGTGAATGTGCTGTTTGTGTTGACATTGAGCTGGGAGTAATATCTGTAAGGCTCTGTAGAAGAGGAGGGTATCTGCTCATGTATTGAGTTTGCATGGCAAGGTTTGGTAGTGGGGGGAGCTACAGGGATAGCTTCTGTAAGATGTTAGAAACTTCCCCCTTGTCTGACAGTCAGTTGTAGCCAGCTTCAAGACAGACTTGCCACTGGCCAAAGCTGACCCAATCAGCACTGGTGGTAGCACTCCTGTGATAATATTTAAGAAGGGGAAAAAGTTTCTGTGCAACAGCAGCCAGAAGAGAGGAGTGAGAATATGTGAAACAACTCTGCAGATACCAAGGTCAGTGAAGAAAGATGGGGAGGAGGTGCTCCAATCTCCCCCATTCCCTGCCCCCATATACTGCTTGGAGGGAGGAGCTAGAGAATTCAGGAATGAAATTTAGGTCAGTAAGAAAAGGGGGTGAAAGTGTTTTAAGAATTTTTTTTTATTATTATTTCTAATTATCCTACTCTGACCTTTGATTTGCAATACATTTAAATTAATTTCCCCAAGTGGAGTCTGTTTTGCCTCTTATGGTAATTGCTGAGTGATCTTCCTGTCCTTACCTTGACCCACAAGTCTTTTGTCATGTCACAGCTGGTCTGTAGCTGGACAAGATAAATCTGGTCATAACAAATCCAATTTGGCTAACCTGGCTCGTTCTAGAAACAAGTCTCTAGGTGAACAATGGAACTCATACAGGGACCTCAGCCTATCATAGTCAGTCCAGAGGACAGACATATCACAGGTCAGAGAGCTAGGCGGTATTAAAATCCAGACCAATCAGTTGTCTGGACCTGGGAGTTTTAAACCGACTATATAAGAAGGCTCTGAACAATAAAACATACTGTTTGCTGATGACCCTTGGTGTGTACTGTGTCGTGTGCCTGTCTCCAACCCACAACCCTCATGTAATGTAACATTGTCTGTCTTTTTTTTTTTTTTTTTTTTTTTTTTTTTTTTTTTTTTTTTTATTCTGCCCCTGTCCATATGAGGAAGGGGAGTGATAGAATGGCTTGGTGGGCACCTGGTATCCAGACAAGATCAATTCACCATAGCTCCCTTAAGGGTATCTGGTCAAGGATCTTTTTATTTTAAAAGGGGATAAAAAGAAAGGAGGGAAGCAAGAAACAACACATAAAAGATACAAACCTGACCAACAGACAATAAGCGAGGCAATAGGAAGAACCAAACCTGGTTAGTTAAACTAATTGATAAGAGTATGAGGAAGGTGTGAACACTTCTTTCAGTAAGATTATCTGATCAAGAACCTTGTCAAAATAGGATAAGGAAATGAGTGAGGCAGTAGGCAAAACATCTAGACCTAACAAACAAGTGGCCATGACTGAATGAAAGTTCAAAGGAAAGTCCAGGGGCTGAGACGGAGCTGTACAGGGGAGTTCTCAACTTCAGGGACATCCGAGCAGCAGCTCCCAGCCTCATCAGGACCTGGAAGTCCTCGGCAGCCAACCAGGTGAGGAGGGGGCGGTGCCGGGAGCAACCAAGGGAGATTTAAATGTTTCCAAGGAGCTCAGCACATCAGTGAGGGTGTGGTGTGGCAGTTCACGTGGTAGGGTGAGCAGGTAGAGCTCCTCTCTGACCATCTCTGAGCAGCCAATAGAGGCAGCAAACAGACTCAGCAGCTAAAATGGAAGAGCAAAGAGATCCTTTTAGCCCCAGTCTTGTTAGTGTAGTAGTTCAAGCTTCCTCAGTTATGGTGTTGACATGCAGTAAAGCTCAATCCCATGTAGCTGCAGTAGTCACTGAACCAGCCATGTCAGAGTCTTCCAGCCAGACAGACCTGTGAATGGTAGATGCAGCTCTCCAGGCCACAGATTGCAAGGATTGCCTGATGCCTCTTTGTGAGGCTGGGGCTGACAAACAGTCCTGTTGCAGAAACTATGCTATGGTTGAGGAGCTGTGTTGCCAGATGTCTTGGTTTAAAGGACAGGTGTCTGCCAAGGAAGGCAGGAACCTCCCTTGGAATAGAAAATATGACGTCCTTCCTTCCAAAATATTATCACTCTGAAATGACAGGGCTTTCAGGCAAAGATATGGGAAAAGGAATAACAGTTTTTTACTAGAATCTATATAATAACAGGGCAAACAAATAACGATGGCAACAACAACAAACAAAAACAGATACCAAATAACAGCCTTCCTTCAGCTGTCAAGCACTTTCCCCTTTGATGTAGTTATGGTCACAGCCAGCAGGGGCGTTGTTGGCTTCAGGACTGGCAGGGCAGATGCAATGATTCTCCAGCAGCTGCAGGGGGCGCTGTGGCATGAGCTCAGCTGCCTCTCTACGCAGTAATGGTAGGTGAGCTGGTGGGAGATGGAAAAGGGGCTTCCTTTACAAACCTACAGGGGCAGCTGGTCTCAGTGCTCCTCCGGATGGTGAAATGGACTGTAGCAGGAACCTCGGAGTAGCAGGCTGGAACAGCAGAGGCAGGCACACCTGAAGATAGCAAGCAAAATGTAGCAAAAACTCTGGGGCTGTGCCAGAAGCTGTGAGGTGGCCAGGTGTTGGGTTAAAGTGTAGCAAGAAGCCCTGAAGCAGTGGCAGAGAACATTGGGGCCGGGCAGGGAATTGTTCCCCTGGATAGCTCACCAGGGATGGCTGGTCCTGGGGGTTGGGCTGTGCAGAGTGAGTGGCCCTGGTGGGGAAGAGGTGTGGGGGGAGGAGTGTGTCAGGCTCCCAGCACAGCACACACTGGTTCTGGGCTCCCAAGCAAGTAAAGCTGGCGGGGGCAGTGACCATTTCCGGACACAAAACAAAAAGAAAAAAAATGGATATGGATTAACCATTACCAAGACACCAGGTGAAGGAGCTACAGGAAGAAGTGAACAGGCTATGTAGGTAGTATTCAAGTGAGTGAGCAGGAGATTGATTCTTTTCAGAAATGCTACAGTCTCAAGACTCTCAGGAGCCTCAAACCTCCATTGTACTGAAGAAGCAAGTGGACCCAGAACCCTGCAGGGTAATTAGGGAACTGTTAGTCAAGGGTCAGTTAAAGACGAAGGCTGGAAGCAGGCCACTGCATGTGACCAGAAGGAAGATTCCTCCTCCTTCTCAGATTATGACAAGTAGGACTGGTGCCTTTTGCAACAGGTATGAGGCTCTGGAACTGCTGAGGTGGGTGAAGGTCCTTCTGGGATAGTGGGGCCTCCTGAAACAATACTACCTGTACCCTTCATCAAGACCTCCTCTGTTAAGAAGAGTAGTTGTAATAGGAGACTCCCTTCTAAGGGGAACAGAGGGCCCAATATGCATACCAAACCCAACTCACAGGGAAGTCTGCTGTCTCCCAGGGGCACAGATAAAGGACATTACTGGAAAACTCTCCAGGCTAGTAAGGCCCTCTGATTACTAACCACTACTGGTTGTTCAAACTGGCAGTGATGAAATAACAAAGAGAAGTCCAAGGGCAATCAAAAGAGACTTCAAGGCCCTGGGACAACTGGTAGAAAGATCAGGAGCGCAGGATTTCCTTAATTCTTCTAGGAAAAAAGGAATATTATTAATAGGAATAGGCAGATCCATCAGGCCTATGCATGGCTCTGAGGTTGGTGCTCTGAATTTTGGGTTTGTTGAACATGGAAGGATCTACTTAACACCTGATAGTATGCACCTATGTCAGAGGGGAAAAATAGTTTGTCCTAGGGTGACTTTATGATGCTTGTATCCCCAATCGTCTGTTCTGTTTATGTTGGATATTATGTTCTGTACCTTTAAGACTGGTTCTGAGAGTGAAGTGGGGAGAAAGAAGAAGCACGCAGTTTGTTTTCAGAAACTGCACTCACTCCTCCACATTCTGCTCCTGGACTGTGTCATCTGCAAATGGACAGACAGCGGGACAGAGATCTTTGCTTTTAGTTAGTTTTTTATCTAGCTGAGGCAGAGAAGTTCCCTAGACTTTTTTTTTCCCTTTTCTTGGGACTGTTTTACCCTGGTCTGGGCTGAAGATCCAGAAGAGCACTGGGCACTCACATCTGTGGCCCACTGGGCCCAGGATGGCATTTTCCAACGCTGGAAGGACTGATAAGAGACTGAGTGAGCCGAGCTGCACCCACAGCAAGGACTTTCTCAATTTGCCATCTCTCTTCAGAGCGATGAGAGGTTTTGTTGTTTCATATTGATCATTTTTTGTGCTTGTGGGAACTTTGTTAAATAAAAAGTTTTTTCCACTTTTCTCCAAGGAAATTATTTCCCGGACCAGTTGGGAGGTGGGCTGTTTGGGTTTGCTTTCCAGAGGGACCCCATTCGGAGGTTTCCTCCCAAATTTGCCCTAAACCAGGACATAGTTCTAGCACAGGAGCTATCAGGGCTCCTTGACAGAGCTTTAAACTAGCTTGGAAGAGGGAAAGGGACAAAACCAGGCTGGCCAGTGATGAACAGTGAAACAATGTGCCAAAACTTGAGGAAAAAAGCACTAATGGGATCCTTCAATCTGCTTCACAAGACGTTGGCTACAATGAATCACACTTGAAATGTTTCTATACCAACAGATGAGGCATGAGGAACAAACAAGAGGAGCTCAAAACTTAGTCCCAGTCACAGAGATTTGACATCATTGGCATAAGTGAAACCTGGTGGGATGAGTCCTGCAACTGGAGTGCCCTGCTGGATGGTTACAGGCTTTTCAGGAGGTTTTGGCAGGGCAGAAGAGGCGGAGGGGTGGCACTGTATGTAATATAAAGGGTAGAATATATGGAGCTCACAGTTGGCAGTGGTGCCATTGAGAGGCTCTAGATAAGAATCAAGGGGCAAAGAAATAATGCAGATGTCATTGTTAGAGTCTAATATAGACCTCCTAGCCAGAATGATGATGGCGACAAATTGTTCTTTGATGAACTCTGTTGGTTTTGGCAACCAGTGGGGAACCTAACTCCTGTCAGGAAGAGAGGGACAATAAATGAGAGATGATGAGTTACAAGAACAGTTTACTAAAGACACAAAGCAATGGAATGAGACACACACAATGAAAAGAAAACTGTACAGAAGAAGGAAATGTTTTAACCAACAAAAAGCAAGGTGTTATGTAGCTCCCTTGGAACAGACAGAACAGGTGCTGCTTCCCAGGCAGTTCATGTGGTCATCCTAGAACAAAGACATGATGTCTGCTGTTTCTGGGCAGTTCCTTGTAGCCCAGGGGAACAAAGACAAGGTGCCGTAAATGCTCTACCAGCTCAGCCTTCCCCTTCCGCCCATCCCCCCTCAGCTCCCCCCCCCCCCCCCCCCCCCCGCTTCCGCCGTGAGCAATGGAAAAGCAAACAAGGACAGAACAAAAGTTGGAGAGCTAGTTCGTTCTACTCGGGGGTTGCACTGCCTAAATGCTGGTTCCTACAATGACAGCGTGAGTGCACGGGCTCACTTTCTGTATGACGCAGTGGCAAAAGGCAGTGGACCACTGTTGCCTCAAGTTTGCCTGCTTTTCACTGTTTGCATTTTGTTCTCACGCAGCTTCAAGTAAACTATGTATGTTTTTAGAAATTATAATCTCATGTTTACATTCTTCTCCTCTGAGAGGAGAAAGATGATTGATGGTGATGTTCACCAACGAGGTCGAAGAGGTGGCTACCTGTGTAGCCAATCTTGGCCTGTTTGAAAAACTGTATATATATGAAGTCAGAAAAATAAAGTGGAGCTTTCCTGCTTGACCTCCTGCTGCCTGCTTTGTCCTTTCGTGCACCTAACAGCAGCCACAATATTCCATCTATCTTAGGCAAATGGACTGCAATGGAGAAAGGTATTTATTACCTGAGGGAATTAGCCATGCAAAAAATTATATATTTTAACCTGTACAATGCACAGCTCCCCAAAGATCCAGATGATGTCTTATGCCAACAACCTATGTGGCAGAAATTTATCCAGAGTGCACCAACAGCCCATGAAACCCCTTGGCAATATTACTTTGAAAAGATGGTGCCACCAAGAGTGGATGATGTGATTTGGCAACTCTGGGAATATGAAGACAGTATTTCTCCTGCCGTCATTATGGCTGTGGATAAACTATCAGCTTATTAAGTGAGCAGCTGCATAGTGTGTCATATCCAGCTGAACTTAAACCATGACACCCTGGTGAAAGACCTTGTACTTGGCCTTTTTGAACTTCATGAGGTTTACATGGGTTCAACTCAAGCTTATCAAGGTCCCTCTGGATGGCATCCTTTCCCTCCAGCATGTTGACTGTCCTACACAGCTTGGTGTTGTCAGCAAACTTGCTGAGGATGTACTCAGTCCCGCTGTCCATGTCACTGACAAAGATGCTAAACAGTGCTGGTCCCAATGCCAACCTCTGATGATTTCCACTCCACTATGACTCCACTTGGACTTCCAGCAGTTGATTGAAGTTCTTTGAGTGCTTTGTCTAATGCTTTGCACAAGTCCAGATAGGTGATCTTTGACACTCTTCTCTCATCCACCTACACTGTAACCCCATGATAGAAGGCCACGGATTTGTCCGGCACGATTTGCCCTTAGTGAAGTCATGTTGGTTGTCACCAATTACACCTTTATTTTCCATGTGCCCTAGCATAGTTTCAAGAAGGATCTGCTCCATAGTCCTGCCAGGCACTGAGGTGAATCTGACCAGCATGTAGTGTTGCCCTGATCTTTTTTCAGCCTTCTGATGTTTGCATTTTTGTAGTAGAGTTTCTCATGGATTTTCATGTCAACAAAAGTAATGTTTTGGAAACTGTTCTGGATGTTTACATACCTCTTTGGAGGAAGGGCAAGTGATGGATTTCTAGTTTGACCAGTGTGGTGGAAGAGGTGTCAACCTTACCCTCCAATCCCTGGTCATTGTCCAAAATCTATATAAATCGAGGTTGAAATAATAAAGCTCTCTTTTTTGCCCCGGAGACCTGACTGCCTGCGTGTCCTTCATTCCATGTCCTCTAGCAACAATGTAGTTCCCTGGGTCTTCCTTTTTTCCTTTTTAAATATGGGAGTTATATTTCCTCTATTCCTGTCAGTGGGAACTCCACCAGTCTGCCACAGCTTCTCAAATATGGTGGATAGTGGCTTAACCACCTCCTCCGCCAGTTCCCTCAGGACCCGCAGATGTATCTAATCATGTTCCACGGACTTGTGCACCTTCAGGTTCCTTAGATGGTCTTGAACCTGATCCTCTCCTACATTGCGCAGTCCTTCCTTCTCCCAGGTCCCTGCCTTTCAATTCTGTGATGTGGGCACTGACTGGAGCACTTGTAAATGAAGATTTATGCAAAAACGTTTTTGAGAACTTCAGCCTTCTCCATGTCCTGGGTAACCAGCTCTCCCATTTCCTGCCAGAGAGGGCTCACATTTTCCCTGGTCTACCTTTTATTGCTGACATACCTATAGAAGCTTTTTTTGTTGCCCTTGACATCCCTGGCCAGGTTTAATTCTATCACGAATGTAGCTTTCCTAACCCAATCCCTGGCTACTTGGGCAATCTCTCTATTCCTCCCAGGCTACCTGTCCCTACTTCCATCCTCTGTAGGTTTCCTTTTTGTGTTTGAATTTGTCCAGGAGCTCCTTGTTCATCCACACAGGCCTCCTGGCATTTTTGCCTGACTTCCTCTTCTCTGGGATGCATTACACCTGAGCTTGGAAGAGGTGATCCTTGAATATTAACCATCTCTATTGGTCCCCTCTTCTCTTTTAGGCTTTATTCAATGATACTCTACCAAGCAGATCCCTGAAGGGTCCAAAACCTGCTCTCCTGAAGTCCAGGGTAGTGAGCTTACTGTGCATCTTCCTCACTACCCCAAGGATCTTGAACTCTACTATTTCATGATCACTGCAGACAACTTTTTTTCAGTAGAAAAAAATTGGAGGAGAGATTATTTTAGATTCTGACTTCTTGTGGCTTGTCTTCCTACACCTCCTGTGACCTCTGACCAGGTTTTGCTGCTCTGCATAAGGGCCAGGTTGAAGCAACAGGATGGTCTAAGTCATATCATAGCCCTGCCCTGATTAGTGTCCTTTGGTCCAAGGAGTCATTCATGTAGATTGGGAAAACAGCCTAGCAGAGGGGTGGTGTCCCTTTACCAAAGTTCAGAGACAAGTAATTCTCTGTGAGACAAACACAACAGTAGTCTTACATCTTCAGAGAAGATAGTGCCTGCATAGGGCAGAGAGAAAGGATAACCATCAGGAGGCAGGCTCTGTGTGACACTGGTCAACAATCACACAACTAAATTCAAGGAGAGTGCATTTAGTGTGTTGAAATGCATGTTTCATTCTTACAATGCCCATAAACTCAATCGAATATACAGGCTCAGCATAGCCTGTAGCAAATAATTCAAATTGCAGTGGGAAAGCCCCAGCCCTGGGTGCACCCAAACCACTTTTGGGAAGAAAAAATACCCCAAAGCATGAATTGTGCTAACAGCCAGCAATAACTGGAATTGAGATCTGTCAACCGATGCCAGTGTTACCAAACAAGGTATATTTATTTTAAAAGGATTTTTTGCAGCAGTGGGTGAAGATGTTGAAAAATTCTTTTAATTTTAGCATGATAGTGTTTGACATGGTTACCACAGAGTGCTTAGTACAAATACCAGAGATTAATGTGTCTTTGTGTTAGCTCCCTACATCTGTGACTAAGTCTTCTGCCAGCTAATGCTTCCTTGTTTACTTATAGCAGTGATTAATATGTACTAGCAGATGTCTTAGTTTGGAGAACAAAGATAGTGTGTCAGAGCAAAGAATGATAAGAGAAGTGCATCATGATCTGACAACATATTTGAGATCCTCTCAAGGAGAGAAGATTCATTAGAAGATCCAGAATCATAAAAGGCAAAATTGGGGAATGGAATGTTCCCAAACAACCACCAAAGACTCTCAAAAGATCCCTACTCATATCCAAGTAAGTCCACAATAATAATTAGCTTATATATGTGCATATGCAGGCAATGTAATGAACATGTAATTAAAATGCAGTGACTATATGCTAGTTTCATTAATAAAACCTGGTCTGTTAGGCTGCTGCACATGCATTTTGGTGAAGTTATTCCACATGCACCCAGTGCACTGAATACTATCAGTTTTCTAGCTTAACCAACTGGTTGGAGAGTTTATTTCCTGATTTTGGGCAACACCAAGACAGGAAGATCTTGGCAGCAAGTTGGAGCTTTCTGAAGGATCAAAGCCATAAGACCAAACATCCCTTGACAATCCCTAAATTTTAAACTGATGTTTTTGATCATTTTGCAAGACTAAGATTTGGCTATAAATGATCTTTAAATTTTGAGAGAGAAAGTAAGAGAATAATTTTTTAAAAATCTTTCACTGAGAAAACTAAAAAATAATAAATCCAATTGCAAAACTAATGTGTTCAGTAAGACAAATCCCACTGATGGTCAAAATACAAAACATTCAATTAGATTTGTGTTTGTCACAGTCCAATACTCTCTGATATTTTCTTTTTTTAGATATTTCACACTTGAAGAGTATAATGTTTAATATCAAATTTATTTATTTAATGATAGTTGATGTTACACAGGATTTATGATTAAGCACAGTGATACAAAACATATTCCATAACAATACAAATGTGAGTTACACTTTTAAAAATATATATAACAATTGCAATAAACAGTTTAATCACAATACCAATGTTATTCCCATTACCAATCTCTAGAATATGCTTACTATCACAATGCTGGGCATCCCCAGTCACCAGGAAGGAATCTATGTGTTGAAGCCAGTTCAAGCCCATTGCTGACTTTGAAATTCTTTTGCTAGCTGCCTAGTTTTTATACTTTATGTTGGACAGAGCCATGTATTCACTTACCTCATGGTGGTGTGTCTAACTCGGGGAAATATTTACACGTTTTTTACAAAATCAAGTAATAAATATTTACACCATGTAATGGCTTCATGTTCATCTGTCTCTGCCAGATTTAGTGCAGTGGTCTGAGTGTTTACTCTTTTCCTTCTGTGACATAGGATTAGGAGAAAAGCAAAGCAGGCCCAAATCTTAAAGGGTACAAAGATAGATTTATTAACACACACTAAAATAAGAAAATGAGAATCAAAATTAAACTTTCAAAACACTCCTCCTCCCAAGTGTTCACTTTCCCACAAACAATGTAAAGAGACAAAACTCAGAACTCTTAGTCAGTTACCGCCCATAAAATACTCTTTCATCAGTTCATTTGGAGAGAGAAGTTTCTTTAGTTTATCATGGCATTTCCCTCACTGACAACCTAGAACAGTTCTCTTGTGAGTTTTAACTGTCACAAAAACAGCCACCTGGAAACCTGCTTTTGTGAAGTCCCTCCCATCAGCAGCTGTCCCAAGCTGCATATGGGTCATGAATGCTTTGGGGTGTCATTTTAAAAATAAGCAAATCCAAAGGCAAAGGATTTCTTCCTCTCATGGAACAGAGATTTTTCACTTCTTCACTGGCGCAGAGGGCTTCTTATCTCATCTCTCTGTTCAAACATCTCATGGGATCACGGGATCACAGGATCACAGCTACTAGTTCAATATTCACTCAGTCAATCACAGATACCTTTGCTCAAATCCACAAATCTGAGTAATCATCTCCCCAAAATGTATATTTTTCCCATGGTTTAAAGGGACATTTTAGCATAGTGCAATCTGTTACCACAGCTCACAGAAGGCTTTCAGCCTAGGCATCCTCTCATCTCTTCCATCTAAGGGATAACTCTTCCTTCACTGACTGATATCTTCATATCCTCCCTTTACATGTCCCTAATTTTGCCTTTTCTCTCACTTAGAGAAGGGTTAGGGCTTTGGAAGTTTCCTCCGTGCAAGGAAAGAGTTAATATCTTGCCCAGGGCCTGCCGCGGGGATGGGGCGAGGCTCAGAAATGACAGCCAGGATCTCGGTAGTTAGGTAGGCTGATTGATGCCTCCCCCTCCACCCCTCGGTCTCAACTGGGGTGGCCCAGCTCGGAGCTGCTCCCTGAGGCCCAGGGACATCTCCCTCAGCCCGGGCCAGTGGTGGAGTAGGCCTCAGAGTGAGCTGGATGTTAGCAGATACTTGGGCCCAGGCTCGGTCGGGACAGGGCATAACCCCTCCCCTCCCTCGGCCCCGGCCAAGACAGAGGCTGTGCCAGGGCTGTGCCACCAGACCCGGGGGGGCCACGGGGTAGAGCAGGACCAGTCCTGTTACCTGTTCCAAAGCAGGGAGGAAAAGGGAAGTTTCCCAAGATTCCTCTGATATTTACCTCTGTGTGTTCACAGAGACATATCATTGCTCTGTTGGCTATATTAGCTGTCAATTTCAAAATCAGTCACTAATTGGTTTAGCTATAACTTCCTGAAAAATCACTTCCCCATGTCAAACTATGACATACCACCAGTTGATTCACTCAACTGACATATAGCTGTTTATCTAAAACAAAGGTCACCTTCTGGTCCCCTTTGTGTTGAGATAAAGTCAATTTCTTTGCAACAGCTGTGGTCAGTTACACCCCACATTATTCTCTGACTTTCATGGGCACATCCCCTTGCCCAGCTCCTCTGAATCTTCTGTTGTTGGGGTTTATTGGTTAGTCATAGTGTTGGAGAAGTCAAGGGAGACAAGTATATGAGGAGCTTTACCTACTATGAAATGTATTTTTCATGACTGCATGGAAGACAAGGTGGTTGCCTACAATGGACTGTCCCTGGAATTTAAACATAAAAGAAAGTAGAAAGAAAGCAGAAGAGACATAAAGTAAAACTTATAGTCTTGCAAAGGCTAATTGATTCTCACTGCTTGTTATTACCTTCTTTTGGAATCACACCATTAATTCCTTACCTACAGAGTAGCCACTTCTTTAGCAGGGCATCTTGCCCCCCACAAATCCTTATCTGTTGCTTGTTAACTGGTGAAATAACTGTCCTGGGTTGTAGTTTAGGATGTATTCTATCACCATCTTCAGTTAATGGCCCATCAATGCCTTGTGCATGACTCATAGATAACTCCCTCCAGGAGCTATCTCTCTTTAATGGGCCATCAAGGACTTCCTGGATGACTCATCATCCCATTGTGAGATGCTCCACCCACAGGGAGGAGCCAAGCATTCTCACCTGGATATAAGCTGGGATTTGGGACACTAGAAGTAACCTTCACCCACTGGATTCCCAGAGGACCAGAGCTACCAGACCTTTTATACGAGATCACTGCTTCAGGAAGACCACCTCGTCTGGACTGCTTCCATCACCCTGATCAGGTTGTATTCTGACTCTGTCAGTGGTTTTTCTTTTTGTATTGTTGCATTTTTTATTTTTTTTTTTCCTTTTCTTCTCATTAAATTGTATTTCTGACTTAGAGCCTCTCACTTGGTTTGTTTTCAAACCACAACAATAACTCAAACAGGACAAGCTGTCTTGTAGTCAGTAATTTTGGTGCCATGGGATTAACCACCCTGTAGTGGTTTGACCTTGGCTGGGTGTCAGGTGCCCACTACACTGCTCTATCACTCCCCTTCCCAGTGGGACCAGAGTGAAAATAAGATGGAAAACAACTTATAGGTTGAGATAAGGCAGTGTGCTGGTTTAGCATTAATTGATTTGTGGTTGTGCTGGTTTTGCACAGAAGTGATTTTTTCTAAGAAAAGCTGTGATTAAACCAACCAGTGACTAGCTTTAAATATTGACAACCTGTGGAACCAATCAGAGAGCTAGATACACCTCTGGACCACACAGGTTAAAAATCAGAGGAATCCCGGGAAAGGTTCTTTCTTCTTCTGGCCTGGGAAGAGGTAACGGGTGGGTGGGGACAGCCTCGCTCCACTGCGTGGCCCCTGGGCCTGGTGCAGCCTGGCCAGGCCCTGCTGCTGCTGTAGACTGGCAGGACTGGGCCTGGCAGCTACTGGGCAGGGGGAGGGGAGGAAAGAAGGCTTCGTCCCAGCTGGATTTGGCCTCCAGTGGCTGTTAACATCTTGCCACTAAGCGGCCCCCCCATCACGGCCTGTAAGGCCTGGCCAGGCCAGGCCCTCTCCCCAGTGTGCTCCAGCCACTACTACCAAGACCCCTTGCAGAGGGAGTGGCCCCAAGCCGCTCAAGAGATCATGCGGCCAAGACCAGGGGCAGCTCTACAGCCGTGCAGAGTGGCCCTGCAGCTGAAAATTGAATCCAGCCAGAAACCCCTGAGATCCTGCCCCAGCCCAGCGCGATTTGACCCTACCACCTTCGGCCACTGCCCAGAAGAACCATCATGCCCTCTGCAGACCTGGGAGAGATATTAACTCTTTCCTTGACAGATGAAACTTGCAAAGCACTAATCATCTCTGAGTGAGAGACAAGGACAGAGTGAAAACGTGGAGAGACAATATGAAGATATCAAAGTCAGTGAAGGAAGAGTTACATCCTAGATGGAAAGAGAATTAGAAGATGCCTTGGTTTTAGGCTGAAATTCTTTTATAAGCCATGGCAATGGACTGTGATATATTGGAATATCCCTCTAAGTTGTGGAAGGCATGGATGGGAAGATGAGAATGTTCAGATTGCAGATATGAGCAGAGCTATTTGTGGTAGACTAAGTAAATTCTGAAGTAGTTTTGGTCTTAGGAGAAGCTTGAATAGAGAAAGAGATGAGATGAAGATCTGCCCCTAGAGAGAGAAAAGATCTCTGTTCCTAGAGATGAGGAAAACCTCTGCTTTTGAACCACTCATCTTTAAAATGGTACCTCATGAGTTTACATGGCCCATAATGCAGCTGTCGAGAGGGCTGCTTGATATGGGAGGGACTTCACAAATGCAGATTCCTGGATGGCTGCTTTTGTGAGAATTAAAAGCGAGAAGAGAACTGTCTGTCTTGTGGGAAGTTTCCATGGCAGACCAAAAGAGACTTCTCTCTCTAAACGAACTGATGAAAGACTACAAGTGGTACCTAATCTAGGGTTCCATGTTTTGTCTCTATGTTGACCGTGAGAAAGGAAAATTGTGGGGGAGGGGAAATGTTTTGAAGGTTTTATTCTGATTTTATTAATTTTTTCTCTCTTGTAGTTTTGTTAATAAACCTGTCTTTATACCCTTTTGTGCCTGTTTTGCTTTTCTCGTAATCCTATCTCACAGCAGAAAAAGAGTAAATAATTCTAGTAGGCACTCAACCAACTACACTATTTGGTGCCGTGACTCAGATACAGAAATTGGCAAACCTGAAACCACTACAGTGATGAAGAGAGAAAAAGTCAGTCAAGGAAATGATTCTCTGTGAGGAGCTGCTAGCAGCTTCCTCCGTGCCTGGCAAAACCGATCACTGGCTAGCTCTGAGATTTTTCACATTGCTAAGCCAATTAGAAAAAAGTTGATAATTACTCTATGATAACATATTTAAGAATGAAAAACCCCAGGAAGCTCTCTTGCTCTTTACAGAGTGGTGGGGGGGTCTGCAGGGCCACCTTACCAGGGAGGCCGTTCAGGGCCCCTTCCCAGAGGGGGCTGCTGGACCCTATCCCGGTACAGCTGCCGGGCCATGCTGCCCAGGGCCATCCTGGCACCGCAAGCAACCATGCAGCTGAGGCAAAGCCACGGAGCAACAGTTGTCTCAGCATGATTGCAATGGACTTTATTTACTTAGCCACTTTTTACCAGCCATGCTGTGGACAGAAAGACAAAAGTGGCAGCAGCAGCTTTTCATTTTTCAATGTGCCACATGAAGAAAAGGCAGAGTAGAGATGGCAGCTGGTGCCTTGTGCAGTGCCAGTGGAGACCATGTGACCAAGAGAGAGAGAAGCATGGTGAGCTATTCCCCACTGTAGAGCCTGGACAAGATTAACCTTTCAGTGCTGCAGAACTCTATAAAAACTGTTTCAATTAATAGAACTTGAGAAAAAATGAACCTATGAATACCAATTCTCTCCTGAGTCAGAGATGAGGAAAAAGTGAGGGCACGTGAGAAGAACAATATGGCGACACTAAGGTTGGTGCAAAAGAGGGAGGGGGAGGAGGAAGTGCTCTGAGCGTCAGAGTTGAGATTCTTCTGCAAGCCGTGGTGAGGATTATAATACAACAAACTGTTTCCCTGTAATTCATGAGGAGCATGGAGGGATGCAGCATTCCCCTGCAGCCCATGAGAAAATAGCACTCCTGCTGGAGCATGTGGATGCTGAAAAGCTATGATCAGGTTGATAGCATAGGAAACACATAATCACAGAATGATTATATGCGGTGCTTTATTGAAGAGCTCTGGGAGTCAGGGTACAGACCCAAATCCAACTCGGACAAGGGCTCAAAAAGTATACAGTCTTATAGCCTTTTGTTATACAACTCTATGTTAATTATTAAGCCCCCATTGTTCTATTGTATACACTCAAGCATGAATTTTGGTAAATATCTTTCCTTGTGATTCTCATGATTCTAGTTTAAGGTAATAATCATATTCAGCTACCAACAATCGTTACAATTATATAATCTATCATATAATGGTTAGTTACAGTTTCACCCGACCTAGTAGAGAATAGCTTTATTTCTAAGGCCTATGTGTCTAAGTACAAATCGTTCTCATCCCCTCTCCTTGCCTGATTACCCAGGCAAAGTTATACTTGATTTGGTTAAAACAATATCATAAAACAACATCCTGGTTGAAGTGAAGCTGAGGTTCTATTCCCCAGCTTTGCGACCACAGAAATCATTCTTAATTTTTAACCCTATCCTGTCAAGGTGAGAGGCTTGACGAAAGAGAAAGAAAACCGTTGGTTTCAGAAATAGAGGGAGAAGACCCTTGCTTTTATACTAGAACAGCTCATCCTTAAAAACTGCACCCCATAAGCTAAATGGCCCACGAAAAGCAGTCGTGGGAAGACTGCAAGCTGTGGGAGGGACTTTCACATCACAAGCATGTTCTGGGCTGACTGTTAGCCATGAAAATTCAAATCACGTTGGAAAAGTTCACAGAGAACTTTTTCCTGTAGGAAAGACCCCATGGCATAGCAAAAAAGCCTCGTCTCCCTAAGTGAACTGAAGCAAGATTTTTAGAAGTGACAAACTGACAAAAAATCCCATGATTTGTCTCCCTGCGCTGTCAGTGGGAAGGAAAGAAGAGCTGGGGGGGGGGGGGGGACACGTGTTCTAACAGTTTATTTTTAGTTCTCATTATCCTCTTTTAATTCTGTTAATAATTTTTCCTTTATACCTTTAAAAGTTTTGAGCCTGTTTTGCCCTTAAAGTGTTTTTCTCCTAATCCTTATCTCACGTAATGAATTTTCTTTTCCCCTCCTCTGCTTAACTATAGCAGACGAGAATGGATAAATGATTTTTGTGGGTGTACTGGCATTTGGCCAGCGTCAAACAATCAGGGGCAATTTACTAAAGCAAAGGAAAAAAAAAAAACAAGAAGTGTGCACTCACATAAGCAAAGGGAAAAAAAAATAATCACTACTCCCCATCAGTGAGCGATGTTCAGGCACTTCCTGGGAAGCAGGGCTACTGCACACATAGTGGTTTCTCTGGAAGGCAAACTTTGTAGAAGACCAAATGCTCCCTGTTCCTCCTCTCACCCTTAGCTTTTATATCTGAGCTGATGTCATATGGTATGGAATATCCCTTTGGTTAATTTGAGTCAGCTGGCCTTGTTGTGTCCCCTCCCAGGATCTTGCCCACTCCTGGCCCCTTGATGGGGGAAGGAATGTTAGAGGGACTGCACTGCTCAGCAGTAGCCAAAATACTGGTGTGTAATCAGCACCCTTCCAGCTACCAGTGCAAAGCACAGTACTGTGAGGGCTGCCAAGGAAAAATGAACTCTGTCTCAGTCAGTCCCAATACACACCCCCAGCTGACAACAAACATCTTGCTGTGGAAGTGAGATCTGGAAAGATAAGATGGATTTCTGACTGATAGACACCTCACTTTACAAACTATAAAATCTACACTAAGCTTTCACAAAGCAGGAAATCTTCTGCACATTCCCTGGAAATTTGTGGAGTTTCTCCCCAAAGCAGGGACACCTGCTGTGGTTACTCCTCTGGAGATTGAGTGAAAGGACTCTGTGTACACTATCATCATTTTGGTGGTTGTTAGAGTCCTGAAACTTAGAATTTGGGGTTTTTGTATATAGTAATGTGTGTGAGTCAAGATGGAGGATTTGGGACATTGGTTCCTCCTTCTTCACCTTCTTCTTCCTTCTTCTTCATGATTCTGGGTGATTTTCTTGGGATAAAAATTTCAAAGACATCAAGAAGCTGCAGACCAACAAGACAACTTCACGGAAGTAATGGCAACAGAACTTGCCAGGAGACCATGTTACAAGTATGGGAAATTTGGACATATTAAAAAGTTTTGCCCAGAAACTGCAGGAAATAGGAAAGCACCAAGTCTTTGCCCAAGATGCAGAAAAGGAAAACACTTTGCAAGTCAGTGTCATTCCAAAGTGGATGTGGATGGAAAACCTCTATCTCTTCTGGGAAACTCCAAAAAGAGTTGGCATGCCAACATGACAAAAGCAAAGGTGGTGACTCATCAGCACGCGACCCCTCAAGACACATAATATGCAGGGAACCCCAATCAGACTCCCTACGCAGGACCATCTGCCGCTTCCCAAGCAACCCAGAATTGATGCCCCCAGGGGAGCAATCCGAATTGGCAACTTCCAAATTAACATATTTCATGAATGAGAATCATGCAGTGATATCCACAGGAGTCACTGGAACATCATGGAAGAGACAAGAATTTTTAATTATCGGCAAGACAAAAGCAGTATTTTGAGACGCATTATTTATCCAACAATCATCTCAGCAAATCAAAATGAGGAATTGACAGTTTTGGCTCAAGCCTTACAAGCTCCATTGATTGTTCCAGAAAATACTTTGATAGCTAAGGCCATTGCTTTACCACGCAATGCAATAGAACAACAAGTCATGCCAATAGTGAGTCAGCAAACAGCAGTTGAAAGTGAAGACATAGAGACTCATGTCTTCTGGATAAAGCAAATAAGCTGAGATCGACCACAGATAACCTGCAACTTGACACTAAATGACAAGACAATCGAGATCACAGGCATGCTAAATACAGGGGTAAATGTAACAGTTATTTCTTATATCTTTTAGCCCAGAGAGTGGGATTTGATGACACCTCTGAAATCTCTCTCAGGGATTGGAGGAACCACTCTGTGCATGCAGAGGGAAAATCCAATTATCGTTACAGAACCAGAAGAAAAGGCAGTAATCATTTGTTCTTTTGTTGTGCAGAAACCCATTACAGTATGGGAAAAAGACTTACTATCTCAATGGAGTCATTTACTATACTTAGGTTTGAGTTGGGTTATATTTTAGTATTCAGTCAATATTAAGAGTAATTTCTGTGTGGTTTAGTTTAAGTTTGGGCCCTGTTAAGTATAAGCTAAATCTGAGATTAAGATTTATAAATTTAAGTGATTGATAATAAATTTATATCTTATTAATTTAAAGTTTTATTCCATATAGGTTTTAAAATATCTTAGGTTCTGTTAAAATATGCTTATCTAATTTGTGAAATTTAGTTGTTTTTCCTTAGAAATAAGATGGCTTTGATTGAAACAGCTGTGATGAAACACTGAAAAGCTTGTTTGCGGATAGAAAAGATACAATTTTTACATCATGGTTGCTATTGCTTGTGAGCTGTTTTAGGGGGGGTTTCTGTGTTTTATTTTAAGATTATAACTACAGAATAGTTTAGAAAAGTGTTATCTCAATTTCCTAGGATGACTACTGCTTATATATTTATTACATTATGTGAATTTGTTAATTTTCTATATTTATAGTTGACTTCTTATATGTTTTAACATGTTTCTGTAATTATCTAAAAGATACGTATCATATCAGGATCCTTCCTTATGTTCTTTAGTTGCTTAAGCATTTCATAACTACTATTGTTAAGAGCTTTGTTTTAAAAATGTATTAAGGAACATTACTCTAGTATAAAGCCAGGGTCCTGGCCACTCCTTGACTTTAACTAGATGGGATGTTTTCTGCACAAAAAACTAGATACGAGTCACTTTGATTTGATGATTTGAGCTTATAAATATGACAGCTGGACCAACTTTTGAAGTGAACCTGAGAACCTTGCCCGGGAAAGGATATCCAGGTCCTCACTGGAAAAGTTTTTCAGCTGTTGCAGAATCTGGGACCATGAGACAGTATTTTGGCAATTAACAATCATTCAATTTCACATGTGTTATTGTTAACAGTCATTAATTACACTTGTCATCTGAAATATTCTTAGTTGTTGTATTTGAATTTTTTCCTAATTGCTTATAGTTTTGATAAGAGTTATGCATTTTTCCATCAAGGTACGCTTTCTCTATTAACCTGTGGCAAAGACCTTGCTTGTGTTTCTGCAGATACAGAATGCAAGTAGGTTCCAGCAAAGGACCTGAGGTCATATCAGGCACAGAAACACTGACGACTCGAAGAACAGAAAAGCAAGCAAGCACGCAATCTGCACAGAGACACTAGCTGATGGCAGATATCTCTTGTCCCACATGCAAAAACTGTGAACCTTGGGTTTTGTGCCAATGTAAAAAGTGTGGGAATCATTGGTATTGTACAACTCTATTGGCACAAGCGTGGTATACATCATGTTATGATTTAAAAGCCCAAACAAACTACAAAGCGGTTGAATTTTTAGTTACAGTAGTTAATGAAGAAGAAAACAGTCCTCGTCTTCCTGCTCTTATGGAGGAATGTAGAAGAGAATTTTTGAGAGAATCAAGAGATTCAAATACATGGAGTTGAATGCAAACAAAACAATTTAGTGCCATATCTTTGGGTGGTTCCAGAACAAATTTAGGAAAAACAAAAAAGGAATGTGCTAAAATATTTCCTTGGAAATTAAGAATGAAAAAAGAAAATGTCTCAAATCAAAATCTAACCAAAGAAAATAATGAAGTTAAATCAGTTATCATGTTCATATCTTGTTTTGTTTGCCTTCAGCAATGCAACCTTACCTGTCAATCAATCAAAGACCAAAGTTTGGAGATCAGTAATATTGTAGAATTCCTTTGTTAGATAATAGTTTAAGAGAAATATAGAGTTCTATAGAATGTTATGCTTGTGCTTTTTGCTTACTTGCTTTTAGTAGTACAAATTTACTAGTTAGACAACCAAAAACAAATATCTGGGAGATTTTAGCTAATGCATCAGATTTAGATATCATATGTCTTTCCTGTACAATCCTAGAAAAGACACTTTCCACTTGTTTAATTAACATGCCAGTAGATGCATGAGACTAGTGAATTCTTTACTTTCCCAAAGCATCTTTTGAGCCTGAAGAATTGGACATCACTAGTTCTGTAAACATGATTTTTTTGTGCCAAATTTAGCTATACAAGAAAAGACCAATCTTTAGTCAAAGACATTTCTTTCTACCACTCTAGGGAGTGGTAAGTCAAGAAAAACAAAGCAGTCAAAGAAGTCTTCATGGTTCAAACAGAAGGGGGAGATGTTGGAGTCCTAGAAACTTAGAATTTGGGGTTTTAGTATATAGTAATGTGTGTGAGTCAAGATGGAGGATTTGGGGCATTGTCTGGGTCCTTCTTCTTCACCTTCTTCTTCCTTCTTCTTCATGGCTTTGGATGGTTTTCTGTAATTGGATAAAAAAGTCCGCATTGCGGGCCTTTGGTGGTCATTATAGGGTCAAAACCATAAATAATATAGGTGTCACCTTGTTATTGGGTAATTATCTCTTAAATAACCTTGTGTAGTGGTTTCATGTTCACCGAATTCTGTTTTACCAAATTTAGTGTAGTAGTTTGAGTGTCTATTCTCCTTTGCCTCTGGGAGATAGGAATTGGGAGAAAAAGGCCAAACAGGCCCAACTTAAAAGAAAACAGATAGATTTTAACACACACTAAGAATAAGAAAATGAAAAAAGACAAAAAACAAATGAAATTTCTAAACCAACCCTTTCTCCCACCACAAACTGTTCATTTTCTACAAAAAATGTAAAGAGCCAAAACTCAGAACTCCAGGTCAGTACCACTTATAAAATAGTCTTTCATTCAGTCTTTGAGAGAGAGAAGTTTTTTCTGTTGTTTGGTAACTTTCCACAAGAGAAAAGGTCTGCTTGTGGCTTCTAACTCACACAAAAGCAGCCTGCCCAGGAAAACTTCTGCAGTTGTGGAACCTCCCATATCACATACCCTTTCCCATAACTACATATGGGCCATAGACTCACATATATATTGGGGTGGCACTTTTTAAAGATAAACAACTTCAAAGGCAAAGGATTCTTCATCTCAGGGAACATACATGTCTTCTCACTTCTTTTGCTGGCACAGGGGGCTTCTTCTCATCTCTCTCTGTTCAAACCTTTTATAGGATCACCAAATCTCAACTTCTAATTCAATATTCACTCAATTTATCACAGATACCTTTGCTCAAAAAAAAATTCACAGATCATCTCTCCAATTCATATTGTCCACGATTTAAAATATTATTTTAGCATAATCATATTACAGTCTGTTACCATAACTCATAGGAGATTTTTAAGCCTAGAACGAAGGCAACTTTTCATCTCTTCCACCTAAGAGGTCACTCTTCCTTTACTGACTTAGATATCTCCATATTGTCCCTTTACATGTCTCAAGTTTGGCTGTCTCTCTCACAAAGGAAAAAAGTTAGGGCTTTGGAAATTTCATCTGTGCCAAGAAAGAGTTAATTTTTGCCCAGGTCCTCTTCTCTCCCAGCTGAGGCAGACTTCAAGGTTGCACTGGCCACGCCAATGGGGGAAGGGGGGACGAAACTCACGCTGAGAGATCGGAGCAGCTCAGGCAGTCAGGGACCTCAGCAGCCAGGATCATAGGGGGCCTCCTGCCCAACCCTGGTCTCATGGGGGGAGAAAGGGAACATCTCCCCTGGCCCTGGCTGGCTCAGGGGTAAGCTTTAAAAGTTCACTAGATGTTAAACTGCAATCTCCACCCCCACCCCCGGCAACTGATGGGGGGCCCGGAGGCACGGCCAGACCAGGGCCAGCTCCCCCCCCACAGGGGGGGAGCAGCGGGGCCTGGCCAGCCTGGGCCACCCCTCAGAGCTGTGTTACATTCTCCTCCATCTGGGAAAAAAAGGGGGTTGGCTTGGGCACACTCAGCTTTATGTGGGTATTACCAAAAGTCGCCTTCAACTCTCTCAGTGGTCAAACCACCTGCCAATAGAAAGAACTGACCCCTCATAGGTCCCTGTCTGAAACGAATCCCCTGCTGCCTCCCGGGGCTAGCTCAGTTTCTGGGGAGGCTTTGGGGGAATATTTCAGGGATAGGGCAAAAGATCCAAAAGAGGCTCTTACCCCCAGGGTTGATCCAAGACGTTTATTCCAGGAGGGGAAACGAGGGCAGGAGGTCCAGAGGGCAAGGGAGGTCCAGAAGGAGGGAAGGAGGGCTGGAGCCTTGGAGAGCCAGAGGGCAAGAGAGAGAAAGAGAGGAGGACAGGCCCTTATCAAGGTTTCTGTCCAGGGGGGGTGGCTGGATCTCAGCCAATTAGGTCAAGAAAGGAAGGAAGGGTAAAAGTACACGGTTAAAAGGCTTCAGGGGTCCTAGGGAAAAACCATTCCCCAGAGAAATACAACAATTCCCCCTTTTTTGTTTAACAAAGTTACTAGAAAAATATTAGGTCCATTTTGACTTGGAATGTTGATTTCCTCACCACTCACAATTGGTGGGGAAGTCAAATTGCTTTAAGTTTGTCAACTCTATGTGGTTGACTTCTGAGGTAGAAGGTATGAGACTATTGATAGCTTTGAAAATCAAACAACGCAGGATCCCGAACGCTATGGTTACAAGGAAAAGAATAACAAGAAACATCAAAATAGTTTTAACTATAGAAATCCGCCACCCTGTGAATCCCCGACCCTTGAACAGTTCCTTGATCCAATCCTCAGATTCTTGTTTCACTTGTCCGATCAAGTTGTTCATGCTTCGAAGGGCAGCATGGATGTTTGGAGCTTTCGAGGTCAGGTTCATGCAACAGAGTCCTTCAAATTCCTGGCATTCGTGTCCATGCAGTAATAACAGGAAGTTTATGGCAGCACGATTTTGAAGTGTGGCCTGTCTGGTAATTTCCTCATCTTCTAGGAGAGAGCTGATGGCGGTAGATGTCAAGTTTGCCTGTTTGACCACCCAGCACTCTAGATGGCCCAATTAACCTAGAGCTTTGGCTGCTGCGACCCACGGAAGGAACAGGGACACAGCAATACTTTTTGACTTTGCCCAATGAAAAATTTCTGAATTACAATTTGGGTCCAAATTGTCAGCAATTTCTCTTCTGAATTTTGTTTGCCGATCTGTTTTTGTGAGTCCACTCACCAATTAAAGTTTGGTTGGGTGTCAATACGGACAACCGCCCTATGGTATATGGCCCTCCTAAAAGCCAAGATGGAATTCCTGCCCATGCCAGATCCCCACAAATCAGGAACAATCCCTTAGGGAGGCTTTTTGGACTTGAGTGAGATGGGTTGTCTGCTGCAACATGGCTTGTATTAAGACACCACCTTTTTGCAGTAAACTCCTCACGATATTGTTTTATGTTGTGATACTCCTCAGTGCTAGAAGGTTTTGGGAAGACAGAAAAATGTATGCAGTATGACGCAGGGGAAGAACCCAGTAACTCTAATTCTTGGGGTTCCTGAGCTATTTTGGGCAAATTTTGCAACCACTCCTTTAAGGGGTTCACTATCATCACAGCTTGCTGTTGATGATCTCTGTGTGGTGGGGGAGTGTGTGATTTTGGAATTTCATTGGACCTATGTTGATCCAATCCTGCTGGAAATTCTCCAACCCGCAATGGAATTCCTACCAGACAGGTGGACATGGGATTCTTTGCTGCTGCAGTGGACAAACATATGCTTTCCTGCTGAAGTGTCTGTGCCAGGGTCACCCAGATGTTTTGACGTGGCTGAGGGACAATCCATGCAGCTGCCAGACCATTCATCATTAACAAGACGACTGCTTGGATGGGGTTCATCACAGAGTTGAGTGGGAGGTAGGTTTTCTCTAAAAGGGAAAAACAAACCTTTTAAAACATGATAGAAGTTTTCTGTTTCTGCCGGAAGGAATCCACACCTAGGAAGATTCATTTTTCTTCATCCGGCGGCGTCTTCTCTTTGAAGCAACAGCTACTTGCCTCTCATCCCCTTCTGCTAGAGCTGGATTTTTGGGGACAAAAGGTTTCACCCACTTCTGAGGAATCCACCGAAGGCCTGAGGGAGTAGCCACACATGCATAGCCACGACCCCAGGTCACGAGCTCATAGGGACCTTTGGTTTCCCAGGTTTCTGGATCCCTAATCACGACTGGTGGACGCTGGGATAATTTGAATTAATCTCCACTGTTAAAATGATGTACCACTGGTGGACTCATATTTTCAAATTAACAGTTCAGAAAATTGATGGTAAACATGGCTTTGCAGAGCTTCTGCTGCAGAGACATCCACACAGTTGAACTGCTCTGTCTAGCCAAGACCTGCTTGAGCGTCTGGTGTGCACGCTCAACCACAGCTTGACCTGTGGGGTAGTGAGGGATGCCAGTTTTATGTTTCACTCCCCACTGCTGGACAAATTCCAGGAATTCCTTGGGTGCATACGCTGGGCCGTTATCAGTTTTGATTTCTTTTGGGATTCCCAACACTGAAAAAGCTGGCACTAGGTGCTGCTTGGCATGCACAGACTTTTCTCCTGCATGGGCAGAGGCATACACTGCGCCTGAATATGTGTCAATGCTTACATGAACATATTTGAGGCGACCAAAACTAGGAATGTGTGTGATGTCTGTCTGCCACACTTCATAATTGCCAAGGCCTCGGGAGTTAACTCCCATGCCCATCGATGGCAGGGCCTGGAGCTGGCAGGTGGGACAGGTGGCCACAACAGCTCGAGCCTGACTCCGTGTTAGCTGGAACTGACGGATCAGACCTGGAACATTTTGATGGTATTTTTGGTGACTCAGCTTTGCCTGTTGGAAGATATCAGGGAGACATGCTTTTTCAACTGGTGCAGCAAGGGAGTCTGCCTGACGATTCCCCTCTGCAATTTCACCTGGCAAATCAGTGTGTGACCTTACATGCATCACATAGTATGGATGCTCTCTGTGAGAAACTAAATAAATTAGCCTTGAAAGTAACCTGAAGAGATGCTCATTCTCGATTTCTTTGAGCACAGCCTGCTCCGCTCTGGACACTACCCCTGCTACGTATGCAGAGTCCATTACCAAATTAATTGGTTCTGAGAACTTCTCAAAAGCTCTTACCACTGCAGCCAGTTCAGCCACTTGGGGGGATCCCTCCACAAATTCAACATCAGCTTCCCAGTGCTGAGTCTGTGGATTTCTCCAAGTCATCACCGACTTGTGGGAAGCCCCGGAAGCGTCCGTGAACACTGTGAGAGCCTTGAGTGGTCTCCGATTCCTTTTCTCACAAGGAATGAGGTGGAATTCCTCGTTGAACAACTTGTGAGACGGGGCATGGACTGATATTTGTCCCCTGTAGCTGTCCAGAGATAACTGGAGACTGGCATTGCTCTGGAGCAAATGCTCAAACATCTCTTTGGTCAATCTCTCAGGAGAGTTCCTTCCCTCCTCAGAAAGTTTGACCGGAAGGTGAATACATGTAAAGTCACAACCAGCCAGTTCACACAATCTCACCCTGGCCTTCCGAATCAGCTGAGCTATCAACTCTTGTGGCTAAGTGATGGTCTTGGATCTCTGGTGAGAGAGGAAAACCCACTCTATAATCAAGAGTGAATCTCTCTGTCCCTCGATCCATTGGAAAATCAAACAATGCAAATGTGGCAGCTTTCCTAGAACAATATAATGGAAAGGCACGTTTGGCTCACACCGATGAGCCTGTCTCTCTGACAAGGCCTTCTGTACCTTTTCAATTGCAGTCTTTGCCTCTGGGGTCAGTTCCCTGGGAGAAACCAGCTCCCTCTCCCCCTTCAATAAATTAAAGAGGGGGGCTAGATCCTCATTTGTGAGGCCTAGCCAGGGTCTTACCCAATTCAAAGACCCACACAAGTAGTGGAGATCCACCAGGGTTTTGGGATTGCACTCAATTTCCAATTTCTGCGGAACAATGGTCCTTGCAGTGATTTCCAAACCCAGGTACTTCCAAGGTGGCATCCTTTGAACTTTGTCTTCCTGCAACTGAAATCCAGCAGAGGTTAAAACCTTAACCACTAGGTCAAGTGTGTGTTTGAGTATAGTGTTATCGGGGCCACACACTCATACATCATCCATATAGTGAAGGATGATGGCATCCTTTCTCTCGGCACATACCAAAGATAGCAATGAGGCTACGTACTGTTGACATATGAAAGGGCTCACCTTAAGGCCTTGGGGCAAAACTCTCCAGTGATAACGCTTCATTGGGGCTTCTCGATTGATGGTGGGAACCGAGAATGCAAACTGTGGGGCATCTTCTGGGTGCAACGGTATTTGGAAGAAACAGTCCTTGATATCTAGGACAGCCAATTGCCAATCTCGAGGGAGCATTGTTGGAGTAGGCATCCCTGGTTGGAGTGGTCCCATGTCCTCTACAATTTTGTTTATTTCCCGGAGATCATGAAGCAACCTCCACTTGTCCTTCCCCGGCTTCTTTACAATGAAGACTGGGGAATTCCAAGGGCTTGTTGTCTCTTCTAGGCGTCCTTGAGACAATTGCTCCTCCACGAGCTCCTCAAGCGCCGTGAGCTTCTCTTTACTCAATGGCCACTGTGCTACCCATTTTGGGGTATTATCTAATTACTTTAACTTTCGGGTAGGGCGCTCCACAGTGGCTATTTGTAAAAATCCTGGGGCGTCTTAGGAATGACCAACTGGACTCCCCACTGGGACATGGTGTCTCTCCCCCACAGGGAGGCCTTATATTCTGCAACGAATGGACGGACACTGGCCAATTTTCCATCGGGTCCCTCAATTTGCACAACGTTTTTTGAAATTTTTGCCAATGTGATTCCACCTATGCCCTGAAGTTTACCCTCTACGGGTTGCAATTCCCAATGTGATGGCCACATAGTCTTAGGCATTATCGTGATGTCTGCACCTGTGTCCAGGACCCCTTCCACATGGAGGAGGTCTGACCCACAGGCTAGGTTGCATGCCATAGAGGGTTTATTCTCTCCCACCACCTCAGCCCAGTAGACTTCTGATGATTTTCCATCTGCTGTGATCTCTGCTGGAACAGGAATGGCCTGGGCAAGAATTTGCCCCTCTGCCAGGTAAAATGGTGGGTGCATGCAGCGTGCCAACAGCATAAGGCTTGTTATCTCTCCCTTAATGGTCATGGGAGCTACCTCAGTCTCCAAAGGTGTGTGTGCTGTGTCCCCAATAACAAAATACTCACTGTCCAGTCCCATGTGGTAAACCGTCAGGTCCTGTGAGATGTTTGGCAGGTCCACTGTAATGACTGTGCAATCAGTAGACCTGAAATGAAAACCTTTGGTAGTCACGAGCCTAAATCGTCCTCACAGCTGCCAAACCTTGTTAATTGAACATTTGACATTTTTATTTTTATGCACTCCCACACTGTGTGTCCCATCCCCCCCTTTTTTGTTAAGAGAGAGGCATTCGCCAGTGTGGGTCCCGCTATATTTATATCTTTGCGCGTATTTGTATCAACAGCGGGTACGCGCTGTAAGCTCAGTTTTTTTGTTTGTTGAACTTCTTCTGTTTCTGGTTTTGTGGGCAGGCTCTGGCGAAGTGTCCTGGCTTTTTGCAACGGTGGCAGGTGATGTGCTGCAGCTGTTCTTGTGACACTGGTTGCCTCTTTGGTCCTGGTACCGCAGCTGCCGCATGCTGTGGGTGTGCCAGTCCTGGATTCCTTTCAGGTGCACTGAACAATTCTGCTTTCCTGGTACAGGCTTCAATCATATGTGCAAGACTAGGCGATGAGTCGAGGGGAAGGCTGAGAATAATTCTACGACAGGTCTCATTAGCGTTCCTCTGAGCCATCTCCTTGATCAATTCTGCCTGCACCACCAGATCTTGCACTTGTCTTTCCACTTGTGTTCTGAGTCGGTCCACAAACTGCAAGAAATTCTCTGAAGGAAACAGTTTAATGTTAACATAACTGCCCTTAACTTCTATTCTTGGTAGCTGATAAAACATTTTTTTCTGCAACATTACAGATCTTATCTAAGACTGACTTGGACAACAGTTGAGTTTGCTTGTCTGGACAGTGCCATTCCCCTTCACCACACAAACGATCATGTGTGATATCATTATCATCATTGTCTTTTGCTTCACCAGGAGTTTGGTGAATCTCCTGTAATACTGTTACCAGAGCTCTTTTCCATCTAGTTTCCCATAAATCATATTCTGAGGGACTTAACAGGCGTCTGAATAGGTCTTTGATGTGCCCACATCCTGTGCTCAGAAGGGTACAATACAGTTCCCCCATGGTTTAATCCTAAGGGGACTATTGGATGTATCAGGTCCACTGAGGCATCATGTGTGGTTATTGCACACCCCTCTATTTTGAGCCTAAACTGTGGACATTTACTCAAGCATTTGTCACAACATTCAGGACTAATGCGGATGGATCTCATGAGTGGGTGGTAAGCCTTGTGGAACCCATCCTGTACGAATGCATATTTACATCCCCAAAGATTTCTTCCTTCCCACAAGCTTGCATTCGTGACTTTTAGCATCTTATTTAGAGCCTTACGAGAGTAAGCATCATAAGCTCTCCCTTGACACCTATTTATCTCAGTCCCATTGTACCTGCGCGGTACTGCATTGACTCTCATTATGGTTAAGGGAATTACTGCAGTAATTACAACTTTCCACATAATGTCCATACTGTCAATACATCTACTCGTGATTCCGAGTGAACTTCAGCTTCAGTTCATTATCGCCTGGTGTGATTTTCTAGATTCCTTCTGGGGCTTTCTTCACTCGGGAGTGATGGATCCAGGCCTTCTGTTCCTTGACCTTGATTGCAGTGAAGGTAGTAAGAAGCACCTGGAATGGTCCTTCCCACTGTGGTTCCAAGGTCTTTTCTGCAAAAGACTTAATATATACATAATCCCCAGGTTGTATATCATGTACTGGCCCATCTAATTCCCTGTTTTGAGCTCCAGACACATGTTTCTCAATTTCTCTGAGTTGTCTATTTAGTGCCCCTACTTGCATGGGTGTTGTTCCTTCTTGAACTGCATATGGCCTTCCATATAATATTTCAAAAGGGCTCAGTTTCTCTTTTGCCCTTGGTTTTGTCCGAATTCGCAATAATGCCAATGGGAGAGCCTGGGGCCAGGGCAAATTTGCTTCTTGCCCCAGTCTCACTATTTGTTCAAGTGGTTCATTTTTCCACTTGGCCACTAGATTGAGGGTGATATGGGGTGAAATACAGTGTGGTCCTCTATATGAGGATATGGTGGCTGGAACTCCAAAACGAGGTATTATTTCTTGCAACAGTGCTTTGGTTACCTCTCGGGCCTTAGCTCTTTTAGCAGGAAAGGCTTCTGGCCATCCTGAAAAAGTATCAGTTAACACCAATAGGTAACGATATCCTCCCCTCCTGGGCAGCTCTGTAAAGTCAATTTGCCATTGTTGCCCAGGTCCACAGCCTTTCCCAATTTGTCCCACTTTAGGCTTTGGGGTGTTTTTGGGATTAGTTCGGAGGCAAAGACTACACTGACAAGTTACTTGCCCCAGTGTGTTTTCTTATGTTCCCTCTGTACTAATGACCACAACAAATAGGAGGGTACTACAAGTTTTCCTTCTTTTGTCACAGCCCATCCCTCCTGGTTATAACTTGCCTTTTCTGCCTTAATAAGTCTCTTATCCTTTTTGTTGTATATTGGCTTACCTTCAATAGAAATCATCAGTTATCTTACTTTTTGCTGCTTCTTTTGCCTCTCTATCCGCCAGCATGTTCCCCTCTTCCAACTCCGAGCTCACTTTCTGGTGTGCCTTGATGTGCACGATGGCTACCTCTTCAGGCAGTTGCACTGCATCTAACAGTCTCAATATTTCTTGTGCGTGTTTAATGTTCTTTCCTTGTGAGTTTAACAGTCCTCTCTTTTTCCAAATGGCTCCATGTGCATGAACTACTCCAAATGCATACCTTGAGTCCGTATAGATGTTAATTCTTTTTCCTTTTTGCCAGCTCCAGAGCTCGAATTAAGGCAATTATCTCAGCCTTCTGTGCAGAGGTATTTGTTGGTAATGGTTTGGACTCTATTACCTTTCTGCTTGTGGCAACTGCATACCCAGCATGTCTCTTTGCACTGATGACATAGCTGCTCCCATCAGTCATTTTCAAGCGGGGTATCTTTCAGATCCAGGCGACTGGAGTAGGTGGCTTCAATGGTCTCCAGGCAATCATGGATCACTGGTTCTCCCATACTGCCACTGAGGAAGGAAGCTGGGTTCACAATGTTAGTTACCACAATCTCAACATCATCTTGTTCCACCAGTATAGCTTGGTACTTCAGGAATCTCTGTGGGGAGAGCCAGTGCCCCCCCTTTCGTTTCCAGGACTGTAGACACTGTGTGAGACACCAGAACATCTTCTGACCCAGGGTGAACTTGCGTGCCTCTTGGATGTTCACTGCCACTGCTGCGACGGCTCTGAGACACCCTGGCCACCCCTTAGCTGCCGTATCCAGCTGTTTAGAGGCGTAGGCAACTACCCTTCGATATGGACCCAGATTTTGTGCTAGTATCCCTAAAGCAATCCCTTGCTTCTCATGAGAAAACAAAAAGAATGGCCTACTCACATCTGGAAGTCCCAAGGCTGGTGCTGACATGAGGGCCTTCTTTAGCTGGTTTTGTCCATTGAAGATCTCTGCTACCTTCCGTGATCAAGGCATACAGAGGTTTAACAAATAATCCATAATTATCCTGTCATACCTAAAAAGGTTCTCAGTTCCTTCACTGTCTGAGGCTTTGGGGTCTGGCATATTGCCTCTTTGCGATCTTGCCCTAGGGTTCTTTGTCCAGCACTCACTTCATAGCCCAGGTCACTATTTGGGCTTTCTTTTGAAATACTCGATACCCCTGCAGGCCCAAAAAGTTTAGGAGGCTTACCGTCCAGTCCACACATGTTTCCTGGGTCTGGGTGGCTATTAGGAGGTACTGGAGCAACTGTCCTTCTCCTGGTGGAGGTACCCAAGACTCTAAGTCCTTTGCAAGCTGCTCCCCAAATATAGTGGGTGAATTCTTGTACCCCTGGGGAAGCACACACCATGTGAGCTGGTTCTTCCGTCCTGTTTTGGGGTTCTCCCACTCAAATGCAGAGATTTTCTGGCTGGCTTCATGGAGAGGGAGGCAAAAGAAAGCATCCTTCAAATCTAAAACGGTAAACCAGGTTAGTTCAGGAGTTAAACAATTTAACAAGGTATAAGGATTAGCAACTACTGGATACAAGTTTAAAGTTATCTTGTTAACAGCCCTTAAGTCCTGTACTAGCCTGTATGAGCAGTGGGGCTTCTTCACTGGCAGGAGAGGAGTGTTAAAATCAGAAAGTTCTCAATAATTGGACTAATCCCTTCTCTATCTTCTTTCTTTTGGGGGTTATTGTTTAACTCTTACTGGCTGTTCTCCTTCTTTAAGTTTGATTTGTACTGGTAGTGCATTCTTTGCCCTGCCTGGTATGTCAGAAGCCCACACTCCAGGAAACACTTGATACTTTTTTTTTTTTTTTTTTTTTTTTTAACCTCCACCTGCTCTAGCAGTTTTGTGCCCAAAAGTGCAGATGGAGCTTTAGGCATATATAAAAATTGAAGAATTTTTCATTATTTCCCAATTTATACTCCAGTGGTTCGCAAAAGTAACCTCTTTCAGATTGGCCAGTCGCTCCTTTTACCATAACATAGTCATTGGTTACTGGTATTAGGACCTTATTTAGCACTGAAAATGTTGCCCTGCTGTCTATTAAGAATTAAACTCTTCAGGCCTCATCCAGTAAACCTTCTAGATTCCGGCTGTCTGGACCCCGGATCTTCTGGAGTTTCCAGCTGATGTCTCTTGTAGACTGTCCTAAAAATAAATTTATTAATTGCTGTGTCCCTTCATTAGATCCAAGATCCAGGGTGGTGTGTCGGCGCATCGCATCTTGCAGGTCATCTAGAAATCCACAAGGTGTCTGGGAGGGGCCTTGTTTGACAGCATATAGTGCTGACCAAATTATGGTTTTGAAGATTGCTCTTTTTAGCCCTTCTACTATCAATTTTTGGTATGTTTTTAATTGTCCCAACCCCTCATCATTATTAGGATCCCAGCCTGGGTCTTTAGCCACTTTCAAAACTAATTGCTTTTCAGTTTCTGTTAAGGCATCAAGCAGCAATTGGAGGTCTGCCCAATCAGGTAAATGCTGCTTAATTATAAACTTCATTTTCTTAGCAACCCTTATTGGATCACTTCGATAACCCTTAGCACTCTTTTCCCAGATCTCTAAATCAATTGAGGAAAAGGGAACTTTAATCAGTTTTGTTTCTCCATCAGAGGTCATTGCTTATCTGCTTGTATGTATGCTTGTATGACCCCTGTGGTTTGTTTTCGGGCCCTGGATGCTATAGGCCCTTGTGGGAGAAGTTTGGGGGCTGACAGGGGAAGTTCAGGTTCATCCCACTCACTGTCACTGCTAGGCAGTGGTGGGTATGGTTCAGGAGTGGGTGGAGAAATCCCTGCCTTAGTTGCTGTCCTTCCAAGGGAAGATGAAGTCTGCATTTCCCCCCACCCTCCCCCTTTCCTGTCTTTTTGGAGGTGGATTAAGTATGTCTTCTGTCTCCTGTTCCAAAGCCTCTACTTGGTATACCTTGTCAGGATGTGTGCACCTCTGATTTATAGAGCAGGTGCTGCAGCAACGTTTGGGCTTCCCTTTAGTAGCTTTATTGTCCTTTTCAAGGGCCAGTACTAAAGGATCAGATAGAGGCTTCATTCCACAATGCCTTTGCCACTCAGGGTGATCTCGAAGGCTGAAAAACATATCTGCATATGTCACTTCTGACCACCTTTGTTCCCGCCGGAGGAAAAGCATTAACTGTAATAGTGTCTCATAGTCCAGTGTACCATTTGCTGGCCACTTCACTCCCTCATCAAGTTTATAGAGTGGCCACCACTGTGTACATAACTTAACCAGCTCCCTCCTGGTTTCTGTACCATCACAACCCACCAGCTCTTTCCAGTGTGTTAAAATGCACCCCAAAGGGCTTCCTCTGGCAATCTCTTTGCTTTCATTTGCTCCCATATTCAGGATCCTATTTTTCCCAATGCCTTTTGACACACAAAAAGGAAAAAAAGAAAAAAAGAACAGAGAAAAAAAATTCCTCTTAAAAAAACCCACTACACAATCAGCCAGGCACTTGACCCCAAATTGCTGGTTATTAATCACTTATTAAACCGGGTCTTCTGTTATGCCTTGCCTTGGGTATATTACTACTAAAATAATTAAAATTAACAAATGTGAACTTTGCAGAGTATCAACCGAGTTCTCGCAGGAATCCAACAATTCTACTAAAATCCCGGCCACCTCGGCTGGCACTGAGCTCTCCGTTCTCTGCACACAATCAAAAGCTGCTAGACCGGGTTTCCCTTTTCTGCAGGGACCTGGCTTCAAACACCAACAGTTTTAGGCTCACAAAAGAAACAGCCGGGGTCCCTTGCGCCCCTAAACACATTGAACCAAAAAATTTAACAAGGTCTCGCCAAAATTCCCACAGATTTCAGCCGGGACGTAGCACAGACCCTTCCGCAGGAAAGCGGGGGGGGACCTTGATCTTACACTGCTTTTCTGCTCCTCTGTGGTTGAGGATTAAGCCACCAGCACTTTAAGATACTACCACACACTGGCAACTGCAAACCTCACAAACAGATAAGAATATTTCTTTTTAACTAAAACATCCACTCGCCAAAACCTCTCCGCGTCTTACATAGAGCTAAGGGACGTGGCTTGAGGTTGCGCAAGCCTAGATTCCTCTGCGGTTACCGGGGAAACAAATCATCCCAAATCACCGCGGCTGTGTCGGGCATTCACTTTGAAAAGGAAAACCCCTTACCCTTGCTTGGTTTTTTGGTTTGTTTGTTTGTTTGGTTTTCCTTTTTTTTTCCCTTTTCTTTTAAACAATTTGTTCACCCACAGATGTTTTTCTACTAAACAACACACTGATTCAAATTACAGATACACTTCAATCACGACATAAACTTGCAAAACTTCCAAAAACACTCACAAAGGTTAGTAACACGCAGCAAAGTCACACAAACCAAAACGCGTACTACACAAGCTTTTACAAACCACAACACATACGGTACACAAATGATTCTTTTCCTCACCAAAACGCACACAATCACCAAACCACAGGACCACCACACACACACCTTCGGCGCGGGACCACGACCCAAGACAGCACCTTCCGTGCCCCAAAACTCGGGCCGGCCTTTCAGAGTATGGATCACCAAGGCGCACCTTTAAACTACAAGCCGAGATCGGAGCCATCACTGTTCCCCAAACCAACAAAACCTGCAGCCCTGGGGCCGCTGCTGCCCTCCCCTCTACGGGAGGGAGCTTTAAATTACCAAAATCGGAGCCACCACTGCTCCCCAAACAACAAAACCTGCAGCCCTGGGGCCGCTGCTGCCCTCCCCTCTACGGGAGGGAGCTTTAAATTACCAAAATCGGAGCCACCACTGCTCCCCAAACAACAAAACCTGCAGCCCTGGGGCCGCTGCTGCCCTCCCCTCTACGGGAGGGAGCTACAAGTTACCAGCTCTACCTGGAACACAACGAACCATTTACAAGACTCCGCGGAGTTTCCAAAACCCAGTCAGGCTTCTGCTTCGCATAAGACGTCTCTTATGACTTATAAGCCGCCTCTATTCCAAGGTACCTGTTCCCAATATTTTAAACATACCTTTTGTCCGTAGTTCCAGCAGGCTCTGGTCTTTCCCCGGGGGTGTCAGCGGGGCCGTGGGAGCCCTCTTCCCAGGAAATTCTGGGCGGGCGCCCTGAGGGGTCCCAGACCCCGATGGCCCCCTCGGCCAGAGAGAGCAGTGTCCTGCCGCGGTCGCCAAAATTATTTGTTAAAAAAATATGGATATTGATCTAATACCAATATCCAACTCTGACGGACAAAGACTCTCTAACAGTTTGAAGTTAGAAAGTGTATGTTTATTACGACACTGGGCAGCGTGAGGGATAGCTCCCAAATACACACACGCAATTTACAGATGATCACAGGGTCTTTTTATGTACAAAAGTGTTGAATACCCAAAACACAAATGCATATTCATGACTCTGGTCCATCCCATTCCCCCGCTTCGTATGGTAATTAGCCAAAAAGCAATTAAGCGTGCGTAGTTTGTTCTTTGAAATGGGTCGGTGGTCCTTTTTATGAGGTGGGGTCTCGGAATGATGAAGTAAGATGCGTCTTCCTCGCTTTGCCTTTTTAACCTTTTAGTGTTGGTGACACCTGGATCCTGTTTTCTCAAGACTATCTGATTTATGATCACATTGTGTTTTTGGAGTCTATTGATTAAGTTGACAGGTCTCCTGATTTATCGGTTCCTTAAATCCGGCTTATGTTAAAAAAAGGGAAGTTTACCTCAACAATGTCTAGTTAGTAAAAGGGAAGTCTACGTCAGCAATGTCTAGTTTAACTAAAGTCCTTAATTCTTTAAAATTAATATCTCAGTAAAGCAAGCTACCAGCCCAATCCCAACCACCCAGAGCCGCGCAAAAAGCAACTCATAGATGGTAGGGTAGTTGATCACTCAAAAAGCTTTTGAGACCCTTGGATAAGGGCTCCAGCTACTGCGTGGGCTTTTAGTATTTCATAAAAACCAACACGTTGGGCGCCAACTGAAACAAATCCCCCACTGCCCCCCGGGGCTAGCTCAGTTTCTTGGGAGGCTTTGGGGGAATATTTCAGGGATAGGGCAAAAGATCCAAAAGAGGCTCTTACCCCCAGGGTTGATCCAAGACGTTTATTCTGGGAGGGGAAACAAGGGCAGGTGGCCCAGAGGGCAAGGGAGGTCCAGGAGGGAAGGAGGGCTGGAGCCTTGGAGAGCCGGAGGGCAAGAGAGAGAAAGAGGGGAGCACAGGCCCTTATCAAGGTTTCTGTCCAGGGGGATGGCTGGATCTCAGCCAATTAGGTCAAGAAAGGAAGGAAGGGTAAAACTACATGGTTACAGGCTTCAGGGGTCCTAGGGAAAAACCATTCTCCAGAGAAATACAACGCCTGTCCTTTCTAAAACAAGGTGCCAGGTCCTGGCAGGGCAATATTCTGTTAACATTGATCAAAAAACCCAAACTGTGTTAACCTATGACACCTTGGTAAGAGTTAGAAATGTAGTGGTGTGTTTTTGTTTTATCGGTTCTTTGTATGTATTTGTTATTTGCTTTTATGCTGTGTTATATAAGTTGTAATGGTTTTTTCCATGTGCCCCCATATTTAACCCTTTATGGTTTACCCTGGTTATTGTTATCAGTCACTCATAATTATGGGTCCAGTCCATCACTTCGAAGCTTCACCCTGTGTCTAGAAAGTTCCAGTGAGTGCATCGAGTGATTGGGCAAGATTCCTGTTATTCCCTCCCTTGCTTTATTGATTTGTTATAATATTTGTCATTTTGTACAGGGTCACTCCTTTCACCCCCCGGATTGGTCCCACGCTGTACCCTACCCCCTGCTCCTCCCCTGTTTATAAAGTGTTGTACAGAGAGGATCCCCACTCTGACAGGGTAGACTCTCTGGTGTTGAGGTGGTCCCGTGTGGACCTCCATGCTGAGACATTCAAACACCTCCCCCCCCACCCCTCCCAATTGTTCATTTTTTCACACACTACAGAGAGAAAACTATGATTTTCAGTCAGTTGCCACCATTTAAACATGATTCTACATCACCTTGGGAGAGGAGCCTCTCTAGGGTTATGGGGAATATGCCACAAGAAAAAAAATCAAGTGGCTTTTAGAGATCTGCAATCGCCCGGAATTTTTGCAGATTCTGTGCAGTCTTACCCATATAACGGCTTTTCACGCTGTTCATGGGCTTCCACGTGTTTGGGGTATAATTTTAAGAATGCTTTTCTAGTACAAAACAGAGATTCTTTTTCATTTCTAAATTCACTTCTCTCTCAAAAGAAATAGAAACCTTCTTATTCTTTCCCAGGAGCCGGAGATATATTCGAATCAAATCTTTTAATTAAAACCCATGTATATTGTGAAAAACGAGATTCACTTTTTTCGTAGATTTTAATAGGTTTTAATAAAAGATAAGACAATTAGGAGATAAGGAAAAAAGCAAAGTACGGCCGGCCAGGTAACTTGGCATTTAGCCAAGTCCACACCCTGCTATTTCAGACACTTTCTTTAAGTACCCTTTCTATTGTATCAATCTGTTGAATATTCATATTTTTCCATAAACTAGTTTCCATATTTCAGGGACTGTTTTGCATGGCCCCTCCTTGGGTCAGCCTTTTTAGAGCATGCGTGTTTCTTGGCTGTGTCTTCATTATCACCTCCAGCTTGGGCCTTGGTCCATGCTTTCTTCAGATGGGAGATGTTGATAGTTGGTGTATCAATAGCAGAGTCTTCTTTATATGTTCATTGGATGTTATCCTAGCCAAACAGACAGTTTAAGCATACTATATCACTACTACCACTATGCCTAATTTTCTTTACTAACAGCAGAAATGAAAACTTATATCCCTACCACAAAGTTATTAATCATATAGCACACATCTTGCGAAAAGCCAACTTTATAATATGCATTTATAACAAATTCCTCCCTCTTTCTTTTTAACAATCATTTGGCTTGAGCCATTCTCTTTGTTTTCTAGCCTTCATTATTTGCTTATTTTTCCACTGATAAAAAGGGTTTTCTATATTATCTATTTAGATGCAGTTATTTTAGGATCTGTTGACATTGCCAATATTTGCTTATTTTGGACTACACCAATGATTAGCCAAATAGGTACTTAATTTCTAAACATTCCAGTATTGATGCCAATTCTACACATATGTAAGAAGGTAATTTGGATGGGTTATAATAGTGAATGTTGATATGGGTATTAAAAAAAGACTTCAGTTTACAGTCTTTGGTAGCACTTGAATCATGATTCTCCTATGATCTTTGAAAGATAAAAGAGTGAGTGACAGAAATAGAGTTCCAGTTCCTTGACTTATATCCCCACCTGACCAGGCCTATGGGGGTGCATTTCACAGCCCGTGTATGATTCTTCTCGGTGGCGAAATACAGCGGTCTTGACTGGGGTTTGCCCTCTTATTTTCTTGTCACACTCTGTTTGCTCAATCTCAGGCAAATAGTTTCTGATACCTTTTAATTAAAGTTGTTTTATGTTACTCAAGCATCTCCCATTCAACAGACACTAGTAATCCCCATTCACCAGGATATATGTATATATGCATCACTAAAAGCAGTAAAGTCCCTTAATCCCAAAGGCCAGCTGCAAAGCCCTTTTAGAACTGACAATTACTCGTGCTGGCCAGACTGTACTTTGAGTAAAACTAAAACAACTGCATCTTCAATTTACTGTGATTCTCCTGCATGATCGTTTTCCTGAAATTAGGGTGTCATTTTCCTCTCCAGGGAACCACCTCTGATACCATTTAATTTTTGAAAGCCTCCACCTTTTTTAACTGCAACCAGGATCGAGGAACAGGTTAAAAGGAAACTTAAGGAGAAAAATTTAGTCAATAACAAAAATAACTTAAACTACAGAGTGTAAAAAAAACCTATTTTTCCCCTTCTTTCTTTTCTATTAAGGTATTTATGGGCTAGTCTTAACTTGTTGACTTAATAAATATTCCGATGTTAGAGCCTTATCATATTGAAGGTTTCTGGTGGGCAGATCCTCTGCCCAGCTTGTTCCTAGAGTAGAAAGACAATGAATTCTTGCTATTCCAGAAGATTTCTCTTACTATTTTAGGAGAACTCAGAAAGATACATACACTATAGGATTTGTTTCTATTTAAGGCCAAAGACACTCACCAGATTTGTCATGCATTGATTTAAGAGAACAGGTACCTTTTAAAAACTCTGGTGAGAACCCCCGTTGATGGGAATTAACACCACCAGTTTTGTGAGACAGGTCTCATCTGCAAAAAAAGCTGGAAAACTAAGTAAAACCCCCAAAATAGTTTCTGCAAAATTTACAATAATTTAGTGTCACTTAGCATCACCAAACAGGGAAAGAAAAGAAATTACTAAAAAAATCTTGCATATAGCACAATAGTATTATAAAGCAGCAAGTATCTTGTTATTCATACTATCTTTTTTCATACTCTATCCCAAGAGAAATCTGACATCTTATATTAAAAAGAAAAACAAAACACCTCCAAAAGTCTTTTAACAAACTTACAAAGAACTCCCCCAAAGAACCCATCTCAACCACTATTTACATCTCAACCTCCAATGTAAGAGGTGGATGACAAAGGTTTCCATTTTATAAAGTTATATGATTAGTACCTTAAATTATTTTTTGACATACCCACTGTCAGAGTCTGTCCAAGGATGTGATATGCCTCACGACAGTCTCCAATGACTGAGGACTGAGACCCCAGACTCTGAAAGGAGCCCCTGGCCTGGCTGAGGTGGAACGTTTGCCAAGTCTCGGAGGACTGATATGCATCTCCATGAGAACGGAGTGCAAGAACAATGGAACTGGTCACAGTGGACTGAGCCAAGGCTACTTGCCCAAACTGGTCCGCCCGTACCAGAGTATGGCACGTACGATGTGCAGTTTGTCCCTGAGCACCCAACCTCGACACAGGTGGCTCCGGCTTTGGCTCTGTGACTCTCCTTTGTCCCAACCTTGACGCAGGTGGCTCCGGTTTTGTCCCAACCTTGACACAGGTGGCTCCTGCTTTGGCTCTGGGCCCCTTGTTTTGCCTCAACACAGGTGGCTCCTGCTTTGGCTTTGTGCCACTCGCTTTGGTCCCCGCCTTGAACAACCTATAAAACCCTGGAGACCCCAGCTCACTTTCGTGATCACCCCACTGGAGAAGATTGCGTCTATAGGCATCTCGGCCTCGAGGACTCGGCCCTCCACGTTGGTAGCTATAATCCCCTTACCCTCTTTTCTATCTTTCTTACTATTCTCTATTTTCTCTCCCACTATCGCATTTTGGTGGCAGTAAATAAAGGTGCATTTTTTGTTGTATAAACTGAGTTGTCCCCCGCTGTGTCTTTTGCGCTCTGAGATCCTAAAACGAACCATCAGGTTCCCCGCATATGTTTGCGGACCCTGACACCTTGTGAGACCTCACCTAGAGTACCGCATCCAGCTCTGAGGTCCTCAGCACAAGAAAGATAACCACTTGTTAGAGTGGGTCCAGAGAAGGGCCATGAAGATGATTAGAAGGATGAAGCAACCTCTCCTACAAAGACACGCTGAGAGAGCTGGGCTTGTTCAGCATGGAGAATCAAAGGGTGGTTTGGGTTTGAAGGGACCTTAAAGATAGATCATCTAGTTCCAATCACCCTGCTGTGGGCAGGGAAACCTTCCACTAAAAGAGAAGAGATAGTGACAGGACAAGGGGTGGTTTTAAACTGAAAAAGGTCAGGTTTAGATTAGGTGTTCGGAAGAAATTCTTTACTCAGAGGGTGGTGAAGCACTGGAACAGGTTGCCCAGAGAGGTTGTGAATTCCCCATCTCTGGAAGTGTTTAAGGCCAGGTTGGATGGTGCTGTGAGCAACATCATCTAGTAAGTGTCATCCCTGCCCATGGCAGAGGGGTTGGAACTAGATGATATTTAAGGTGCCTTCCAACCCAATCTATTCTATGGTTCTATTATATTGAGGGTCAGGTTTTCTCTGACTCTCAACAAGATTCCAACTGCTACATTTCCCTCAGCGCTGGAAGGGTGTGACTCCACCAAGCTATTTCTCTTATACTCCCTGATACTCCTCAGCCTCTCCGCTTCCTCTTTAAGCTCTGCCATCAGGCTGAGATCATCCACCTTGTCTCACTGCATGCAGGTGTTGTCTCTGCTGCTCTTCGGTACTAATGTCAGCTTCAAAGACTCCCTGCAGCTGGAGATCTAGACAGTTGTATGCTTCTGTGGGAGCTCCATCTGGATCACTATGCTCCTTCTAGAGACACCTTTCAACCATGTGGAAACCATTGCTGGATCTGTTCTAGATGGGCAGGCAAAAAACACCAGGTGAGCTCACCTCAGGAGTTATGAGAGTGGCTGTGCCCTCCTATCTCCCATGTCTGCATGAACTGCCATGCCACATTCTGTTTGCCCGCCCTGGTCACTACGCTCCCTAGAGCCATTTAAATCTCCCATGGTTGCTCTGGCAATGCCCTTGCCACATCAGCTTCTCTCATGAGAGCTGCCAGATCCTGCCACGTCTTTCCACTCTTTTGGTTTTCCCTGACTCTGGGAACCCCTCACCTTGCTCCTTCGGGTGTTTTGCCCCAGAATTACCATAGTCGCCAGTGCTGTCACTGCTGTTGCACTGTACCTTGGCAACTGAAAAGACAGGAAAAACTGTGATGATCAGGCACAGGACTGGATCAAGCAAGCAGAACTTCTGTATACAGCTGGCTCCTTTTATACCCCTCTTTGTTCTCCCCGTTGTTCCTCCCTGATCCACTTCCCCTGCACATTCCTTCATAGCTTTGCATAGTTCCACACTCCCATCCCTTCCCCCATGCCTGGCAATATCCTGGACCCTCAGGTTTGCATCAGTCACAAAGTCCCCATTTCCCTTCAGATTCCTGACAACCCCTTGTAGGTGCCAAATGCCAGGCACCCACCAAAGCTGCTCTCTCACTGTCCTCTGCAACTGGGCAGGGGAGAGAAAATTTAACAAAGCATTCATGAGTTGAGATAAGGACTGGGAGAGATCACTCATCAAATATCATCACGAGCAATACAGGCTTTAATTAGAGATACGATTTAAGTTTATTACTAACAAAATCAAAGCAGGATAATGAGAAGTAAAAAAGACCCTTGAAAACACCTTCCCCCTTCCCAGCTCTACCTCCTACCCCAGTGGCACAAGGAGACAGGGTGTCTTGGTTTAAAACACAAATGTCTGCCAAGGAAGATGAGAGCCCTCCTAGAATGGAAAGAAGAACCCTCCCTCAAAATTACTATACCATTGAAAATTACAGGGCTTCCAAGCAGAAATGTAGGAAAAGGAATAACAGTTCTATACTAGAAAATATATACAACAAAACAGAACAAACAACAAAACAATAACAGATGTTTCCCACCCATTAAGCACTATTTTTCCCCTTTGTTGTAGTTACGACCACAACTAGCAGGGGGTTCTGGTGGCTTCCGCAAGATGGAGAAGGTGCAGGAGCTCACTCGCAAGTGGCAGGGGCTGCTCTGGTGCAAGCTCGGAACCTCACCAAGGATAATGGCAGCGAGGAAGTGAGGAAGAAAGTGTACGGGGAGGGTGATTCCCCTGAGCACTCATGCGGACTGTGCTGGTCTCCCGACACTGGCAGCCACCAGTCTCAGTCAACAGGGTAGCTAGGACTCTCTCTTGCAAGAAATGGGCTTACAAGCAAGTGGCCAGGAGAACTCCACATCAGTGCCGAGCCGCTGCACAGAAGTCCAGGGCAAAAACCGCATGACTATCTCCACTCCCAGCAGGGAAGAAGACTGTCCACACCCAGTTGCCAAATTCCCGTTCCCCCCCCTCCCCAAACCATTTCCCTGGTATGCCAGAATGATTGGCTACTCCTTTTGTTCACTCAATAACCTACCATTTATCCCCAGGGGTGTCCTGTCTCCTTCCCCCAGCATCTTTTCAGATGACAAATGGGGAAAAATTCACTGTTAAACCTAACCCTCAACACAGGGAATGTGGGTTATGGTTTCTCCTGCTGCACAGGGACAGGAGTCCTTCCCCTGCTTCAGTATGGGGTCCCTCCCACAGGAGACAGTTTCCTGTGAACTCCTCCAATGTGAGTCCATTTCATGAGCAACAGATCTCTGCTAACTGCTGCAATGTGAGTCCATTCCATGGGCAACAATCCTCCCAACACTGCTGTAGCATGGGTCATTCTTCCACAGAGGGCAGTCCTCCAAGGACAGGCTGTTCCAGCATGGGCCCCTCTCACCTCAGGTCTCACATGGGGTCACAACCTCATCTCAGGCATCCACCTGCTCCAGTGTGGATCTCCTCCATGGGCTGCGAGTGGATTTTTGCATCCTCATGGATCTCCATGAGCTATAGGGGAACAGCCTGCTTCACCATGGTCTTCACAACAGGCTGCAGAGGAATCTTAGCTCTGGTGCCTGGAGCACCACCTCCCCCTCCTTCTTCATTGACTTTGGTGTCTGCATGGTTGTTCTCGCATGTTCTCCCTCTGCTCCTCTCTGGTCACAACTACAATTGTGCAACAACTTTTTGGTTTTCTTTCTTCTTAAATGTTATCACAGGTGTGTTACCCCCATTTCTAATTGGCCCAGCCTTGGACAGTGTCACATCCATCTTTGGAACCACCAGGGATGGACTGCTGGACATGGTGGAAGCTTCTACCATCTTTTCACATAAGCCACCTGTAGTGGTTTCACATACGCCAATTTCTGTTTCCCAAATTATGTGCAGTGCTTTGAGTGTCTACTACAATTATTTACTCTTTCTGTTGAGATAGGATTAGGAGGAAAGGAAAGCAGGCTCAAAACTTAAAAGCATATAAAGACAGATTTATTAACAAAACTGCAAGAGAGAAAAATTTAATAAGAATCAGAATAAAACCTCCAAAACACTTCTCTCCCTCAACAGTTTCTTTTCTTTCTCACAAACAACATATAAAGACAAAACTTCAAACTTTAGGTCAATTTTACCACCTATAAAATAGTCTTTCATCAGTTCATTTAGAGAGAAGTCTCTTTTAGTCAGCCATGAAACTTCCTACAAAAAAAGAACAATCCACTTGTGGCTTTTAGCTCTCACAAAAGCAGCCACTTGGGAAATCTGCATCTGTGAAGTCTCTCCCATATCATGCAACTTTTCCCACAGCTGCATATGGGACATGAAACACATGGAGTATCATTTTAACGATGAACAATTCTAAATGCAAAGGTTTCTTTATCTCTAGCAACAGAGATCTTTTCTCTTTCTAGGAGCAGATCTTCATCTTCATTTCATCTCACTCTCTCTGTTCAAGTTTCTCATAAGATCACAGCTACTTCAATATTTACTTAGCCCATCACAAATGCCTTTGCTCAAATCTACAATCTAAACAATCTTATAATCTCCTCAATGCATATTTTATAGGGATATTCTAGTATATTACAGTCCATTACCATGGCTCACAAAAGACTTTCAGCCTAAAACCAAGGCATCTTCTCTTCCATTCAAGATGTAACTCTTCCTTCACTGACTGTGATGTCTTCATATTGTCTCTCTATGTGTCTTCATTCTGTCCCTTTTCTCCTCCAGATCAGAGAGGATTAGTGCTTTGCAAGTTTCATCTGTGCCAGGAAAGAGTTAACAACCTGCAGAGGACATGATGATTTCTTTTGGGCAGTGGCCGAAGGCAGTACATTCAGGCCGTGCCCAAACTCCAGCTGCAAATCCACTCCGCACAGCTGGGCCCCCCTCCCCTCCGCCGGATGACTTGGCAGTGGCGGCCAGAGCCGCACCTGGGGGGGAGGCGAAGGGGCCTGGCTTCTGGCAGGGGCCGCCTAGCCTGGCTAAGCCTCCTGCGCCACGATGGGGGGGGGGGGGGGGGGGGGGGGGGGGGTGGCATAGCAGCAAGATCTTAGCAGCTGCTTGGGCCCGATCTGGCTGGGACAAGGCATACTCTCATCCCCTCCCCCTGCCCGGGAGTCACCAGGGCCAGCCCTGACCCAGGGCCCGGTGGGCTTTCCTGGGAAAGGGCCTGGCTCCCCCTCGCAGCAAGGGAGGAGCCGGGGCCAGCTTACTTTTCCCAAGGCCAGAAGAAAAGGGAAAGATTCCCGGAATTCCTCTGATTTGCAACCTGTGTAACCTAGGTACATCCATATTTAATTGGTTAATCAGGCTATCGGCTTCAAAGCCAGTCACTAATTGGTTTTTGCCACAACTTTCTTCAATCAATACAAATCCACCACACCACCCCCATTACCAAAAACCAGGCAATGCAAACCAAATACACCTCTCAATTGATGTGACTTCTGGTCATTACTGAATCACAGAATATGCTGAGTTGTAAAGGACCCACAGTCACTGAGCTCATCTCATGGCCCTGCACAGGGCCATTCTTATGTGCCTGAGAACATTGTCCAAATGCTTCTTGAGCTCTGTCAGGTTTGATGCTGTGGCCTTTTCTCTGGGGAACCTGTTCCAGTGCCCAACCATCGTCTGTGTGAAGAACTTTTTTCTAATATCTAGTCTAAACCTCCCCTGGTTGTCTGCAATGTGGTCTCCCCTCAGTGTCCTCTTCTCCAGGCTGAACAGATCAAGCAACCTCAGCTGCTCCTCATAAGGCTTCCCCTCAAGGCCCTTCACCATCTTCGTTGCCCCACTTTGGATGCTCTCTAATAGCTTAGTATTAGAGAGCAGAGCAGGGCAATCACTTCCCTTGACCGGTTGCCAATATTTTACCTGATGCACCCCAGGACATGGTTGGCCCTCCTAGCTGTGAGAGCACTGCTGACACATAATCAATTTTCGAATTGACCAGGACCCCCAGGTCGCTTTCCTCAACAGTGTTTTCCAGCATCTCAGTCCCTAGTCTATCTGTACATCCAGGGTTACCCTGTCCCAGGTGCAGAGTCTGGCATTTTCTCTTGTTGAACTTCATATGGTTGGTGATAGCCCATCTCTCTAAACTGTTATGGTCTCCCTGCAGAGCCTCCCTGCCTTTGAGAGCTGACAGCTCCTCAGAGTTTTGTATCATCTGCAAACTTGCTTAGTATCCTTTCCAGTCCTGTGTCCAGGTCATTAATGAAGATGTTGAAGAGCACAGGGCCTAGGGTAGAGCCCTGCAGAACCCCACTAGTGAGAGGCTGCTAGTCTGATTTCACTCCATTTACTGTAACCCTTTGCACCCCACCCATGAGCCAGTTGCTCACCCACTGCATGATGCATTTATCCAGCTGGGGGCTGGACATTTTGTCCAGAAGCATCCTGGGAGAGACAGTATCAAAAGCTTTACTGAAATTCAAAAAGATGACATCAACTGGCTTCCCTCGATCAACTAGGTGCATTGCATTGTCATAAAAGGAAATCAGGTTTGATAAGCAGAACTTTCCTCTCATGAAGCCATGCTGGCTGTCACCAATGATTGTGTTGTCCTTCTGGTGCTTTTCAATACCTCCCAGAATAATCTTCTCCATAACTTAAATAGGCACTGAAGTGAGACTAACAGGCCTGTAGTTTCCAACGTATTCTGTCTTGCCTTTCTTGAAAATCAGGACAACTTTCAGTAAGCTGGGACATCTCTGGATTCTCAAGACTGCTCAAAAATAATTGAGAGAGGTTTTGCAATGAAATCAGCCAGTTCCTTCAGGATTCTTAGATGAATCACATCAGGCTCCATTGATCAGTAGCGAAAGGAATGCGGGACTTGTCTTTATAAACAAACTGTGGGTGTGCTGGTAGATAAAACTAGCACTGAGAGATAAAAGAAGCAATGGGAAGGATTCCACTGATTGATTAATGGAATGAGAGAGATTTGTCCTTAAAAACAAAATGTAAGTCTGCAGATAAATAAAATTGGATACTGAGAGATGAAAGAAACAATGAGAAGCACCATAAATTCCATAGGAATGCTACTAATTGACAGAAGGAAAAGAAAAAGGAGGGGGTATACATTAAAAGGGGATCTTAGGTATTAAATGTTTGGGGAAGTCTGTACCTCTCAAGTATCTCAGCCAATGGACAGAGAGAGAAATGCGGCTTGGAAATTAGGATAAAAAGGAGGCTGCATCCTCCAAAAATTTGAGAGACCCCAGGAAAAATACCCCATGGCCTGTCCCTTTATTCAAATAAAGTTATAGGACTCTTCTGTCTACTTTTTGGACATAAACCTCTGGTGTTTGTGGATTAATTTTCCTGACAGTAGGGATTCAGCTGGAGCAGCAGATCCTGCAAAATTTCCAGTTCGACTGGGAGTTGATCATTCTCACAGTCATGGTCCTGTAGCTCAGGGCACTGAGACCCCCTTGGTCTGTCATCCATGTTGAAGACAGAGGCAAAAAATGCATTAAACATCTCTGCCTTGTCTCTGTCCCTTTTTGTGAGGTGACTGTCCTCATCCTGTAACAGGCTGTCTTGGGTTTTGTAACCAAAAAAATGTTTATTCTATTCCACCTACTGAAACCCGGTTGGGGATATTTCTTTTTATCTGTTGTAACTCCGGAAGGGAGGTGGTAACTGCCTTCTCTGATAACAAGCCAGCTGTTAAAAAAACAGATGGAGCATTGTTATTTATCTCTGTTCATTCTTCCACAACCCCCATGGGAATATCTACTGTTAATAGACCCTTAAAACTCACCAATGATATGACATATTACATCATACTGTTGTAAGATGCTCTACCCAGGGAGGAGGAGCCAAATCATCTTCACTTAGATAAAGAGGAGCCACAAGTGTCACCAGACATCCAGTGTTCCCACAGGACTCCCAAAGGAAGACTGGACCCATCTCTGGGCCCTTGGCTCCACAGGATCATCGCTGCTTCCAATAGGACCACATCTGCCACTCCAGGAGGGCTTACTTTTTGGACTGTTTCCAACAGCCTGACAAACAGGGTGTCAGGTTGTATTTCTGACTCTTTCAGAGTTTTCTAGGATTTCTTGTTTCTTTGTTTGCTTGCTTATTCTTCTGTACTACAACATTTGTATTTTTAATATCCTGTTCTGGGTTGAGCTGCCTCCTATCCCATATATCCATCCCATATCTTGGATATGTTGTTATGTCTCGCAGCTGAATCCCGCCCTCTTGGGCGGGAGCCTGCAGTTCCTGCCTTCTTTTTCCTTCTTGGCTGCTTTCGGCTCTTGCTTCAGCTGGCTCGGCTGCTTTTGCCTTCTTCGCTTCGCTTTGCTTCACTCTGCTCTCCGGCTGCCCCTGCCGCCGTTTTTCTTTCCCCCCGCTGCTTCTGTTTGGTTTTTTTCCCCTCCCTTTCTCTCCCCCTCCCCCCCCCCAAGTTTGAACCGGCTCCGGACCTGACCTGACCTGAGAAGTTGGAGAAGACCCGGGCCAGACAGAGACGCATCAGCACCCTCCCCATCGTCACAGTAACCCGTCTTTTCCCACTATTCAGTGTTGGGGAGTGTATTTTTATCAATAAACCGGTTTTTCCACTTTCCTCCGAGGTATTTCCCTTCCCGAACCCAGGGCTGGGGGGAGGAAGGGGTGGTGGAGGTTTGGTTTAGGGGACTCCTTTTGGAGGTTCTTCTCTAATTTACTCCAAACCAGGACATTTCTTGGTGCATTGGCCGGGAAAGGGCCAGAGAAAGTGGAAAAACCTTAATAATAATATTGGTGGTTCTAGTTGTTTTGTGGGTGTATTGGGATGTTTTTTTCTGTATTCATAATGTCATTCGGGGTGAAAGCCTGCCAATATTTCTGGTCCCCAGGGATTTTTGAGGTTTTAATACCTCTGTGGTACCTAGGGTTATTCCCTTATATAGAAAAAGCTCTGGTATTGCTACTAATACGTAGCTTTTGGGGCCGTGGGGCACTAACCAGAATATTCATTGGGCTGGGCTTGCTTGTGATGCTTTATAAGAGGGCTGTTAAGATGCTTAACTCTGTTCCAGGAGTGTATAGTTCGTTGTTATGGTGGTGCATTCAGTTTGTTAGGGGAGAAGCAGGGGAAGAGTTTTTTCAGCCTCTGTCTTCCCTCTTCTCCTTTGAATTTTTTACATCTCTATTAGAAAATGTTCAGTTTCCCCTGAGTGTTAAAGAGACATTCTTTCTGGCATTTAATCTAGTGGCTCTTTTCTATACTGTCTGCAGTTTATATAAAATGAAAGCTGAGATTTCCAAAGGGGCTAATGAGACTCCTGATTTAGGGGAAAAGCCAACAAAGAGAAATCTTGAGTGGAGTGGGAAATGGGAAGATATGGGCCAAATTTTAAAGGAATTTTCTGATCCTATAGTCTGGGACTTCCCATCTGAACAAATTCAGAACCCAGCTGAGGTGGCGAAGTATTTGAAAGAGAAGTGCTGTGGTAATACTAAGGAGAAAAGGATTGGTGCAGTGAGCTGGGCCCTGGCATATGTTTACCGTACTCTGCTAGATACTGAAGGACAGCAGATAAAAGAAAGGGAACAGGGAGATAAGCTAGTTACCACCCCAGTCACTCAGGCTGCAGCTAATATCCTGGGCTCCGGGCCAACAGCTAAACCAGACAGGGAGTCTAAGACACTGGCAGTCGCAGGGGCAAAGAGAGCACGAAAGACTGATCGACCAGTGGATGATGATGATGATGCAGGTAAAGGGCCCTCAAGGCCTCCCGAGGACACCCAATCAGAAGCTGGACAAACTGACGTAAAATCAGAAGCCGAACCAACTGACACCCAATGGGAGCCGGATCAACTGGCCTAAGATCAAATGTCCAACCAGCTGGCACAAGATCAGGACCCACTATTGATGCTTTTTCCCTGAAGGACCTCCGAGGTTTGAGAAAGGATTACACCCGACGACCAAATGAGTCTATAATTAGTTGGTTAGTCCGTCTCTGGGATGCTGCAGGCGAAGCTACAATTCTGGATGGCACTGAAGCAAGGCATTTGGGCTCCCTGTCACATGATCCAGTTATTGACCAAGGAATTATGAGGGAGGCTACCCCTTGCAGTCTCTGGGAACGAGTCCTGGGAAGTGTGGCACAAAGATACCTGTGTGCAGACGATCTCTACATGCAGCAGACCCAGTGGAAGACCATAGAACAAGGGATTCAACGCTTGAGAGAAATGGCAGTGGCAGAGATTATCTTCTCAGATGACCTAAACACTAAAACCCAGATTTGGTACCATGTACACCCGTGATGTGGCGAAAACTTGTACGACTTGGACCATCTGAATACGCTTCTGCTCTAGCAATAATGAAGTGGGAGGAGACACACGAAATCGTGCTCGATATGGCAAGGAAGCTTCGAGCATATGCTGATTCAGTACATGGCCCAACTCAAGCCAGGATTGCAGCTGTGGAAACACGACTGCAGAAATTGGAAGATAAATTAGAGGAAAATCACAAAAAGCTCAGGGAAGAGATTAGGGAGGACTTCCTGTTGGAGTTGTGGGATTTTAGCTTCATGTTATCATGGTCAGCAGGTCTCGATTTATTGCTCTAAAGTCATTATACTTATACAGACAGTAATTAGCTTATACATATGTACAAAGCGAACATTCTTATTGGTGCCTACATCCTTACTTAAGTACTACATACATGTCTTTTAGCAACAACCACAAGTTCTTTATCATGTCCTTTAGTTCCCTTATCTTGCAGCTACAACTTATCACATAAGCAGGATGTACATCCTGTTGTTGCATTCTGACCTTGATGTCTAAATTTCAACCAGCTGCATAGCATCGTGGCCTTTTCTATGCAGCCATTCTGTAGCAAGACTCTCCACACTTCTCTCGTTTTTTTTAGCAGCAAGCATTGCTGTCTTGTGCTGCTTAAAAGCATTCATTATTATTTGTTGCAAGTATTGCATTAAGCAGGGAAATAGTAAAAGTACTAATAAAATTATTACAATTACAATAACTATTTTTTCCATTAGGGACATTAGCCAAGGGGATAATCTAATGGAAGCTAATTATGATGTAAAGAGGTCACTCGTTACTTGTAATTTATGTATGTTATTTCTAAGCTGAGTAAGTACATTACGATTTAGAATATAGTCTACTTTGTTTGGGAGTGTGGTGAGAGAGAAGATTGCAGGAGCTCGTTTTTTCTTCAGGGTAATAGTCAGTACCGGGGACTGTTGTGCTACGTGTACCCTTCTTATCTTTGTGATGGTGCTACTTGTTGGTATTGTGGGTTAGTCTTTTGGGTATAGGGCTGAGTCGATAATATAGGAGTTAGTTTTTGTGTCAAGAAGCGCCTTTTTCAATGTGAGGGAGTGTTGCTGCCAGGAGAGGGTATATTGTCGCCTCGGCCTCTCTGAGAGGTTAAGGACTAGCAGTGTTATGCTGCTTGTAGAACTTAGTTGTCTTCTTTGTTGTGGTCGGCTGTGTCGAGGGGGGGGCGCGGGCGATAAACGCGGTATCGGTACCAATTGAGTAATCCTTTCACCTTTTGGAATAGTTAATGGGGGGAACTCAGTTCGTGCCAAGATAAAAATCTCGCCCGTGGAATCTGGGTCTAGGACACCTGGTTCTATACGTAGTCTCAATAGTGATGCTGATGAGCAGCCTAAGATGAGTTCTCCTACGGGCTGGTTGTTAATCAGGAGGGGGCTCGATATGCTTGTTGGAATGGCATGAGTATTCGTACTAAACAGCGTTACGTCTACTGCTGTTGTTAAGTCGTATTTGAGGCTGCCAGCTGTTGCAGGGGTGAGGCAGGTGCTGTCTGGGCCACTACTTGTGTCTTGGCGCGGCTCGTCCTCGCGCTGTCTTTGAAGTTTCTCGGCCCTTGGCGCCTGCGGCATGTACTGGCATTGTGAGTAGATGACTGGCACAACCTGCACTAAACATCTGGAGCCTGACATTCACGTCGAATGTGACTTGGCTTCCCACACCGAAAGCACTTTATTTGGGCATTGGGTGGTGCCGCGTGATTCTGCGCTACCGCCGCTTGAAGGGGTGCAAGAGTAGCTAAAATCTGATTTTGGACTTGAGACTGAGCAGCTAGCCCCTCCCCTATTTTATTTAAAGCTTTTACTATAAAAACTTGGCTACCTACTGGCATAGTCATAGCTTTGTCCAATAAATCTTGAACACTCCAATTGCCAGGGGCTGTGGCAATAAGTGAACGGGTAGTGTGATTGCCATTCTGTATAATGCACTGTTTAAGTAATGCATCTTGCATATGTTCTGCAATTCCTGCCTTGGACAGTGCTTGCATTAACTTGTCTACAAAAGCACCAAGTGTCTCATCCCTACCTTGTTTAACAGCCATGTACATGGGGGGACCTCCCGGCTCACGAATTTTGTCCATGGCTCTCTTGGCTACCCGCATGGCCTCCCGCAATTTGTTAGAACCCATTGCCGCCTGGTCTTCTACCCTAATGCGTGACCCTGTCCCTAGTAGCTCATCTAGTGCAACCCCTTGAAGTGGATCGCCTTGTTGGCGGGGCAAGGCCACAGAGGCTGCCGCTTCCTCCCCCCAGCGGGTGTCAAAAGTGAGTCTTTGATGGGGGGTATAAATCAAACGAGCAATGCCTTTGATGTTTGCAGGCAGCAAAACAGCCGAATTGAAAAGGTAATTTAACATTTGTTTTGTGGGCTCACTAGTAACGCTAAATTGTGCGACTGTAGAGCGAAGTTGAGTCAAAAGTTTCCAATCTACTTGTGTAATTTTAGCGCGCTGGCCCCCCCCCCGCCTGCGGGTGGAAGATAACAGGGAAGGCCATGAGCGGCGGCACTTGGTTCTGAGCCGCTTTTGCTATAGTAAGATCTCTGTTTTCCAAGTCGTGCTTTGCTAGGGCAGTCTATGCCTCCCGTCTCTCACGAGCCATAGCCTCCGCGAGGTCTGAAAGGGCACCGGGGAACGGCTCCGTGGCTAAAGGAGACCGGGAGGGTGCGTCCGGCAGCTGTGGCTGCGACGGGAGTGGGGGAGGGAGCGGGGGAGCAGTTGGAGCAGGCGGAACAGGGCGGGGACGAGGAAGGAGAAGGAGGAGGAGAAGGAATAGGAGCGGGCGGGAGGAGAGATGTTCACCATAGAAAGGACAGGGGGGGTTGGGCGCGCTAGGATCATAATTTCGGTTAATATCTTGAGCTGCACGAGCATTTTCAGCTGCTCGTTTTTTTGCCTGCACCATCAATAACTCATTTTGAACAATCTTCCACTATTTGGACATTTTTTTGGCGGGCTTATCGTCATCTAAGACTAAGTCCTATAATTTAGCACCTTAGGCATGCCATTCAGAAAGGTGGTGAACAGAGTGAGGATCCTTAAAGAACCCATGTGCTTGGGCATGAGTTAACAGAAGCCGTAAATCTTTGTCTAAATTTAAACCCTTAATTCCCCGTCTGCGCAAAAACGCAGTGAATAAATCATACGCCGCTTGCCTGTCCATATTGACTGGTACTGTTGCACCCCTCAGGCTTCGGCAGCACGTAGCGGCGGAGGCTGCCGATGCAGCCCTCCGGGCTGAAGCGGGCGACACGTTCCCACCGATGTGGCGAGCAGAGCACGCAGCAGCCGTCCGAAAGGACTCGTCCGCAACGTGACTCTTTTGGAGGGTGAGCTGTCCCTGTTCGGGCGCCACTTGTCGGAGTTGCGGGATTCTAGCCTCATGCTATCATGGTCAGCAGGTCTCGATTTATTGCTCTAAAGTCATTATACTTATACAGACAGTAATTAGCTTATACATATGTACAAAGCGAACATTCTTATTAGTGCCTACATCCTTACTTAAGTACTACATACATGTCTTTTAGCAACAACCACAAGTTCTTTATCATGGTCTTTAGTTCCCTTATCTTGCAGCTACAACTTATCATATAAGCAGGATGTACATCCTGTTGCTGCATTCTGACCTTGATGTCTAAATTTCAACCAGCTGCATAGCATCGTAGCCTTTTCTATGCAGCCACTCTGTAACAAAACTCTCCACACTTCCTCCAAATTTCGGCCATTCAAATTAGAGACCCTGGTGTTCAACACGGGCGTACCTCTGTTGGGGAGAGAAGGCGCACTCCGAGAACCGAGTTGTGGGTCTTCTTGTGTGAAGCTGGGGAGGACATGAGGAGGTGGGACGGAAAACCCACTGCTGCTCTGGCACAACGGGTGCGTAAATTGAAAGAAGGTAGGATTCAAAGAGGAAGTCCTACTAAACAGAAAGCAGCACCAGTTGTCTGCAGCCGGGACGATGATGATATGTCTGATCCCCTGGAGGGAACCTCTAGGACATATGTCCAAAGAAAGAAAGAAAATCAGGCTTAGAGGGGCCCTGCCTCTAGCCAGGTAGAGGTTGGGGAGAATCGTGTGTTTTGGACTGTGTGGATTCGATGGCCTGGCACATCGGCGCCACAGAGACATGAGGCTTTGGTGGACACTGGATCGCAATGTACTTTGGTGCCATCAGAACATGTGGGGGCAGAACCAATTTCCATTGCCGGGGTGACAGGGGGAGTACAAGAGTTGACTTTGTTGGAGGCTGAGGTGAGCCTGACTGGAAAGGACTGGCAGAGACACCTGATTGTGACCGGCCCAGAGGCCCCGTGTATTCTGGGCATAGATTTTCTTCGAAATGAGTATTTCAAAGACCCAAAGGGATTCAGATGGGCATTTAGAATAGCAGCTGTAGAAACAGAGGGTGTTAAGCAACTGAACACCCTGTCTGGACTATCGGATGACCCATCTGCTGTGGGATTGTTGAAGGTGGAAGATTAGCAGGTGCCAGTCGCCACTTCTATAGTGCATCGGCGGCAGTATAGAACAGTTCGAGATGCAGTGATTCCCATCCACAAAATGATTCGTGAGTTGGAGAGCCAAGGGGTGGTCTGTAAAACCTACTCACCCTTTAAAAGCCCCATCTGGCCTGTGCGCAAGTTGGATGGAGAATGGAGGTTGACTGTGGACTACAGGGCATTGAATGAAGTGACTCCACCGCTGAGTGCTGCCGTGCCGGACATGCTGGAACTCCAGTACGAGCTGGAGTCCAAGGCAGCAAGGTGGTATGCCAGTATTGACATCGCCAATGCCTTTTTCTCCATTCCTCTGGCTGCAGAATGCAGGCCTCAGTTTGCTTTCACCTGGAGGGGTGTGCAGTATACTTGGAATCGACTGCCCCAGGGGTGGAAGCACAGTCCTACCATTTGTCATGGATTGATCCAAACTCTATTGGAAGAGGATGAGGCTCCAGAACATCTGCAATACATCGATGACATCATTGTGTGGGGGAACACTGCAGCTGAAGTGTTTGAAAAAGGAGAGAAGATTATCCAGATTCTCCTGAAAGCTGGTTTTGCCATCAAGAAGAGCAAAGTTAAAGGACCTGCTAGAGAAATTCAGTTCCTGGGAATTAAGTGGGAAGATGGACGGCGTCAGATTCCCACTGATGTCATCAATAAGATCACAGAGATGTCTCCACCAACTAACAAGAAGGAGACACAAGCTTTCCTAGGTGTCATAGGTTTTTGGAGGATGCATATTCCAGAATATAGTCAGATTGTAAGCCCTCTCCACCTGGTAACTCGCAAGAAAAACACTTTCCAGTGGGGCCCTGAGCAGCAACACGCTTTTACTCAGATTAAACAGGAGATTGCTCACGCGGTAGCCCTTGGCCCAGTCAGGATGGGACCGGATGTGAAGAACGTGCTCTATTCTGCAGCTGGGAGCCATGGTCTGTCCTGGAGCCTTTGGCAGAAGGTGCCTGCAGAGACTCGAGGCCAACCACTGGGATTTTGGAGTCGAAGTTACCAAGGGTCGGAAGCCAGCTATACTCCAACAGAAAAGGAAATTCTAGCAGCCTATGAAGGGGTTCGGGCCGCCTCAGAGGTTATAGGTATGGAAGCACAACTCCTCCTGGTAGCCCGACTACCAGTGCTAGGGTGGATGTTTAGAGGAAAGGTTCCCTCCACCCACCACGCCACCAGTGCTACCTGGAGCAATTTGATTGCCCTCATTGTACAACGCGCTCAAGTTGGGAAATTGAATCGCCCTGGAATTTTGGAAGTAATTACAAACTGGCGCGAAGGTGGAAGTTTCAGTGTTGCAGATGAAGAACAAGAACCAGTGACCCGGGTTGAGGAAGCTCCGCCATATGACCAGTTGCCAGCAGAGGAAGCATTTTACGCTTTATTCACCGACGGTTCCTGCCGTGTCGTAGGGATGGGTCGGAGGTGGAAGGCAGCTGTATGGAGCCCCACATGACAGGTCGTAGGGGTCGTTGAGGGAGAGGGTGGATTCAGTCAATTTGCTGAACTCAAAGCCATTCAACTGGCCCTAGATATTGCAAAGAGAGAGAAGTGGCCAAGGCTCTATCTATACACTGATTCTTGGATGGTAGCCAATGCTCTGTGGGGATGGCTGAAGAAATGGAAAGAGGCGAACTGGCAGCGTAGAGGTAAACCAATTTGGGCTGCTGAAGAGTGGAAAGATATCGCTGCCCGGTTAGAAACCCTACCTGTGAAGATTCGCCATGTAGATGCCCATGTCCCCAAGAGTAGAGCTAATGAGGAGCAGCAAAATAATCAGCGGGTAGATCAAGCTGCAAAGATAGGGGAGTTGAAGATAGATCTTGACTGGGAGCACAAGGGAGAGTTATTTCTAGCACGATGGGCCCATGATGCCTCAGGTCACCAAGGTAGAGATGCCACCTATAAGTGGGCACGAGACCGAGGGGTGGATTTAACCATGGACAGCATTTCTCAAGTTATCAGTGACTGTGAAAGATGCACTGCCATTAAGCAAGCCAAGCGGATGAAGCCTCTCTCGTATGGAGGACGGTGGTCTAAATACAAGTATGGGGAGGCCTGGCAGATTGATTACATCACACTGCCTCAAACCCGCCAAGGCAAGCATCATGTGCTGACCATGGTAGAAGCCACCACAGGATGGTTGGAAACCTATCCTGTGTCTCATGCTACAGCCCGCAACACCATCCTGGGCCTTGAAAAGCAGGTCCTTTGGAGGCACGGCACTCCCGAGAGAATTGAGTCAGACAATGAGACTCATTTCAAAAATAATCTTATTAAAACCTGGGCTAGGGAACATGGCATTGAATGGGTATATCATATCCCCTACCATGCACCAGCCGCGGGTAAAGTGGAGAGGTACAATGGGCTGTTAAAAACCGCCCTGAAGGCGTTGGGTGGAGGGTCCTTAAAAAACTGGGAGCAGCATTTGGCAAAAGCCACCTGGTTAGTTAACACTCGAGGTTCCACCAACCGAGCGGGTCCTGCTCAGTCCCAGCACCTAATGTAGTAGATGGAGATAAAGTCCCAGTGGCCCATGTTAGAGGTTTGTTGGTAAAGACAGTATGGATCAACCCTGACTCGAGTACAGGCAAACCCATCCGTGGAGTTGTCTCTGCTCAAGGACCGGGTTGTACATGGTGGATAATGCAGAAAGATGGAACAATGCGATGTGTACCTCAGGGAGATCTGAATATGGGGTAAGATTGATATGTGCTGAATGTTACTACCATTGTCTGCGCGTTAGATCAGTTAGACATGAAACAGAAGGAAATGTGTAAGTGTCAAAGGTCTGAGCAAGTAAGACGGACGGAAATGTGTAAGTGCTAAAGGTCTGAGTAAGTGAGATGAAAGTTTTAATTGGATGGATATATGGGATAAGGGGTGGAATGTTCTGGGTTGAGCTGCCTCCTATCCCATATATCCATCCCATATCTTGGATATGTTGTTATGTCTCACAGCTGAATCCCGCCCTCTTGGGCAGGAGCCTGCAGTTCCTGCCTTCTTTTTCCTTCTTGGCTGCTTTCGACTCTTGCTTCAGCTGGCTCGGCTGCTTTTGCCTTCTTCGCTTTGCTTTGCTTCACTCTGCTCTCCGGCTGCCCCTGCCGCCGTTTTTCTTTCCCCCCTGCTGCTTCTGTTTGGTTTTTTTTTCCCCTCCTTCCTTTCTCTTCCCCTCCCCCCCCCAAGGTTTGAACCGGCTCCGGACCTGACCTGACCTGAGAAGTTGGAGAAGACCCAGGCCAGACAGAGACGTGTCAGCACCCTCCCCATCGTCACAGTAACCCGTCTTTTCCCACTATTCGGTGTTGGGGAGTGTATTTTTGTCAATAAACCGGTTTTTCCACTTTCCTCCGAGTTATTTTCCTTCCCGAACCCAGGGCTGGGGGGGGAAGGGGTGGTGGAGGTTTGGTTTAGGGGACTCCTTTTGGAGGTTCTTCTCTAATTTACTCCAAACCAGGACATATCCCTAGTAAAGAACTGCTATACCTATTCCGAAAACCTTTGCCTGACAACCTTTTAATTTCAAATTTATAAAAATTTGGAAAAAGGGGAGGAGGGTGGCTTACATTCCAAGGGAAACTCCAATCTTCCCTGGCAGATACATGTCTATCTAAACCAAGACACAGGCCCATGTTATTACTCCACTGCGTTCTGACATTAATATATTTGAAAAAAATTTTGCCCCATTTGCAGAAGGGGTATGGTGCTGTTCGCCTTTAAAAAACAGGGAACAGTAATGCAGGGGCCCTTCTCTGTTTTGTCCATGCTTCCAAGGGAGTTGCCTTGGGCCGGTCCCAAAGCAGTAGCCCGGGAAGCTGTATTTCCCAATTGGGCACTGCCATTGAGATCATCGTAGCTCGGGAAGCAGCATTTCACAACCCAGAGCTGCTTCGGAGCAGTTTGGAAATACCCATGCCACCGCTGCCACCAAGTCTTAGGGAAAGAGTGAGAGCACGCCTGACCACTGTCGCATCGTGGTCTGTGACTGCTGTTAGGTGCACAAAAGGACAAAGCAGGCAGCAGGAGGTCAAGCAGGAAAGCTCCACTTTATTTTTCTGACTCCATATAAATACAATTTTACAAACAGGCCAAGATTGGCTACACAGATAGCCACCTCTTCAACCTCGTTGGTGAACATCACCATCAATCATCTTTCTCCTCCCAGAGGAGAAGAATGTAAACATGAGATTATAATTTCTAAAGACATACATAGTTTACTTGAAGCTGCATGAGAACAAAATGCAAACAGTGAAAAGTAGGAAAACTTGAGGCAACATCTCATCCTTTTACCATTCAAAAAAGAAAAAAAAGAAAATGAACAATGTTCAATTTCTTCATGTGGAAGGACCATTGGAGTGATCATCGATATCAGTCGTCACTCAGTGGTTATTCTACTTGTTGACCTTCGTCTTGGTCATGGTCTCCTGGCTGTCTGTTGACTAATTCTGTCTTTGTGGTCTCAAGTCAGGACAGACACACTTTGCAGCTACCCAGTGTACTCCAGTATCTGTGGAGACACATGCATACCCGCACCTCAAAGCGATAAGGTCATAGGGACCTTCCCATTGCTTGGTGACTAGATTTCACACCCGGACCTTTGCTCAAGGCTGATGCGTGTCGTCTGAAGCCTGTAATGAAAGGTGGTGGTTCAAGATAACACGGTTATTTGAGTTCTGCAGCACCATAAGGTGATTAATTGCACACAAAGCCTTTTGCAACTGCCTGTGTGGGGTTTCACCCTGCATTCCCTGTTTTTGTTTTTGGAGAACACGCTTGAGTATGCCATGAGCGTGTTCTACAATTGCCTGTCCCGTGAGAAAATGAGGGATACCTAATTTATGAGAAAAACCCCATGACTGCAGGAACTGCCGCACCTTCTGCCAGACATAAGCAGGACCATTGTTGGTCTTGATAGCAGAAGGTATGCCTAGAATGGCAAAGGCCTGCCTCCAGTGGGAAATGACATCGCGGGTCTTTTCTCCCGTGTGAGCTGAAGCCCACATAGCAGAGGAGAACGTGTCCACCGTAACATGCACATACTTGAGCCGTCCAAACTCGGCAACCTGAGTAACATCCGTCTGCCAAAGTTCCAAGGCCTTGAGACCCCTGGGGTTTACCCCTGCCGGCAAAGGTGCAGCGACCCCGTGACAGTCATCACAGGACTCTACAATGTCACGGGCCTCAGTCGGCGTCAACTGAAACTGCTTCTCCAGTGTATGCGTGTTCTGGTGGAAAAACCCATGTGATGCCTTGGCCTGCGTGAGTGTATCAGGCTGAGGGGCCACCCACGCCAGGTTAACCAGCTTGTCAGCCCTCGTGTTACCTTCCGCTACAAATCCAGGCAAGTTAGTGTGTCTTCAAACATGCAGAACATAGTAGGGATGAACCCTGTCCTGAATAACACACCACAGGGTCTTCAGTAAATTAAGCAAGGCAGCATTGCTTACTTCCTTCAACACTGAATGACCCAATCCCTGAGCAATATTGGCCACATAATGGGAATCCGTGATCCGCAAAGAGATTTTCATGGATCTCGCCACTTGCAGCAGCTTGTGGCTGGGCAGATGATAAGTGATCTGTCCTGTAAAATTTTCCAGAGCACCTTGCAGCGACACACTGTTTGCAAGGCTCCAGTCAAAATCTTCCCGTGGTACCAGGAGCACAATCTGTGCAGGATCCATGCTCATCAATTGCAAACACCGTTGCCGGCATTTGACTATCAAATGAGCGGTGAGCTCAAACAGTGCTGTTGCCATCTTCTGCGGCAGATGGGGCAAGAAAACCCATTCCAGGATGTGCAAGGGGTCAGACCATTTGTCACTCCACTGGCCAATTATGGCTGTGGGATGTAAATCCGGAGTGGTGATGAACACAGTGACATCAATGGAGGGATCAATGCGATGAACCTGTCAAGCCGAAACAGCTTGCTGAACCTCCTCGAGCACCTGACGTGCCTCTCGGGTCAGTGTCCGAGGTGATTTCAAATCAGTGTCCCTGTTCAACAAATCAGAGGAGACAACTGTGCTGTGGTTAGTCCCAAATACAGATGTAACCAAGTGATGATACCCACCAATTTCTGGGCATCATTCAATGTGCACACCAAGTGCACAAATTGCACCTCCTGATGCCGGATTGTACGTTCCATGATCTTGACACCCAGATATTTCCATGGAGGTTGCTGCTGAACCTTTTCTGGAGCCACCTGCAGCCCATGGGAATGCAAAGCATGGACCAGCTGAGGCTGCATCCTCTGCAACTCATCCTGAGTGGACACAACCACCAGGATATCATCCATGTAATGATAAATTTTTGCATCAGGAAACTGCTTGCGAACTCCAGACAAGGCTTGGCCCACAAACCATTGGCACAGGCTTGTGGAATTTTGCATGCCTTGTGGCAAAACTCTCCATTGATACCGTTGTCTGGGCTCAGCATTCTTAAGTGCTGGCACCAAGAAGGCAAATTTCGGTCTGTCATTGGGATGCAAAGGAATCATAAAAAAACAATCCTTCAGATCCACAATGAGAACTGGCCATTCTGCTGGAAGCATGGTGGGCGATGGCATACCAGCCTGCAACGTCCCCATGCTTTCCATCACTGCGTTCACCTTTTGGAGGTCTTGTAACAACCTCCATTTCCCAGACTTCTTTTTGATTCACAACACAGGAGTGTTCCAGAGACTGGTTGAAGGTTCCAGATGACCCTGGTCCAACTATTCCTGCACCAAATCACAAAGGGCAACTGATTTATCTTGGGGAAGGGGCCACTGGGGATCCCAAATGGGTTTGTCCATCAGCCACCGTATAGGAGGCATTGGACACGCTGTGCCCTTCGGCAAAGTGGCCCCAATTGAAAATCCGTCCCCAGACGCACCCCCCACAAGGCCAGAGCATCCCTCCCCTAAAGCTTATCAGAGGCGGCAGTGACATGGGGCCACACAAAAGCTGTCTGACCCTCCAGGTTTGTGATTATCACCGGCTTCTGGCTCACGTAACATTGTTTCGTTCCTCCCAGTCCTGTGACAGGCATCCCCACAGGGTCCAACGGCCAGTCTGGGGGCCAAGCAGCAAGAGACACAATTGGGATGTCCATGCCTTTGTCGAGGATTCCATGGAGGTGAATGTCCAATGGCGTTGCACCAGGAATGGACAGGGTGCACATCTTCTCAGGATGTTTCTTGGTCAGGACATCGGTCCAGAAGGCCTGATGTGGCCCAGTGGATCCAAAGCCGCCGTCTCCTCTCACCCGATTTTCTGCCCTGCGGATAGAGGACTTAAAGGGCACAAGTTGAGCAAGTCGTGTTTTTTCTGCAATAGTGAGGGAGGAAGTGGGTGTGGAAACCATGGCATAAATCCTTCCCATGTAATCTGCATCCATGAGAACCAGATGCACAATGATACCCTGAGTGGTGGTACTACACCTGCCCATAAGAAAAGCACTCAAACCATCACTCAGAGGACTGAAGGCATCCAGGGGGATTTTATGCACTGCACTGTCTATTAGGACAATGTTGGGATTTTTTTAGAGAGTGAAGACATGATTTATATTTGGATTGATTGAGGGTGAGCAATTCCAGACTGGGCCCCTTTGGCCTGCAGGGCTTGTGGGCCCCTGAGCCCACAGGGCCTGCAGGCCACAGTGATGCAGTTAGAAATTCACAGTTTATATTAAGGTATTCTGGGAAGTAATGGGTTTCTAAATGTAGAGTTGTAGTTCTAACACTTTAGCCACCTTAAGACTTAGATAAATAAGAGTTATTTGCATTCTTTGCATAGCCTGTAACTGTAAATTATGTAGTGAACCTATATAACTCGCTGCGGGCTGATAATAAATGGGAATTCGACATGGAAGCCGTATCAATTAAGAGGTGTCATCTGTTCTGTCTGATCTCCTAATAGTTAGGGTCCCTTGCTACAGGACAGCCGTTTCAGCGGTGCAGACATCTACACCTGCTGAACTGCAGATGCTGTCTGTGAGCTTGCCCAGTAGATATCCATCAGCTCTGGGGACTGGGAAGACATTTGTGTCTGAGCGCTCTTCCCCTTCGGGCTCCGCTGCTTGTTTCCCAAGACCGATAGAGGCTGGCCATTCACATAAACCATTGCCTTACAAGCATTGGCCATATAATTTGGCCTTCCACATCATCCACAGAGAAAAAATGGAGTGGTCCCCTTTTTCCCTTTCCTCCCTTTTTTCTTGCCGGCCCAAGCATTCTCCTGTTTCTGCTTCCCACCCTGCTGCCCCTTCCAGGTTGGCCACAGGGTGGTGGCCACAGGGTGGTAGCCACGGCAGCCACTTTAGCACCTGTGGTGCCCAGCTTTGCAAGGGCCTCGACCATTTGCAAGAGTGACGGATTGCCCGGAAGGGCCTCAGTGATCCTCCTGCATTCTGCATTACAGTTGCTCCTTGCCAGATGCTTGAGCAACATCATTCTAGAATTAAAATCATCCACCTGTTGCTCAACCGAAGCTGTCAGCCTCTCTGCAAACTGCAGGAAGAGTTCATCAGTCCTCTGAAGACTTGTGGCAAATGACTGTTTCAGTGCAGACATCTCCATTGTCTGTACCAATGCCGCCATGCCAACTTTCTGGCACTGCTCCAGTACCAAGGGCTCATAGGTGATTTGCCTATTAACATCAGCAAACTCACCTATACCCAGCAGCACATCTGGCCTGACCCCATAACTAGGGCCATCTTGATGAGCCATCAGATTCTGTGCTGCAGTCTTTTCAGCCAATTGAGACCACTTAGACTCAAATATGTCGTATTCGACCAGCTGAAAGAGAACCTTGGCCAAGCACCGAATGTCATAAGGAGGTAACACATCTGTGTCTATCAATCGGAGCACTTGCATCATCTCAGGAGACCCCAGACCATATTTACCAACCCTGTCTCTGAGATCAATCAATGCTTGCCAAGACAAATGGGCATGCTTCTTGCGACCAGCTTCCCGAAGCACAGGGAAAGCTCGCAGACCGCCCGTCAAGGCATCATCGTTCTTTGAATCCTGTCCCATGGACTCCACGGGGACAAAAAACAAGAGCCTGTCTCACAGCACCTGTAGAGCTAGGAAATTCATCCCTGCTTTGCAGGGGGAGCCATGTCAAGCCATGGCTGCCCACCACATCAGCCTTGGACTGGACATCCTCCCAAAACCATGCGCAGTCCCACGGCTGGACCGTCACCTGACACGGTGGCAGCGTCCAACGGCCAGTCGAAGACGACCTGGCATCCTGGGACTCCTTGCCGTGGGGGAACACTGGCCTGTCATCGGCTGTGTCGTCCCTTCCTTTAAAAGTGAACACCGTGGAGCCGGGAGCCGCCTCTGCATTGGTGGTTGCGGCAGCAGCCCGTGCAGCACCACCCCGGCTCAGTGCGGGGAGAGAGCGTGGCACTGGGAGGGGTTTGTCTTGCTGCGCCATGGCACTGCCAAGCGTCACTTTCAAAGACTCGGGCAATCTGGGGGGAGAAGCCATAGGGGAGGTGCCGCTAGCAGAGCGAGAATGAGGCGGGCTCGTGGGAGCTGATGGACTTGCTGGAGAGCCAGGCTGTACAGCTCGTAGGCCACCCGAGCCCCACCCCTCCCACGCATCTCTCAGTAGAACTGCAGCTGTGGGAGGGGCTACGGGAACCGCTCCTAGCAAGGTTCCTCTAGCCACCCTGACCCCAATGGCGGGCGGCCCTCCTGCCTACTGCTGGGCAGGTCTCTTGATCTCTGGGGCCACTCTGTGGTGATTTTTAGAGAATTAATTCGTGTTTTATAGCAAGATATGGAATAAAATCATTTTGAATACAAAATAATAAAAAAGTCGATTGGGAAACTGCAGCCTCTGCTGGTGTTATAAATGAAAAGAAGCCAATTAAAAATAACAGAATTTATTTAACAAACTAAAAAGACAATTAAAAAAACAATTAATAAAACAATTAAAAAGCCACAATAAAATTGGACAACATTGATCGAATGCTGGGTGGGCAGAGTGACAGTAACAACGGTACCATCCAAACTCAACCACACACCACTGGGTCGCGGGGTACAGTTTTTGTACAGTTTATTCGCCCTGAGGCTAAGTCCATTGAAAGTCCAAATATTCATGTATCTCTTTATTTCCAAGCTGTACCTTGCCTTGCCGTGCCGTGCTTTGCCTTGCCTTGCCTTGCCTTGCCTTGCCTTGCCTTCCCTTGCCTTCCCTTGCCTTCCCTTCCCTTCCCTTCCCTTCCCTTCCCTTCCCTTCCCTTCCCTTCCCTTCCCTTCCCTTCCCTTCCCTTCCCTTCCCTTCCCTTCCCTTCCCTTCCCTTCCCTTCCCTTCCCTCCCTTCCCTTCCCTTCCCTTCCCTTCCCTTCCATCCCCTTCCCTTCTCTTCCCTTGCTTCCCCTCCCCTTCCCTTCCCTTCCTTTCCTTCCATTGGAGGTCTTGAAAGGGCTTCCCATAAGTATGAAAAGACGTTTATAGTCTTCCTGGATCTCGTCTTTGGGGTGCTGATTTGGTCATCCTCAGGGATCCTCTATCAAGACTGATATCATCTGTTGAGGAGCTGTGAAGTAGAGGCCCATCCTTGATGAATGGGCCATCTCCAGTCCGGCTATGTCATTTCTGTTGCAAATTTTGTGGTTTCACAGCTTGCACCACAGATCTTGGAATCTCAGAGATGCCCTGGAGTAGCTTTATAATAGACCAAATCCTTGATACACGAATTTATCAATTACATTTACCACACCGGGAACAGGGGAAGCAGCGCATTTTCAATAGAAAGAAGGGTGTCTCCACCAGGAGATTGGTCTCCTCTGAAGATGGGATTACCATCAACACCTGATGGAAATCTTATCTACATTGGCCCGGGTGTGCATTCCAATATCCGGTTCCCGTAAATGCAATCAGACACCCAGCCCTGCCTGGAAAGCTATTCATTGGACCAGCAGACGGAGAGAAAAGAAATATGAGTATGAAACAGTGACTGAGTGGACAAAAGGATGAGGCAACTTTCTTTCTGGCCAAAAAACTGTATAGAAACCAGCCCTGCAAAAGCGAACTTTGTGAACAGAGGGAGATACAGTGCGATAGAGGCCGGATCTAAGGTTCACCCAGTACGGATCCCGGGCTCAATGTTGACCTTTACTTGTGGCTTTTTCAAATTTCTATTTGGCAATATTTCTCAATAAAATGGCTTATTGGTGAAATTGGCTGATCGCTTATTACAGCTCCTTCCCGGGTGGACTTGTCTGGTTGCCCAGAGCCATGCCCGGAGCTGCCTGGGCACTGCGGGCCCCCACTGTGCAAGTCTGGGGCTGCTCCGCTCGGCACTCCGTGACTGAATGAGTCTGCGCCGTCCTCCTCCACAGAATATCTGGTAGAAAGGCCACAATGGGGACAGTCTGCTGTGACCATCCCCCCTTCCCAGTCCAAACACACTTTTGGTGCTTCCCACGCTGGGAATGTGTGGGGGGGAAAGGACCTCCCACTGCTGCCACCGTGGCACGGGGGTCCGGGGTGCGGACGGCGCCAGTCCCGCAGGGCTTCCACAAGCCCTGAGATCCCCCACACTCCAATGCCTGCGGGGTACGGGTATGGGCGAGGTCTGCTCCCCAGACCCCACGCCCACCTCAGTGGCTGCGCTGAGGGAGGGCAGGCTTTCCTCACTTCTGCGCCTGTGTGGGGCAGGAATCGGTGTTCCTGCTGGCAGCGCGGGTGTGCAGGAGGGGGTAAATCCCCTCCACTTCAGCAGGAAAGTTTTCTTTAATTTTCTGACTCCATCTTATATATACACTTTTACAAGAAGGCCAAAGATTGACTACACAGGTAGCCACCTCTTCGACCTCATTGGTGAACATCACCATCAATCATCTTTCTCCTCCCAGTGGAGAAATATGTACACAAAATAGATAAGTTCTAAAAATATACATAGTTTTCTTGAAGCTGCATGAGAATAAAGTACAAACAATGAAAAGCAGGCAAACTTGAGGTGACAAGAGCAGCAGTAGATTTTCCATCCCATCTCTTCATGTCTTCCCCACAATCACGCAGGAGGGACCACAGCTCAGCTCATGGGGTATACCTTCTCTCCCTATCTAGGGGACATCTGTGTTTTGTGCCAGAACCTCTGATCTGTACTGCCGACACTTGGAGAAAGCCCTCTTTCATATTTCTAATCTCTCAGAGTGTATTGTGATTGTCCTCTATTTTGTCTTCTAATTTTTGCAGATGTGTTTCTACAGCTGCAATTCTTACATGTGTTGGACCATGCACGGCATTTGCATATGCTCAGAGCTTCTTTGCCATATCAAGTATAGTCTCCTCCCTGTCATCCCACTTCATTATTGCTGAAGCAGAAGAGTATTCTTGTGGCCCAATTTGTACAAGTTTTTGCCACATCACAGATGCACATGGTACCAGGTCTGGGTTCTTAGTGTTCAGGTCATCTGAGAAAACACTCTTTGCTACTGTCATTTCTCTCAAGCACTGAATCCCTTGTTCTATGGTCTTCTAGTGGGTTTTCTGCATATAGAGATTGTCTGCACAGATATCTTTGTGCCACACTGCCCAGGACCCATTCCCAGAGACTGTGAGGGTCAGTCCCCCTCATCATTCCTTGGTCGATAACCAGATCATGTGACAGGGATCCTAAATGCCTTGCTTCAGTGCTATCCAGTATTGTAGCCTTGGCTACAGCATCTTAAAGATGGACTAAGTATAGATTCATCAGGTTGTTGAGTGTAATCCTTTCTTAGACCAGAAAGGTCCTTCAGGGAAAAGAAGGACTCAATAGTGGCTTCTGATCTTGCGGCAGTTGCTTTGGTTTCTGATTTTACGTCAGGAGGCATTGAGGGTCCTTCTCCCACATCATCATCATCATCCACTTCTCGATCAGTCTTGTCTGTGCACTTTCTGCTTCTTGTGCTAGCAGCAACAGCCATTGGTTGAGGCTTACTCTCTGGTTTAGTTGCTGGCTTAGGCTCACTGTCTGGTTTAGCTACAACCAGAGTAGCTGGGGTGTTGGCTGCAGACTGAGTGACTGGGTAGCTGCTTATTCATCTCCCTGCCCCCTGCCTCTATGTCCTGCCCTACAGTATCTAACAGCATGCAATAAGCATATGCCAGGGCTCAGCTTATTGCAATGAGCTTTTTCTCCTTAGAGTCATCATGGCAGTTCTCTTCTAGATATTTCCTCACCTCATCTGGGTTCTGAATTTGTTCACGTGAAAATTCCCAAGCTGGGGGATCAGAAAATTCTTTTAAGGTTCAGCCCATTCTCTCCCACTCTCCATAGCACTCAGGATTTTCTACACCTGGGTCTAGTCCTGAGTCAGAGGTCTCATCAGCTCCTCTGGACATCTCAGCCCTCCTTCCAGAGAAGCTGCACACCATATAGAGGAAGCTTACTAGATAAATACCAGGAAGATGGTCTCTTTAACATTCTGGGGAAACTGAACATTCTCCAAAAGTGATGTAACATTCAAAAGAGATGAAGGAAAGGAAAGGCTGAAAAGCTTCATCCCCTACTCCTCCTCTAACAAACTGGGTGCAATTACTAATAAATCCCCAAAACAGGCTACTGGAACTAGGACGCAGGGTAGGACAAAGAAACCATAAACCAAACATACTTGCCACAAACTCCAGTACCTTTATAAACTTCCTATAAATCATTATCACTGAGCCCAGCACAAAAGCTATTCTAATCCATGCCACTCTACTGTAAAAGCTACATGTAAGGGACAATACTGGAGTTATTTCTGGACAAGAAAATAAACCTAGGGACCAGAAAGGTATTAAAACCTAAAAAAAAGCCTTGGGAACAGAAACACAGGAAGGTCTCCACCCTAAGACACATTATGAATTCAAGCAGCAATATGGCTACTGACTGCTTTATCCCAACAGAGAGTAAGTACAACCAAAATGCAATCAGTACAAGCTTTTTCCACTTTCTCAAGCCACGCGTTGGGTACCAATAAATGTATTTGTCCTGGTTTAGGGCAAACCTGGGAAGAAACCTCCAAATGTAGTCCCTCTGGAAAGCAAACCCAAATGGCCCCTCCCTCAATTGCTCCGGGAAAAAAAATCTCCTTAGAGAAAAGTGGAAAAAAACTATTTATTTAACAAGCAAAGTATCCACAAGCACAAAAAAAAAAAAAAAAAAAAAAAAAAAAAACCACCACCTCTTGCTGTCCGAAGAGATCACAAACTCAGAAAGTCTTTGTTGTGGGTCATAGCTTGTCTCGCTCAGTCTTTCATCAGTCCCTCTGGTGCTGGAAAATGCAAACAGACAATTAGGGGATACAAGCATGATAAAGTCACCCTAGGACAACTAAGTATCTGAGAAAATTTTTGTTTTAGTACAATTGATGTCCTTCTTTTAATGAGTTTGGTTTGGTGAATTGGTCTGCCTGCTGAATCGGACTGTTTGTCATCAGCATAAGTAAAGCATGCTGAGTTGAGAACTAACTGGTGATGCCTTGGGAAGGCTGACCTGAAAGAGCGACTGGACAGAGCTAGAGAATAAAGTAGGTATTTACTGAAAGGCCTCAAGTATCCACCTTGGGCAGGACAGGAGCCAGACTGGGGCTACACCCAGGGTGGACTAAGAAGGGTCACAAAATGGCTGACCAGTCCCGAGATCTTACATTTTTATAAGTTTTGGTTCATTTGCGTATTGGGGTTTAATTGTCCAATTACAGCTTTGGGTTGTGAGGTCTCATCCTTTTTGTTTTCTCTCTTCAGTCCACCGTTGTTTATGCTGTTGGGCTGAAAGTTGTCCTTGGTCTTCATCAGGAAAAGTATTTGTTTTGTCTACCTACTCTGTGAAGAGAGCTCACTAGCACTTAATATGAGGCTCAGAACTACATTCCTAGGCAGCACAGAATCTGAAAATATGAAAGCTAAAGCTTAAGGCATCACTAGGATTATCAAATTTAATGGATATTTTGTGGTTACTGCTTTTCTTTCAGGTTTTGAAACATCTGTCTTTTTTCTTTGTACAAGTCCATTTCCTTCAATACTCCAAACAATCTGAACCCATGCCCTCATTATGAGGACACTAACAGGTAGCATGCTTAAAATACTCCCTCTTCCTTTTCACTAGTTTAAGAAGAAACTGCCTCCTCCCATCTGATTTTCATGAAATTTGACTGCTGTGTGATCTAAGAGAAATTGCTTAGTCTTCATAAATTTTTAGGTAAAAGTCACCACTGGCACAGTAAATGGAGTTGCACTCACTTCTGAACAGCAGTGATTTCCAGTAAGAACCGAAGTGCTGAAATTACTTAGCACTTCTCAAAAATCAGGTCACTTCTGTATGGGAACCTAAACATGGATATAGAAACCAAATTTCAGACACTTGAGTATTAAAATACTAGTCTTGCTTTGTTATGTAGTTTATGCCATTTTTTGGTGCCTCATTCTCAATTTATTCTCAGAATGAACACTAGAGGGTGTCTTTACTTTCTCTGCTCTAAGAGCATGCTACATCTTTTCATTATAAGATCTCTTGGTGCTCTAATTATATATTTCAGTGTGAATCCAGTTCTAAAAGGCATTACTACCCTGCAAATTGTCTCCCTGTACTTGGTATTGGTGAAGCCACGCCTCGAGTACTGTGTCCAGTTTTAGACCCTTCAGTTCAGGAAGCATATTGAGGTGCTGAAGCAAGTCCAGAAAAGGGCAGGGAAACTGGTGAAGGTTCTAGAGGGTAAGTCCTATTAAGAATGGCTGAGGAAGTTTGGGTTGATTAGCCTGGAGAAAATGAAACTATGGGAATCTCATTGCTCTCTACAACTGCCTGAAAGGAAGTTGTAGCCAGGTGGAGGATTTGCTTCTTCTCCCAGGCAATCAGTGATATGACAAGAGGAAATGGCCTCAAGCTGTGCCAGGGGAGGTTCTGGTAGGACATCAGGAGGAATTTCTTCACAGAAAGGGTGATAATACATTAGAATGGATTGCCTAGGGAGGTGGTGGAGCCACCATTCCTGGAGATGTTTAAGGAAGGACTGGACACGGCACTTAGTGCCATGATCTATTTGACATGGTGATGTTCAGTCAAAGGTTGTACTCGATATCAGAGGTCTTTTCCAACCTATTTGATTCTGTGATTCTGTGAAAATACATGGTTCAGGGCTCAAAGTTTGAAAAACAAAAACCAGAAACACTCAAATGTAAAGATCTGCCAAGTAATGTGTATCTAGGGTGTTCAAATATTGCCTGAAAAATGCCCATTTTACATTACTGAATATGTATGCATAATTATTACTGTTTAACAGATTTATCTTTCATTGATAATTGATCTCTATCTAGAGAAACAGCTTCTGCAGTAAATTTACACCTCCCACATTTTCAGTTTCAGCTCAACTTTTAACAACATTTGGTACTATTTTTAAGTGAATAAATGCTATAATTTTAGAAGCTAGTAAAAATCAACAAAGCACATCACTTCATTACAGATACACTAGATGTTATTTTTCTTTTTTAAAATAAAAGATCAGGGTTAAAGTTTTGCCAATTAAAAACCTGGTTAAATAATTATGCTCTCACTCTGAAAAGGGTTCAGGAAGTTTCCACCCATCTCACCATCATCCCTGGGAGTGCCAGGCTGATTACTCATGCTCATATTACTGGGAGAGTTCTGTTAAATAAGATTTCAAAATACAAATGAAATGTTGAAGATTTCAGTTCCTTTCCCATTTTCACCTAGTGTATCAAAAGAGTATGCAATGCACTGGAATTTCTGAATTTGAAAGATAAGACTGTGGAGTTCTGTATGCTTTAATTATTAATTTTAACCCACAAAGAAGCATTTTTTTCCTCTGAAGTAACAATTATTTATCTGTAATTCTTTTCAGTCTATACCCAGCATGCTTTCCTACTAAAGTTGGGGAAAAGTATAAATGGTAGGAATAAGTATTAACTCTAAAACTACAGTAAATCAGTATGTTCAAATCAGTGATATATGAGCATGTGCCTTGAAATATGTGAGTTCTGAAAACATAAAGGTAAACATGTGGACAGATCTGGTCTACACAGACCTTCGCAAATCTAAGTATGTATATGAAGTATTTGTTCATACTGTGTAGTTTGTTGAAATAACCTCTAGTTGAAATTTTGAGTTGCTAAATTACTTCACCAAGAGCAGTTATATAAAGAGTTCACAGATAAATGAGTTAACGATAAATGAGTTAACAAAAGTATTAGGTAAAAGACTCATGAATAACAGACAGCCATAGGATTGGCCTTGCAAACATTTTCAGAAGCTGTACTTTTGCTACTTGCTTGCACAGAGCATAACACAGTAGGGTTTTTATCTACTTTTTGAGTGTCTAGGTGCAGGTTAAATGCTAATAATAGCAATACAAATACTCCTGAAGGTAAATTATTTTCTTATGGAAGTGCTCCTGCACAACCACCTTTATATTGTTCAGAAAGTGCTTTCAAAATTCAGTTAGTCACAGAAAGAATAAAATTAGATAATTGTCACAGAAATTATTCAGCATTGATAATAAATACATTATTATTGTAAATATTACAAGTAGTTAGGTGTGTTTACAAAGTTGATTTGTGATACTCTTGTTGTAATAAGTCAGCCGAGACTTCATTATCTTCATGCAGGGAAAAGCCAGTTCTTTATTTTAACAACTCATTTTATACAGTTTTTACAGACCTCACGTGCAACTTTAATTGGTTAATAGCTTTCTTGCCAATTACTCTATTGGTTAGTAAAAGGTATTTTACTTTTCTATCAAATCTCTCTATTCTTGTATTGTTTACATATTTTCTTTGCTGATTCTCATGGGACGAATCTCTTGTTATTGCAGGTGCATTTGTTTTTCAACCCAAGAATATGTGGTTATGCTAACAAGTTTTCATACCAAGATTGTTTTTGCATGGGAACTTGCAAATTCCTTAACTACACTTAGAAGAGATGACAGGCTAGCTATTAATTTAGTGGAGGAGGCCTAATTTTATGAGGCCTTTCTTTTATAATTCTTCTACCTGTCATGACAGTACTCCACCATGCCTGGGGTATGAATGATTTTCTTTCTATCACAGTTAGACTCCAGTTAATATGAGCTTTGTGATGGAAAACAATCAGTCAGGGGAAAGGGGGAGTAAAATTATGAACTTAATGGTAAAATATTTACTATGTTTTATGTGTGTGATATATAAAATAAAATAATTTGTGCTTAATGTGATATATAATAAAATAACTCAAGATTTAAGGATTCCAAAAATTGTAAAACTATAAGCAACCACAGGGAAGAGACTGATTTGCAATTGTAAAACACGGGCGACAGCGGGGGAAGAATTGGATTTGCAAAAGAAAAAGGTGGCTTTGATTGGAGATGGGCCTTCTCCAGGGATGGGCCTGACAACAGCTCCGGTGATGAGCACCCGATATGCATCTTCGATAAGACAATCAGATTCATCAAGGGCATGCATCCCAATACGAGCTTCCCGTAAATTGAATCAAGCATTCATCCCTGCCCAGAAAACTGTTTTGTAAAACCAGCAGCAAGAAAAGAAGCTACATGAATATGCTAAGCAAGCCAAAGTGACAAAAAGAATGAGAAAAAACTCTGCCTTACTCGGAAAAACTGTATAAAACAGACCCTGCAGAAGTCGAATTTGTGAATGAAAGGAGGTTCAGAGCGATAGAGTCCGAATCTAAGGTTCACCCAGCACCGATCCTGGACTCGACGCTGTCTCTTTTGATTGTGGCTTTCTGAGACCAATTTTTGTAGCACAATAAAATCTGCTTTTAATTATCGATTTGGCTACTTCATTTATAACGCATTTATACAGTTCTTCCCTTGAATTGTTGTTATGGTTTAAAAACAAATCAAGTGAGAGGCTCTAAGTCAGAAATACAATTTAATGAGAAGAAAAGGAAAAAAACAAAATAAAATAAAATAAATGCAACAATACAAAAAGAAAAAAACACTGAGAGAGTCAGAATACAACCTGATCAGGATGATGGAAGCAGTCCAGATGAGGTGGTCTTCCTGAAGCAGAAATCTCGTAGAAAGGTCTGGTAGCTCCTGTCCTCTGGGAATCCAGTGGGCAAAGACTGCCTCTACTGTCCCAAATCCCAGCTTATATCCAGGTGAGAATGCTTGGCTCCTCCCCGTGGGCGGAGCATCTCACAATGGGATGATGAGTCATGGAAGAGGTCCTTGATGGCTCTGAGTCATGCACAAGGCATTGATGGGCCATTAACTGAAGATGGTGATAGAATACATCCTAAACTACAACCCAGGACAATTGTTTTAATCCAGAAAACTTAAACACATAATTACATATTTGCCATGAAGACATAACTAGTTTTGATTGGCATGTGAAACAAAGCTTATAGAGTAGAATCAAGACCCCTGCCTTAGTCCTGTTGTTTTCTTCAAAATCTAGTTCACTGCTTTTCAAATTTTAATCTTTACACATTCAGGAATCATTGTGTTATAAATGCCTATTATAAAGTTGGCTTTTCGCAAGATGTGTGCTATATGATTAATAACTTTGTGGTAAGAATATAAGTTTCTATTTCTGCTGTCAATAAAGAAAATTAGGCATAGTGGTAGTAGTGACATAGTATGCTTAAACTGTCTGTTTGGCTGGGATAACATCCAGTGAACATATAAAGAAGACTCTGCTATTGATACACCAACTATCAACATCTCCCATCTGAAGAAAGCACGGACCAAGGCCAAATCTGGAGGTGATAATGAAGACACAGCCAAGAAACACGCATGCTCTAAAAAGGCGGACCCAAGGAGGGGCCATGCAAAACAGTCCCTGGAATATGGAAACTAGTTTATGGAAAAATATGAATATTCAACAGATTGATACAATAGAAAGGGTACTTAAAGAAAGTGTCTGAAATAGCAGGGTGTGGACTTGGCTGAATGCCAAGTCATCGGGCCAACCATACTTTGCTTTTTTTATCTCCTAATTGTCTTATCTTTTATTAAACCTATTTCTTAAAATTTACATAAAAAATTAATCTCATTTTTCACAACATGATGAATACTGTTGCCACACGAAACAACAGTCCCTCACTTCTTTTTTATCCCGTTTTCCCAGTGAATTGTATAGGAAAACTATCAGCTCCCTTCCTGAGGGGTCCAAACCCTCCCTGGGATTCTCAGCCACCCAGGGTTTTTACAACCCCTTTTTTCCCTGGGACCCCATCCCAGCCACCCGGGGGTCACTTTCACTCTTTTTATCTTTCGCTTCGCCTCCGTAGTGGCAGTTCCCTTCGTGAGAGAATGAAACCACAGCTTAAGAAGCTACCACACTCATTTCACCAGTCTGGGGTGCCCAGCCAGTGTCTCATTCACACATCACACAGACTCCCTTTAACCCGCTCCCCTAAGAAATACTTGCAATCCTTTTTCTTTCTTAGGTTCTTCGTGCACGAGGCTTTTATGGAGCAAAAAAACCCCTGCACTTTTAGGTAGCCTTTTTCCTTTTCCTTTCTTGCTTTTTCTGTCTTCTTTTGGGGTGGGGTTTTTTTTGGGTTTTTTTGTTTGTTTGTTTGTTTGTTTTGACTCTTTGGGTATATGACCTGCAGTCTTCAATTCCCACAAAGACAAACAAAGCAAGGCCGCCAAAAATCAGACAGGGGCACCCTCCTCACTCTGGATCTCCTGGGGTTTCAGGGATGAGGTATATCCCAGAAAGAGCCCCCAAATTGTGAAAAACGAGTTCCATTCTCTTTTTAAAATTTTATAAGTTTAATAAAAAATTTAAAAAATAGACAAATTAGGAGACAGAATAAGCAAAGCCTCTCGGCCAAGGGGGCTTGGCACAAGGTCCACCTGCAGCCCATCTCACCCTTTTAGGACTTCTATCTTTAAGGAGCGCTGTGTTGAATTTTCAATAGATGTTAATCAAACATTCTTCTTTTGATCTGTTTCAAGTATTCCTGATCATCTTATCTATTAGATTTATTTTCTGGGTGGCTCCACTTAGTCTGGTAACATGGGTGTAAATTTTCTTCTGAGGTTTTCTGATTCTTTTCATTTGGATAAGAAAACAGAAAGTTAACAGGTTTTTTTTATGAAGGGTCACAAGGTGACCCCCCCTCCCATAACTTCTGGCTTGGTGCTTTAGATGTTACAAAGAAGAGATAGACCCCTCCCCCCCAGTCTTAACCCTCTGGTAAAATCAGAAAATACACATTCATTACCCTTCTAAACTCTTATTAATAAACATAATACAGTATAATTAAACATATAGTAGTCATGTTAATATTTGCAAAAAGCCAACTATACAATATGCATTTATAACACCAGAGATGAAGATAACCTCAGAGACAGATGAACAGAACCTTTGCTTTTGAACAGCTCATCCTTTAAAAAGTAGTTTATAAGTTGGACATGGCCCATGAATGCAGCTGTGGGAAGGCTACATGAGATGGGAGGGACTTCACAAATGCAGATTTCCAGGCAGCTGCTATTCATGAGAATTGAAGCCACGAGAGAATGGTTTCTTGTGGAGAAGTCTCCATGACAATAGCAAAAGAGACTCCTCTCCCTAAGAGAACTGATGAAAGACTATTTTAGAGGTAATAAATTGACCTAAGTTCCAGGTTTTGTCTCTGTACGTTGTCAGTGGGAAAGTGTCCTGGGTTGGAGTTTAGGATGTATTCTATCACCATCTTCAGTTAATGGTCCATCAATGCCTTGTGCATAACTCAGAGATAACTCCCTGAGGGAGTTATCAAGGCCCAACAAGGCCCATCAAGGCCCTCTTCCATGACTCATCATCCCATTGTGAGATGCTCCGCCCATGGGGAGGAGCCAAGCATTCTCACCTGGATATAAGCTGGGATTTGGGACAGTAGAGGCAGTCTTCGCCCACTGGATTCCCAGAGGACAGGAGCTACCAGACCTTTCTACGAGATTTCTGCTTCAGGAAGACCACCTCATCTGGACTGCTTCCATCACCTTGATCAGGTTGTATTCTGACTCTGTCAGTGGTTTTTTTCTTTTTGTATTTATTTTATTTTATTTTATTTTATTTTATTCTATTCTATTTTGTCTTCCTTTTCTTCTCATTAAAATTCATTTCTGACTTAGAACCTCTCACTTGGTTTGTTTTCAAACCACAACATATTTTTGGCGCCCAATGTGGGGCAGAGGCAATAAGAAAAGTTGGAAATTACAATTTTATTGAAGAAGACACCTGTCTGCTATCCTGCTCGACATGCTTACATATGTCTTATACCTATCTCTCTATATTTTTCCAAATGTGGGGTACTATCTGCCGGCCTTAATACTCCTGCATAGACCAGGATATGGTACTAAAATTGCTTTATTGCTCTATTATGTCCATTGCTTGATAAAATCTGAGGCAATGAACATTATTCAGAACATATACCCAGTTTTGTATTCTTGTTCTAGTCTAGGATGCTACGTCTGGAGCCTCAACAATCTCACCCAGCCCCTGTGGGGAGGAGTAAAGAATGATTTTTTCCAGCTTTTCAGGAATGACACAGCAGTTTTTGGAAATATTGAGTACCCTCTGGATGCCAAAGACAGCATGATGTTCTTGTTAGTCCTGCTTGTTTTTCTCTGTACGGCCCGCACCATGCTTAAAATCAAAACACTGCATGGTGTGTTGGAGCATGTTCTTAAAGAAGTAGAATAGGTAAAAAGAAGCAAAGCAATAGCATCAACGACCACACAGACTGTCACAGAAGAGAAAGAAGCCAAAAGTGAGGCAACGGTGTCCACATCTATGCAGACTGTGACAGAGGAGAAAGGAACCAAAAGTGCTGTCAGCATCTCCACACAAACCGTCACTGAACCGGAACAGCCTAAACCAGCAGCAGTTGCCACCACTCAGAAGAAGAAATCAAGGAGCAAATCAGTCCGCATAGTGACTGACGAGGATGGAGCAGGACCTTCACACTCAGCTGAAGAGACAGAGACAGAGATCACCACTCGCTCTCTATCTCTGGGTGAACTGCGTGACCTGCGAAGGGAATTCACCCTCCAGACCAACGAGTCCATCCTCACCTGGCTGCTCTGCATCTGGGACACTGCAGCCAATGACACCATTCTGGATGAAACTGAGGCCAGGCAACTGGGATCACTGTCCCGGCATGTGGTCATTGACCAGGGAATTGGAAAACCCCAAGAAACTCTCAGCCTCTGGCAGCGACTGCTAACAAGTGTGAAAGACAGATACCTTTGTAAAGAAGACCTCCTAGTGCACCAAGGAAAATGGAACACAATAGATCAAGGTATCCGATGCCTAAGGGAATTGGCTGTGCTGGAGATCATTTTTGCAGAAGATGAGAGATTTCCTAAGAGCCCAGATGATGTCCAGTGCACATCACGGATGTGGTTGAGATTTGCACGGCTTGGACCAGAGATGTACTCACGTTACCTAGCAACACTGCAATGGAGAGAAGGTGAGGACAAGGTGGGTGTCCTGGCTAATAAACTAAGGATTTACGAGGACACTGTCACCTCCCCAGTTCGTACCCATGTCTCATCTGTGAAAACAAGACTGGCTGAGCAAGTCAGGAGCTTAATTGAAGAAAGCCATCAGAAACTGAAAAAAGAACTTAAGGAAGAAATTTACGATATCTCACCAGAGCCGACGAGAGTCTCTGCGATTAGGAGCAGGCATCCCCCAGCCAGGGAGAGAGGATACACACCCCGAGGTAACCTTTGATTTTTTCTTCGGGAGCATGGAGAAGATATGAAGAAGTGGGATGGAAAACCCACCTCCTCCTTAGCAGCCCGGGTACGTGAACTGAAAAGAGAAACACCTACCACAAAAAGCTCATCTAGAATCAGTGTTGCTCCGGTCTCTCGTGCACAGAACTCCAGACAGTACAGGAATGATGATATGACTGATCCTCTTGAAGGGACCTCAGCAAATCATTTACAGGAAGAGAACAACGTATGCGATGACCAGGAATAGGGGGGCCCTGCCTCTAGCCAGGAAGAGGAAAGGGACAATTGGATCTACTGGACTGTGTGGATCCGATGGCCTGGCACATCTGACCCACAAAAATATACGGCATTGGTTGATACTGGGGCCCAATGTACCATGATGCCATCAAGATATGTAGGAACAGAACCCATTTCTATTACTGGAGTAACAGGAGGGTGTCGGAGCCGCGGGAGGCCAGCCTCATCTATCATGGTCAGCTTGGTCTCGATTTATTGCTCTAAAGTCATCATACTTATACAGACAGTAATTAGCTCATACATATGCACAAAGCGAACATTCTTATTGGTGCCTACATCCTTACCTAAGTATTACATACATGTCTCTTAGTAACAACCACAAATTCCTTATCATGTCCTTCAGTTCCCTTATCTTGCAGCTACAACTTATCACATAAGCAGGATGTACATCCTGTTGTTGCATTCCGACCTTGATGCCTAAATTCCAACCAGCTGCATAGCATCGTGGCCTTTTCTATGCAGCCACTCTGTAGCAAGACTCTCCACATTTCCCCCGTTTTCTTTAGCAGCAAGCATTACTGCCTTGTGCTGCTCAAAAGCATTCATTATCATTCGTTGCAAGCATTGCATCAAGCAGGGTAACAGCAAAAGCACTAACAAAATCATTACAACTACAATAACTATTTTTTCCATTAGGGACACTAGCCAAGGGGATAATCCAATGGAAGCTAACCATGATGTAAAGGGGGAGTCCGTGAGTTTAAATCCTAGCTGAGCGAGTACATCACGACCAGGAATACAGTCCACCTCGTTTGGGAGTGTGGTGAGAGAGAAGACTGCAGGAGCTCGTTTTTCCTCCAGGGTAACAGTCAGTACCGGGGACTGTCGTGCTACGCGTACCCCTCCTATCCCTGTGATGGTGCTACTTGCCGGTATTATGGGCCAGTCTTTCGGGTATAGGGCTGAGTCGATAATACAGGAGTCAGCCCCTGTGTCGAGAAGCGCCTTTTTCAATGTGAGGGAGTGTTGCTGCCAGGAGAGGGTACATTGTCGCCTCGGCCTCTCTGAGAGGTTAAGGACCAGCAGTGTTATGCCGCCTGTAGAATCCAGTTGTCCTCTCTGCTGTGGTCGGCTGTGTCGAGGGGGGGGGCGTGGGCGATAAACGTGGTATCGGTACCAATTGAGCAATTCTTTCACCTTTTGGAATAGTTAATGGGGGAAACTCAGTTCGTGCCAAAATAAAAATCTCGCCCGTGGAATCTGGGTCCAGGACACCTGGTTCTATACGTAGTCCCAATAGTGATGCTGATGAGCGGCCTAAGATGAGGCCTCCTACGGGCTGGTTGTTAATCAGGAGGGGGCCCGACATGCCTGTTGGAATGGCATGAGTATCCGTACTAAACAGCGTCACGTCTACTGCTGTTGCCAAGTCGTATCCGAGGCTGCCAGCTGTTGCAGGGGTGAGGCAGGTGCTGTCTGGGCGACTACTTGTGTCCTGGCGCGGCTCGTCCTCGCGCTGTCTTTGAAGTTTCCCGGCCCCTGGCGTCTGTGGCATGCACTGGCATTGTGGGTAGATGACTGGCACGACTTGCACCAAACGCCTGGAGCCTGACATTCACGCCGAACGTGACCTGGCTTCCCACACCGAAAGCACTTCATTCGGGCATTAGGTGGTGCCGCACGATTCTGCGCTACTGCCGCTTGAAGGGGTGCAAGGGCAGCTAAAACCTGATTTTGGACCTGAGACTGAGCAGCCAGCCCCTCCCCTATTTTATTTAAAGCTTCCACCATAAAAACCTGACTACCTACTGGCATAGTCATAGCCTTATCCAATAAATCTTGAACATTCCAATTGCCAGGGGCTGTGGCAATAAGTGAACGGGTAGTGTGATTACCATTCTGTATAATGCACTGTTTAAGTAATGCATCTTGCATATGTTCTGCAATTCCTGCCTTGGACAGCGCTTGCATTAACTTGTCTACAAAAGCACCAAGTGTCTCATCCCTACCTTGTTTAATAGCCATGTACATGGGGGGACCTCCCGGCTCACGAATTTTGTCCATGGCTCTCTTGGCTACCCGCATGGCCTCTCGCAATTTGTCAGAACCCATTGCCGCCTGGTCTTCTACCCTAATGCGTGACCCTGTCCCTAGTAGCTCATCTAGTGTAACCCCTTGAAGTGGATCGCCTTGCGGACGGGGCAAGGCCACAGAGGCTGCCGCTTCCTCCCCCCAGCGGGTGTCGAAAGTGAGTCTTTGATGGGGGGTATAAATCAAACGAGCAATGCCTTTGATGTCTGCAGGCAGTAAAACAGCCGAATTGAAAAGGTAATCTAACATTTGTTTTGCAGGCTCACTAGTAACGCCAAATTGTGCGACTGTAGAGCGAAGTTGAGCCAAAAGTTTCCAATCTACTTGTGTAATTTCAGCGCGCTGGCCCCCCCCCCCGCCTGCGGGTGGAAGATAACAGGGAAGGCCATGAGCGGCGGCACTTGGCTCTGAGTTGTTTTTGTTATGATAAGATCTCCGTTTTCCAAGCCGTGCTTTGCTAGGGCAGCCCATGCCTCCCGTCTCTCACGAGCCATAGCCTCCGCGAGGTCCGAAAGGGCACCGGGGAACGGCTCCGTGGCTAAAGGAGACCGGGAGGGTGCGTCCAGCAGCTGTGGCTGCGATGGGAGTGAGGGAGGGAGCGGGGGAGCAGTTGGAGCAGGCGGAACGGGGGGGGACGAGGGAGAAGGAGGAGGAGGAGAAGGAATAGGAGCGAGCGGGAGGAGGGATGTCCACCATAGGAAGGACAGGGGGGGTTGGGCGCGCTAGGATCGTAATTTAGGTTAATATCCTGAGCTGCACGAGCATTCTCGGCCGCTCGTTTTTCTGCCTGCACCATCAATAACTCATTTTGAACAATCTTCCAATATTTAGACATTTTTTTAGCAAGCTTATCATCATCTAAGACTAAGTCCCATAATTTATCACCATAAGCACGCCATTCAGAAAGGTGGTGGACAGAATGAGGATCCTTAAAGAACCCGTGTGTTTCAGCATGAGTTAACAGAAGCCGTAAATCTTTGTCTAAATCTAAGCCCTTAATTCCCCGTCTGCGCAAGAACGCAGTGAATAAATCATACGCCGCTTGCCTGTCCATATTTACCGGTACCGTTGCACCCCCTCAGGCTTCGGCAGCGCGTAGCGGCGGAGGCTGCCGATGCAGCCCTCCGGGCTGAAGCGGGCGACACGTTCCCACCGATGTGGCGAGCGGAGCACACAGCAGCCGTCCGAAAGGACCCGTCCCCAACGTGACTCTTTTGAAGGGTGAGCTGCCCCTGTTCAGGGCGCCACTTGTCGGAGCCGCGGGAGGCCAGCCTCATGCTATCATGGTCAGCTTGGTCTCGATTTATTGCTCTAAAGTCATCATACTTATACAGACAGTAATTAGCTCATACATATGCACAAAGCGAACATTCTTATTGGTGCCTACATCCTTACCTAAGTATTACATACATGTCTCTTAGTAACAACCACAAATTCCTTATCATGTCCTTCAGTTCCCTTATCTTGCAGCTACAACTTATCACATAAGCAGGATGTACATCCTGTTGTTGCATTCCGACCTTGATGCCTAAATTCCAACCAGCTGCATAGCATCGTGGCCTTTTCTATGCAGCCACTCTGTAGCAAGACTCTCCACAGGAGGGTCCCAGGAACTGACTGTATTAGAGGCTGAAGTGAGTTTAACCGAGAACGAGTGGCAAAAACACCCTATCGCAACAGGCCCAAAGGCCCCATGCATCCTTGGCATAGACTATCCCAGGAATGGATATTTCAAAGATCCAAAAGGATATCGTTGGGCTTTTGGGATAGCCGCAGCGGTGAAAGAAGACATCAGACAGTTGAATACTTTGCCTGGTCTCTCAGATGACCCCTCTGCTGTGGGACTGCTGAAAGTTGAAGAACAACAAGTACCAATTGCCACAGCAACAGTACACCGTCGGCAATACCGCACAGACAGAGACTCTGTGATTCCCATACATGAGATGATCCGTAAACTGGAAAGCCAAGGGGTGGTCAGTAAGGCCCGTTCACCTTTCAACAGCCCGATTTGGCCGGTGCGTAAGTCCAGTGGAGAATGGAGACTGACGGTGGATTGCCGTGGTCTGAATGAAGTCATGCCACCACTGAGCGCTGCTGTGCCAGACATGTTAGAGCTTCAGTACGAGCTGGAGTCCAAAGCAGCAAAGTGGTTTGCAACCGTTGATATTGCCAATGCCTTCTTCTCCATTCCTTTGGCAGCGGAGTGCAGACCTCAGTTTGCCTTCACCTGGAGGGGCGTGCAGTACACCTGGAACCAACTGCCCCAGGGGTGGAAACAGAGCCCCACCATCTGCCATGCACTGATCCAATCTGCACTGGAAAAGGGTGAGGCTCCAGAGCATCTGCAGTACATTGATGACATCATCATGTGGGGGAACACACCAGAGGAGGTCTTCAAGAAAGGAGAGAAAATTATCCAAATTCTGCTGAAAGCTGGTTTTGCTATTAAAAGAAGCAAGATTAAAGGACCAGCTCAAGAAATCCAGTTCCTGGAAGTCAAATGGCAAGACGGTTGTCGCCAAATCCCCACAGAGATAATCAACAAGATCACTGCCATGTCCTCACCTACCAACAAAAAGGAAACTCAAGCTTTCCTAGGTGCCATAGGCTTTTGGAGGATGCACATTCCTGAGTCCAGTCAGATCGTGAGCCCTCTCTACTTGGTGACCCACAAGAAGAACTATTTCCACTGGGGGCCTGAACAGCAACAAGCTTTTGTTCAGATCAAGCAAGAGATTGCTCATGCAGTAGCCCTGGGCCCAGTCAGGACGGGACCAGATGTGAGGAATGTGCTTTACTCCGCAGCTGGGAACAATGGTTTGTCTTGGAGCCTTTGGCAGAAAGTGCCTGGGGAGACTTGAGGCCGACCATTGGGATTCTGGAGCCAAAGTTACAGAGGCTCCGAGGCCAACTACATTCCCACAGAGAAGGAGATCTTGGCCGCCTATGAAGGAGTTCAAGCTGCCTCAGAAGTGATTGGCACTGAAACACAGCTGCTTTTGGCACCCCGACTACCAGTGCTGGGGTGGATGTTTAAGGGAAAGGTTCCTTCCACACATCATGCCACCGATACCACATGGAACAAATGGATTGCCCTCATTACACAGCGCGCCCGCATTGGAAACTCAAATCGCCCTGGGATTCTGAAAGTTATAACGAACTGGCCGGAAGGTGAGACTTTTGGATTATCATCTGAAGAAGAAGAAGAAGAAAAGCAAGTAACACGTGCTGAGGAAGCCCCACCATATAATGAGCTACCGGAGACTGAAAGACGATGCGCTCTATTCACTGATGGCTCCTGCCGAATTGTAGGAGCTAACCAGAAATGGAAAGTTGCAGCATGGAGCGCCACATGACAAGTTGCACAGGCTACCGAGGGACAAGGTGGATTGAGTCAAGTTGCAGAGCTTAAAGCTGTCCAGCTGGCTTTAGAAATTGCTGAACGAGAAAAGTGGCCGAAGCTCTATCTCTACACTGACTCATGGATGGTAGCTAATGCTCTGTGGGGATAGCTGAATCGCTGGGAAAAGTCCAATTGGCAGCGCAGAGGAAAACCCATCTGGGCCGCTGACATTTGGCAAGACATCGCCGCCCGAGTAGAGAGGCTGACCGTGAAGGTTCGACACGTGGATGCACATATACCCAAATGCCGGGCTAATGAGGAGCATCGCAACAACGAGCAGGTAGACAAAGTTGCCAAGGTGAAAATATCACAAGTGGATCTAGATTGGCAGCACAAGGGAGAATTATTCCTAGCTCGTTGGGCCCATGATGCCTCTGGTCATCAGGGAAGAGATGCAACATATCGATGGGCCCGTGACTGAGGGGTGGACCTCACTATGGACAGCATCTCACAGGTCATCCACAACTGTGAGACCTGCACTGCAATCAAACAGGCCAAGCAAATGAAGCCTCTGTGGTATGGTGGACGATGGCTGAAGTACAGGTACGGGGAAGCCTGGCAAATTGACTATATCACCCTTCCCCAAACACGCCAAGGAAAGCGGTACGTGCTGACCATGGTGGAAGTCACCACTGGATGGCTGGAAACCCACCCTGTGCCTCATGCCACTGCCCGGAACACCATCCTGGGCCTTGAAAAACAAATC